>NW_024080722.1:2389477-2559477 GCF_003009895.1 Hyaena hyaena
TTGATGGACACTTAGGCTCTTTCCATGTTTTAGCTATTGTGGAGAGTGCTGCTATGAACATTGGGGTACGTGTGCTCCTATGCATCAGCATTTCTGTATCCCTTGGGTAAATTCCTAGCAGTGCTATTGCTGGGTCATAGGGGAGTTCTATTGTTACTTTCCTGAGGAACCTCCACACTGTTTTCCAGAGGGGCTGTACCAGTTTACATTCCCACCAACAGTGTAGAAGGGTGCCCGTTTCTCCACATCCTCGCCAGCATCTAGAGTTCTCTGATTTGCTCATTTTAGCCACTCTGACTGGCGTGAGGTGGTATCTCAGTGTGGTTTTGATTTGTATTTCCCTGATGAGGAGGGATGACTTTAACCTCTACTATGTGGCCCTGTAATTCTCCTTGATTATTATTTTGTATTATGCCACAGAATAATTAATTTTTATTTATAGATAAGACAAAAGAATAAAATATGTTTTACCTTATTAGAAATGAACTTTCCATAGCAAAATGAGTTTCAGAAGACTCCCACAACCTGGATTCTTGTAAAACAAAATTCATCAATTTATCCCAAGTCACCAGGCAAGATCTTTGATTCAGAACACTTTCCACTATCCTTCTAATTTTTTGAACTTAACGTTATCTCTGTAGATTTTCTTCCAGAATATTTAAATTTGAGTTTTACTTTATATCCTCTGGAATATGGCTTAGATACTCCCTTTCTTTTCCCTCCCCTTTGTTCTGCCATTAGTTGGCATGTTCTCAGTGAATGCAAATTCATTTCTACATCAACAAAAGCAAAATTGAATAAGGAAGGCCATCTGATATGCAGTAAATCAAACAAAACCACAATGAATTTCAAAGCCAAGTATAAATTTAAGACACAGCAGGATGTGTAGGAAAGAGCAATGAGCTCAAATCAGGCAATTTGGAGTCTATGTTAGACTGTGCCACTGACTTACAGCATGACCTTGGGAAAGTCATTTTGCTTCGGCAAGTTTCTGTTTTTATTTTGGAAAAATTAAGTGTAGTGCTAGATAATCATAAATTAACCATTGATTTCTATTAAACATTCTCTAATTCTCCATTAAAGAATCTAAAAAAATTAAACCTGGATCCCATCAGGTGTTAGAAAACAATTAGAGCTTAACTGAGATTAAGATATATGTTGAAGTATCCTAACTTTCTCCTATGATGGATGTATTAGATTGAAGAGTAATAAGTATAATACATCTTGATTTGACATGTTGACATCAAGGAACTTGATCATATGCTTCTGGACAAATTAGAAAAATGTGAACCAGATCAGTAGCAAATAAACCTGAGAGAGGGCTGGAATCTTGAGAGGAGTTATATCAAAATGCATGTTTCTGAATGTCATCCTTAGAAGTTCTGATTGAGATGGTCCTGGGTCATATCTGGTGATCACAATTATCTCCAGTTGATTCTGAAGATCATCTTGGCTTGGAAACTACTGGACTAGCTTATAACCAGGTAGATTAGTTAGTTGAATTAGCAGGGTAATTTACCAAGGTAAGTCATAGGTTTCCATCTTTGACTTGATGCTTGTCAACTGGTGTAGGCATGATTTGGAGAAAACATAGAAGGGATATTGATCAGGTATAGAAACATTGCAAATATGTTGAATCTCAAAATTACATCCATGGGTGGACTAATGAGTAGAAACAAGCAAAATAAAATTTAAGGGATGCACTTCTTGCGTTTTATTTACAAGTTTTAAAATTAAATGTAAAGTACCAGATGGGGTGACCTGACCCATGAGAATCTCATGTGGAATAGGCATTGAGGTATGAGAAGACTAGAGAGGCATCATTCTCAGAATGAAATTATTTTCATGTGCAAATATTTTGTACATGGCAATTCTAGTTTTAATTAGTTGAGGAAACCACACCGTTTTCTTTGGTAGCTGCCCCAATTTGCATTTCCACCAATAGTGTGTGAGTTTCCTTTTCCTGACATCCTTACAAACACATGTCATCTGTTATTTTTTGATAAGAGCATGCTGACGGGTATGAAGTGATATCTCATTTTGATTTGCATTTCCTTGGTTATTACCTACCATATGACCCAACAGTCCCACTTCTGGGTCTTCATCCAATATAACTGAAATCAGGGTCTTGACGTGGTATTAGCAACGTGTTCATTGCAGCATTATTCACAGTAGCCTAGGTATGGAAACAATCTAAATGCCCATCAGCAGATGAAGGGATGGGCAGAAAGTGTGGTATATGCATACAATGGAATAATATTCTGCAATATTAAAAACAAGAGAATTCTGACACATGCAACAATATGAATGAACCGTGAGAACATTATGCAAAGTGAAATAAGCCAGTCACAAGAAGACAAATATTACATGATCGTGCTTATCTGAAGGATCTAAAACAGTCAAATTCATATCATCAAAGAGTGGAATGGTGGCCATCAGGACTGGTGGGAAGGGAAAATGAGGAGTTGCTAATTAACACGCATCAAATTTTACTTAAGGAAGAGGAATAGGTTCTAGAGAACTACAGTACAACATTGTACCTGTAATCAAACTACTATACTGTACACTTACAGATTTATTAAGAGGGTAGCTCATGTTAAGTGTTGTTACAACAATAAAATAAACAAAAACACTTGTGTAATGTATAAAACAGTAAAAATATTAGAAAATGACAACAACCGATCTCAGAAGCAGAATAGAACGGTTGTTAAAAGTCAGAAAGTCCTGGATATAAATCCTGACTTTTTAACTATAGATGGTCATGCAGTGTTGGGAAAATTATTGAACTGTAGCATGGCTTGGCCCTTTCATCTAGAATATGGCAATAATACCTCCTAACCAAGATTGTATTAAAGTTTAACACACTTAGCATATTGCCTGGCACATCATGATGCTCAGTAAATGGTGTCTATTATTCAAGTGTCATTATATGGTGCCCAGATGAAGGAGGAATGAGGTCGGCTGTACTCTGTTAATTGTCAGGTGATGCTGAAAGAATAATTTCCAGTTTGGGGGTACCCTACTTTAGGGGATTGATAGGCCAAAAGCAATGTGTTCAAAGCACAAGGCGGAACGTAGTTACCAAGACTGTGAGTGCCTGTTAAATACAATCAAATGCATTTTGAAGGTGTTGAGAGTGGTGGGTTTTTTTTTGTTGTTTTGTTTTGTTTTGTTTTGTTTTTGAGAAGTAAAACAGAAGACAATATCAAGCTAACCCATGGTACAAGAAAGCCTTTTTGGTTTTTGGCTCCACAAGGCAAGCTTCACTACGGTTGAACATAAGCTCTGGATGCTTTCTATGGTTAGAAGATTATGCATTTCCTGGAGCAGGAGGCAGTTCCTTACCATTAATTGTGTTCAAGCCCCATGATCAGGGTCTTTGTGGAGGGCACTCCTTCCTATGGTCAGAGGTTATGTACGTGAACTACGACCTCTAAACCCCTCTGGAATGTTAGTATTGTGAATTGTGAGTGATGGCAGCATTCCCAGGGTCTTCCTGAGGATGCCAATATGCCAGGTGAGTGTACCTAGAGATGGGTGGGGTTGCCAATGACTCGCAGCTCCAACCATGGAAAGTGATTTGTGTTCCCATCTAGTTTAATGCATCTGTCTTTTCTCCCAGGGCATCAGCCAGGTGCCTGCATATTGGGCTCATCAGTCTTTCTTGAACTATGGAATTGGGGGGTTGCATTTGGCTAATGAACCTCTTCAGAAAAACATACTTCTTCAAATTAAGTTCTAATTGTGTTGGGAAGCAGCAATTGCCTGTCAACTGGTAATATTTCAGGAAGTTGCATCCACCTGAGTGATTTGAGAGCCAACAGCCTTGAGGAGGGCTCGACTTAGAGGCTTCTGGACTGCCCCCCACCTTGTTAGACTTCCCACGCTTCCCACCTTCAACCTTCCTGAAAGTCTGAGCCTTAAGAAGCTCTGTGTGTCTCATCAAAATGGGGCACTGATGGAATTTTAATATCAGAAGATGTTGCAATCAAATGGGATTTGGGTTAGGAATCCATGGAATTTGGATTCTCAAGACTAGTGTAGACCCAGGAATCGTGTGTAGGCCCACTCTTATTTAATCAATTAACCCATGTGGTAATATCCCTGTGAAGTGGCCTTAAACTCCGCCTTAAACATTTCCCAAACTGGGTAACTCAACACTGTCAGATATCTCATTCTGGTTTTGTAGAGCTCTGAGAGCTAGAAAGGTCTTAGTGAGGCACATCAGTATGACCTGCTTAGTTCCTTTGGGAAATAATACTAAGAGGATGATCATAACAGTCTACATTTACTGAACACTTACTACCAATTAAACATTCTAGTAAGTACATTTTCTGGTTTAATCCTGATTATCATGCTATCAGATACATGTCATGCATCCTATTTTATGGATTAAGAAACTGAGGCCAAGGGGGGGTTTTGTGATTTGCTCAAGAATCAGAGGTGAGTTTCAAACCCAGATACATATCATGGAAAAAGCTTATCCTCTGAACCTCTTCCTTATACTCTAAATGCAGGTCTGTGTGTCCTCTCTTGAGTGGTGCCTCCCGTACCTGAAACAGACTAAATCTTAGATCAGCACTTCATCTCAAACTTAGCAAGAGGTCTGGCTCCAGTCAGTATGGTTATCACTGTCCCAGAGCAGAGGTTTTAAATCTATACTCTGGGAAACTGCATTTTGGATGAGATACCCCTTTGGGGGGCGGAGAGGGGCTGGGCTCATGGAATTCTACAATCTCATGTTTGTACCTATTTTTTTTTTAACTTTTAAAATTTATTTATTTATTTTTGAGAAAGAGAGAGAAAAAGAGAGAAGGAGTGTGCATACACACGTGTGCTCAACCGTTAAAGCAGGGAAGGGACAGAGAACGGGGGGGTGGGGGGATGGAGAGAGAGGGAGGGGCAAACAGAGAGAGACAGAGAGAGAGAGACACAGAGAGAGAGAGAGAGAGAGGAAGAGAGAGAGAGAGAGAGAGAGAGAGAATGAGAATCCCAAGCAGGCTCCACACTCAGTGCAGAGTCTGATGCAGGGCTCAAACTCAGAAACCCTAGGATCATGACCTGAGCTGAAATCAAGAGTTGGATGCTTAACTGACTGAGCCAATGGGCTGCCCATGCACCTATTTTTTTTTTTTTTAATCTACTGGACTTCTGTATAAGATCTCAGTTGGAGGAAAGTTCCACGGCTGATAAAAGTTTAAAAACTATTTCAGCAGACCAGAATATAGGTACACAATCTGAATATTAATGGGATATTTTAGGCTAATCCCTATATTATAATACCAGCCCACCATCAAATCTAGCTCTGAAAGCAGCCATGAACAATGCTCGTTTCATAAAGGAGCGACTGACGTGTTCATCCTCAGGCAGCAAAGCTTCCTAGTATATTCTCCAGCTACTCTGATTCTCTCTTGGGTGCGCGACCCTTGTAACACTATTGTCTCTCTGTCTGTCTCTCCCTTTATCTCTTTTCAAGGAAAGAATATTTCCTTGAGACACAAATACATATCCTCAACACTCACAGACACAGCTGTCTTCTTCACTTGGGTCTTCTCCCTATGCCGGCATTTACTCCTTTGTTTCTCCTCTACCCCTGACCCCACCTTGACTACCACCCTCAGAAGCGTGACATCTGTATTAATCATATCTTTTCATTTTCTGTATTCTTGATGGTTTGACATTTGGGGGCTGGCTGACTCTGGAAAGGCTGTCTTCCAGTCTTACAGATAGTGAAGGATGCAGGCTAGTGTGTTGGTCGTATGCAAGCCACCCAATCCAGGGCCCCTACACTGACCACCATCTCTGTTGGGCTTTGACGCTCTGGGCCCTAATCCTCCCAGACCCGGGTGCCAGATAATCGGGGAGAGCCCCCCTGTCTCAGAGCTCAGTGGAATTATTTAAAATAGACAACCCTAAGCTCAGTTGTCCTGCCTCAGTTATTCCTTCCCATGGAAACCTCAACTGAGGTTCTTGTCCATGTTTCCCCACCCCATCTGCCTTCGAATTGACCCTGACCCTGACGCTTCCCCTGGAAACCCCCCTTGAAGTATGGAGTTTGTGTGCACAACAAACTTTTCCATGGCAACCGTCTCCCGACCCATTCACTTCACTGTACATGAATAATCATAACACCTGTGTTTTAGAGCAACTATCCTTTCTCAGAGTTCCGCCTCTTGTTCTATGCTTCTGCAATCTGCCTTTTTAATAGTTATTAACCCAACCAAGCCAGATCCAAGTCCCAAGGTATTTCCTTCTAGGAGAAGGATATGTATATGTGGATTCTGAATGAACACGTTTTTCCCCCCAGCTAAAGACACCAATACACACACACACACACACACACACACACACACACACACACATATACACACACAAGGGCATGTCCTACCCCTGTCCCTGACTGACTATCCCGGCTCTTAGCTCCTGCCCCCACCCTGGGCCCTTCACATCCCTCCCGTATCTACTGGCTGGCATGGTTTCTTGAAATTCACCCTCTTGTTTTCTTCTTAAATATGGCTTTACACATGTGCCTCTTGGTCTGAGCTGCAATAGCCCCAAGGCCACTGTTTCTTCTATGTATCCCTTACCTTTCCTCCTCAGATGACCTTTACCATGGGCCTGATCTCACTGGCTGACAACTTCCTGGTAGCTGTCTCTTCCCGTACCAGGTTGGGCACGTCATGAGGCTGGGGCCCATACAGCACCGGCTTACAGGGAGCTCACAACAAATATTTCTTAGTTGAGTGAGTGAATGGATAGATGGATGAATCTGACTTGTGCTTTCTGTCCTTTGCCCTTGCTTTTCTTCCAAGGAGCCATGAGATGTACATGTGCACACACACACACACACACACACACACTCCTTTACCTTAAAATGATGCCTCCATTTACCTTTTGGCAAATACACACTGAACAGCCCCAAAGAAACTGTTCAATTTCTAATATATGATTTATGAACAGTGTATCTTGAACTGAGTGGTAAAGAGCTTATTTTTTTGTAACACAGCAGAAAGATCTCAAATTATAAATTTGGATTCAGGGAAAAGGAAGAGAAAGAGGCAGAAAAAAAGAAGAAGGAGAATCAATAAGTGAGGAAAAATTGAAGGGAGAGTGGAGAGAGAGGAAGAAGGGAGGAAGGAGGGAGAGAAAAATCAGTAGGCGGATTTCACTGACCAGGATGGCTCTCTTGTCTGCTTCACTCCAGGACAGTGGGGTATGGGACCCCCCCAGTTGCCCTAAACCCTAACTTATTTCTCTATAAACACTATCTCTGCATAGCTAAGTTATTCCTGGACCGTTGTCAACACATAGGGATACTTGCTCCCGACTTTTATTTGGATACAAATTGCTAGAAACACCCAGAGTTGGAAGGTGCCAATCTAGCCCCTTTGGGAGCCATCTAGATGGGAATCATTCCGTAGGCTGCGACCCCGCCCATGCCTTGTTCTCCAGACTTGAGGACAGGTGCAGATCTAATGCCCCTATCGCCTTCCACTTCTTTGTCTCTGTCTAAAGACACAAGACAGGAGCAAACTCTGGATTAAAATGATTAGTGGGACCTATCTAAGCTCCATGAAGCAGATAGCATTGGACCAATAGGTAAGCTTTGGGTGTGCCAAATTGGGGGGTGGGAGCGCTATCCCATTCAGGAGAATTAGGAGACATTCCAGGCCCTTCTCCCTACCTCTGCTGCTCATGCACCCAGAGACATCACCAGAACGCCACCGGTAATTGCCACTTCCATAAAGATGTTGCTGGCTCCAGTTTAGAGGGGATAAGGACATCTGGGTCTCTCAGCCTGTCTGCCGACTTGAACGGCGATATCACTCCCTGTCTCTTTCCGACCCCTGTTTATCTCTTCCTTCCCTTGGTCCTTACTCCACTTTGTTGTAATTTCAGCCACGGGGGAGGGAACAAAAAAGTCAGATATGGAGATATCGCTGGAGCAAATGGCATTTACTGTTAATGTGGCGGCAAATGGCCTCCTCCCTGACGTGTCATGTTTTAACTCTCTTAAGGAAGGAGGTGACACGGCACTTCTCTTCTCCAGACCCAAAGGCCAGGGAAGACGTTTCATCTCGATCATTAACTCTAAGGAATGATGTTACCAACTGCAACCGCCCCCACCGCCACCCCGCCTTGCCCTGTGGAGAGCATGCACAGAGGGGAGTCAGGGACAATGGCAGTGTTTGTCAGCAGAGCCCAGTGCTGAGCGTCAGGACCTCGTCCATGTCCGCTGCTCGCAAGCCGTGTGTCCCTGAGTCCACGACCCACAGCCTCAGTCTTCTCATCTGCAGAGTGAAGGTGGCCACCTGTGCCTGGCCTGCTTTGAATGATTTGTGAGATAGGGTGAAAGCCACCGGAGGTCGAAGCACTACCTAAATGTTCGTTATGATTATGGCTACTTTTGTTGGGATGCCCGCAGATTGCCCACCCTGCATGTTTTTTGCTCTTCCTTTCCTATACCAACCTCTCAATATCTCTACATGTCAGGTTCTCCCTGGATGAAATCTTCCTCTCAAAACAAGTTTCCAGGGGTGCCTGGGTGGCTCAGTTGGTTGAGCGTCAGACTCTTGATTTCAGCTCAGGTCATGATTCCAAGGTCGTGGGATCAAGCCTTGCATCAGGCTTCCTGCTGAGCGTGGCGCCTGCCTAAGATTCTCTCTGTCTCTCCCTCTGCCCCTCTCCCTCCTTCAGCTTCTCTCTCAAAAAATTTTTTAAAAGTTTCTGAAAGCAGTCATTTCCATGTGAACATCGTTCCATCTTTCTGCCTCTGGTTTCTCCAGTTGCAGACCACCCACCACCACGCCAGCCGGATTATCTCTCTGAAACACACACGGATCCCGTCCGCACCCACACGGTGGTCCCCACTGGCCGAGTTTGTGTACTTAACACAGTCAGATGAAAGTTGTGTTCCAGGCACTGTCGTGGGTGATGGACCTGTAGCATTAAATGAGACAAGGGAGGTCTCTCCTTCAAGAAGAAGGGACAAAAAAGAAAAGAAGGATGAACGGAGAAGATCATCTTAGTGACAAGTTAGAGGAGGGCAGGAAACCCAGGGATAAGGCAAGACTAATGGGAAGGTGGGCAACATAGGGTGTTTGAGCTCTGCCCAAGCAAGGGAAGGGAGCAGCTGGATGCGGCGGGGGGGCGGGGGGGGAGGGTTAACAAGAAGGGAAACTAGCACTTACAGGGGCCTGAGCACGTGCTGGGCTCAGCAGAGCTGCAGAAAGGGGGCTGCTGTGCTGATCAAGGGGACAACGGCAGAAGGTACTAGAATGAAGGAAAGCAGGACCCCGTGGACTATACAATAAGATTCTCAACTGTGTCCTGAGTGCAAAGGGAAACTTTTGCAGAGCGTAAAGCAGGGGAATGACATGATTGGATTCACCTTTTAAAAAGATCACTCTGGCTGCACTGTGGAGAATGGAATTTTTGTGGATGAAATTCCAGTATCGACATTCAGTGCCCTTCGCTAGTTGGGCCCAACTGAAACTTTCAGCCACATCGTCCGTCCCTGCCGAACGTGCTGGGGTCATGACGTGCCCCACTGGTTATTGTTCCTTGGATACTTTTAATCCAGCCGTTCATCGTTGTCCTTTCTTCTGGCAATGCCCTCCCTGCTGTTCCGGGTGGTTTGATACCTCTGACCATCCATGCTGTGCGCTTGGATGTGGAACCAGAATGGGAGCGTTTGCAAGGGCCGGGAACAGGACCGGGGAGTTAATCAAGCAACAGATATGTAGTGCTCATCCACTGTGTGCCTGGTACTGTGCTGGGCTCCTAGGATTCAGGGAGAACGAGACAGACACAGCCCCTGTCTACACGGAGCTCATATTCTGAAAAGTGTGTGAGAATATGCAGGAAATATGGAATGTGTTAGAAAGCCTAAACCTTGAAAGATAACCAACCCAGTGCTGGCAGCATCATCTTGGAGGCAAAGAATCAGAGGTTTATGGTCTCAGGGAATCTGTAGCTTATAGAATCAAATCCTACCAGAAGAAAAGAAAACCTCAGGAATCGGGAATTAGTATTTATCAAGTCTCCAGAGGATGGGGTGGCTGTATAAGCTTAGAAGCGATGGAAGATACCACAAAGGACAAGACATAAAGCAAACTGGAAAAATACCCACAGCAAATATGACAAAGGATTACCATCTTTATTATGTAAAGAGCACATGCAAATCAATTAAATTCACTAAGACCCCAGCAGATAAGTGAGCAGAGGGCAGAAAGAGACAATTCTCAAAAGAGGGAAATACATACAACTGGTTAACAAACACAAGGAAAACATGTTCGTTCCCTCTAATAATCAAAGAGATGCTTATTAAAACCATGAGATAACATTTTTCGCCTATTGAACTAACAAAGTTAAAATGGAAACGGGAAGAGGGTGGCCAATGCTTTCGAGAACGGGATGACAGAGGCATTGCTGGGAGACGCATAAAGCAGGGCAACCATTTTTGAAAAACAATTTGGCAGCATGCGTGAAGAGTCTTAAAATATGGTTTACTTTTAGTAATTTAATTTCTCAGATTTTTTTTTCCTAAAGAAAGTTTCCAAAAATAGAGAAAGGATCTATGCATGAAGATTTTTTTTTCTCCCTCGGAGTCTTATTTATAGTAGCCAAAGGGTAGGGGGTGGAGGCGAACGAAATAGAGAATTAGAGAAGTACAGATAGCCATATAAGGAAACATTCTGTGGCCATTTAAAAAAGATGTTTATGAAATGCTAAAGTTAAGTAAAGAAGGAGGACAGAAAAAGAAATTCTGCGTTCGGTATGATTGTGCTTATAGGGAGAATTTCAGAGGCACATTGACTTAAAATTTCCACATTATTAGACAGAGAGAGAGCATGCCTGGGGATGTTGGTCTGGGTCCAGGGGCGTGAACTTAGCCACCCAGCTCATACCTCCTCTACGGTTAGGGAATTGGCAGAAGAAACAGGGAGCCATCCCAGGCTTCCTTGGGTGAACTTGATTTAGCTCCCACTTCTGAGTGAGCACTTGCATGACTTTAAGAAACCGGGCTGGTGCTCATTTCACAAGGGAGAAAACTGAGATCCAGAAGGGTTTAGTACCTTCCTCAAGGCTGCACAGATCTGTGGTAGAGCTGCTACTAGAATTCAAACCAGTACAGCCTTCTACCTCAACATGCATCTGCATCAGGGGATCAGTATTTGCATTTATTTGCAGGGGCGTGTGTGTGTGTGTGTGTGTGTGTGTGTGTGTGTGTGTGTGTGTGTTTATCCACATGCATGCTGCGGCTCTGCACGCCTTTATGTATATTCAGAGGACTAAGGAACCAACCAATGTGGTTTACCTGGAATGTCCCGGTTTTACGGCTCCAGTCAGGCAGCGACTGCCGGCCACCCTGAACGCTTGTGGGTGTCACCGTGTTGTGTGAGCACAGGCTTTGGGGGTATGCTACGCACCTCTTGGTACGTCTTGGTTGGTTTTTCTGCTGCGGACTGGCTGCCATGTCAGCTCCCGCCACTGGGCTTCACGGCATCTCTAGCCCTAGGCCAGACTCTTCCAGTCTGGGGGGCTTGGCTGAGGGAGGAGGGGTCGCCGGTATCCGCGGGCCCGATTCCCACCGGCCAGTGTTCTTTGCAAGCAGCCACCACGGCACCAGCCAGCCAGCTTAGACGCCGAGAAGCGTCCCTCTCCTCTGATCCTCCAGCTTCACTCAGCCCAGGAGTAGATCTGTTTGCTTTCAGCACGCAGACAGCATGCACTTGCCTTCTGCCTCTTGCGGCTTAATTAGCTCTAATGGGGGTGGAGACTGTCCTTGGACGGCTTCCCGCAGCTGCCCTCTGCTGGCCAGTAGCAGCATAGGCGGCGGGCACCTGCGACCCAGAAGCCGCGGTTTCAGCCTTAGAGACTGCCGACCTGCGACAGGTATTTCCCAGAGGGACTCTGACATGGAGAAGCAGTGATGACAAAAGACCTTTCTGCCAGTCCTGGCACACTGAGCAGCCCCAATCTCCCCCTTCAAGAATTAACATGTACAAAAATGCCTTCTTTGTGTTCACTGGGAAGATGGGTTATTAAAATTGACCTGTGTGTTTAAGGCACGGTTATAACCTTTATGACCTTGAGCAAGTGGCTGTGCTTCTCTGGGGTTTGACTTACTCATCTGTAACATGGGCACACAATGGCGTCTCTCATGAGGTTCTTTTTTTTAAAAAAAAAATTCTTTAATGTTTATTTATTCTTGAGAGAGAGAAAGACAGCATGAGCGAGGGAGGGCCAGGAGGGAAGACAGAATCTGAAGCAGGCTTCAGGCTCTGACCTGTCCACACAGAACCTGATGCAGGGCTCAAACTCATGAACCATGAGGTCATGATGAACTGAAGTCTGGGGCTTAAGTGACTGAGCCACCCAGGTGCCCTTATCATAATGTTCTTGAGCTCCACCCAAGGGATCTTGATAAATGGTGACTATTGTTATTGATAAAGATACTATTATCATTGCAGTTGAAGCTGGCTGCTGGTTAAAGCTTCCCTGCAGTGAAGGGGAAAGATTGTGTGGATCAAATGCTCTCTGAGCTGGGTCTTGGTGCATTGCTAGGACTTGACAGTGTTTTATTATTGTTGTTATTATTACTATTATTACAATGTGCCAAGTGTTGTCCAAGAGAAGAGAAGGGTACAGAAATGAATAATTCACCAGACCCAAGACAGAGTAAGTGCACTATATTTGAAATCAAATACAGAATTCTTATATTCAATTGCTGCATGTTTTAAAAATAATAATGACCATAATAACACAATCTCACGTTTGTCTAGCATTTTCAAGTTTCGGAGTCCTTTTCCAGGCCCCTCAGAGAGATAATGGATGTGAGCACTTTAGAAAATAGACAGCTTTCTGCAAAATTAAGGTGATTTGTATTGAGGAGCGAAGTTTGTCTATATCCTTCATCGACTAAACAAATCGTTTGTTTGCTCCTGTTACATTGATAAAGACGATCACAGAACCATAGGATCGTGGACCCTCGGAGCTAGGCGAGGCTTTATCTGTCCCTCTCTCCAACCATCGCTGTCTACAGAATGCTCGTCAGGCAGGAATCCTTATTGCCTGTTTGATTGCTTTTGGGGATGGAGCGCTCACTCCCACTCTGCGTGGAAGTTCATCCGTCATCGGAGAAGCAGATACAGTGACTATTCAGCCTTCCCACTTGTTGCCTGAATCTAGACAACCAGTTATGTTCACTTTGCCCCTAAATATCTCTTAGCATCTTTATTATTGCTGCCTCTGTACACATATCACTTCCATTGCAATTAGAGGGATTCCTTATTTGGACTGTCAGCTTGAACTCCCCCCCCTCTTCACTCCCAATCCATTCTGCACACTGCTTTGTCACATGCAAATCTGATGTTGCATTCCCCCTCCTGGAGAAACGAGGCTTCCTAATCAAGGCCTGTGATCTCCCAGCCTCTAGCCTTCTCCTGGAGCAGGGGATGGCAAACTACAGCCTATGGGCCAAATGTAGCCCACAGCCTGTGTGTGCCGTGAGCAAAAGGTTTTTTTTTTTTTTTTTTTTTTTTTTTTTTTTTTTTTTTTTTTTTTTTTTTTTTTTTTTTTTTTTTTTTTTTTTTTTTTTTTTTTTTTTTTTTTTTTTTTTTTTTTTTTTTTTTTTTTTTTTTTTTTTTTTTTTTTTTTTTTTTTTTGCATTTTTAAATGTAAAGTGTGAAATTGACTATTAGCCTTTTGGTTGCTTAAGGATTTGAGGGGATCGTCTCTGGAACTTCAAAGCTAAAGCGCTTACCATCTGACCTTCTACTGAAAATGTTTGGGGACACCTCCTCTGGAGGGTCAGCTCCTGACACCACACACAAACCTGGCTCGGTAACTCACCAGACTCAAAGCGCCATATGGCTGATACAGCTCTACATCTGACTATACGGTCCTACCCTGCCTGTCCTTCTGATATGCTCCTTCTAACCTTTTAATGGTGATGTGGATGCTGATAGCTGAGTGCCAGAGACTGATGCACCATGCAGTTTAAAGCACTTTACATGGATTAACTCCCTTGAGCCACACAAAGGCTATGAGGGAGTCACTACCATTATTCCCATTTTACAGAGGAGGAAACTGACACATCAGAGATCAGTTCACTTGCCCCAGGTTACAGCGGCCAGTTGATTAAAGACGCAGCTCTGATGTCCTCGGGCAAGCCCTCTCAGGACTCCTGGAGGTAACTTGCTGTTCTCTCTGCTCAGATAATTTAGTGCCCACCTGGATGATAACATGTCCCCTAGAAGATCGCCACTGTTGGTGCCAGTGGCCACCCTGCTACCCAAACAGTGACCTGCTGGGAGCCAGGGGTCATATATTTTGCACTTTTTATTTCCTCCCCCATACATATCCCTAGACCCAGCTCACTATTGATGCTGAAAACAATGCTCAAGGGAACTGGATTGAGGGGTTTACTGTAGCAGGAGTACCTTGACCTTGGGGCCCCTGCCGAGCTCCAGCTCCGCTGCTGACTCAAGAGGCAAGGAGCAAGTGAGGACCCTGGAATTTGAAACTCTCTCTCTAAGGCTTGATTGATGAAGGGATGGGGATGGGACAGGTTCTTCTGGGGTCTGGCTCCCTGAAGAAGTTTAGAGGGGTAAGCCAGGAAGGACAAGGATATCAGCTTATTTAAAGATGGCAAAGTGAAACACACCTCCAGGTAGGGGTCTTGCTAGCTTCCTATGTAATAAGTAGCTCTAAAAAGTATGAACTGCTGTTTAATTGTAGGAAAAAATCATTTTTGATGCTCTTAGGCTTAAGGGTGAGGCCTAAGTCAGAGGGAGGTGGGAATGAAGGCTCTAGCAGAGATACATTATCTCTGGCTTATGACCCTGGAGTCTTGAAAGTCACCCTTTCTCTTAGTCTTGGGGTTTCAGGATGAGAATGAAGTAGGCATTTCAGCCCACAGTGGAGAGCTACAGCTGCTTAACAGTGTGGGGAAGCCTTAAGGATCACCCAGATTAACAATGGAGGGAAGTCTTCGGCAAGAAGCTACCTGACACAAGAAGAGAGTAATTCACTAGAAGGACATGGGGACCTCCTATAAGCTGCGGATGATGTCTAGTTAGAGCTAGATCACAGGCACTCCACACCACCAGACTGGCAGCTCTCTTGTGTCTCTCATTTCTGAATATCACTTCCCTTCTCTTCTACTGGCTTCCTCGAGGAGGCACAGAACATGGCGCCCTGTGGTTCTTATCACTTGTGTTCCATGACTGCCACCAGACAGAGACTCAGTCTCTTCCTTTAGTTCTAGTGTGAGCATCCAGGGGAACGTCTGATTGGCCTGGCTTACATGCAGCAGCTACCCCTGGGACGGTTTGCTGTGGCGGGGGCCAGGGCAAACCAACACAGGCATTGCCACCAGGGCCCCACCATGGTGTCCTGAGGAAAGCCCCCAAATGGGGGGTGGTTTTGTGCACTAGGAGGCTGCTTGTGTTGGTATCCACCTCAAAAGATGAGAAACAGGGAACGTCGAGGCTGTTACATAGTCTCCACCAGAAGTCTCAAATTCTCAAAGAAGCTGGCATTAAAGACCGCTGCGTGGAGTCTTGGGTCTTCCTTTTAGGAAGGAAAGTAGGGAAGGCCTCCTACATGCTAGCTGTTTTATATTTAATCTTTAAGGCAAACATATGAAGAGGTAATATTTACTCCTATCTTACACACAAAAAAACAGAGGCTCAGGGAGTTTCAATAATCTACCCAAGGATACTCGGCTGGTAAAGAGCTAGCCTGGGAGGGCCATCTGGGTCTCTTGAAATGCCAAGCCCCTGTCCCTTTCTTTATACAACTTTACACCTTCCACTAACCAGAGCATTGTTTTCTCCTTTGGGGGATTGGTTTTTTCCTTCTATGGGAAGTGATCCTTTCTAATTTAAAAATCCATCTTTTCTATTTAATTTTCACACCTTTGCCTGTTTTCTCCCAGCCTCAACAGACATACGTGTCTCTAACTCTGTGATAACTGACACATCCCGTTATTATGGAGGAAAGACACTCCTTACCTGTGAAGTAAAGTAGTGGGTTAGTCTCTTACTCCGGAAAGACAAAACCCAGGATCTGAAGACCAGGCTGTAAGCCACGCTCTCAGGCTAACTCCCTGTATGGACTTCAGCGAGACGCTCTTCTTCTGGACTTTGGTTTGCTCATCTGTAAAAGAGAACTGCCACTTGTGCGCCATCGACCCAGCGGATATGTGGTTGGGCTGCTTAAGGAATCTCTCTAAAGCCATTTCTTATAGGTAGATTTTCAGTTTTCTGAGCTTCCCTTACCCACACCACTCAGTTTTCTCATCTGTAAAATGTTGGGAGTTGGACAAAACACGCTACCTCCTTCTGGCTCTCAAATTCTGACCCTCTAGTTTCTATGCCCATGAAAATGGATGTGGAAACCTCGTCTCGTCCACCCCACCCCTCCCCCGACCCCTACCGAGATTCCTGTCCTTGTGCAACCAACCACCTCCCCGGCCTCTCTGTCCCCATCAGGCCAGTGTCTCACTCACCCCCCAGGGCTCCCAGAGATGACTCCCAGCAGTAGGCTCTCTCTTCTCAGCTCTTAAGGTGGCCACACACTGGGCTAAATAAGCTGCTTACCAGCACAGGAAAGGATGACATTTAGAGTATCACATCTTTTTTTTTTTCTTTTTTTTTTTCTTTTTCTAGATTTGCTTTAAAGGGAGGCTGATTTGGGAGTGTGTTTGGAAGATGTCTCTCCTCTTTGGTGCTTGGGGCTCTGTGAAGGTAGGGGTGCAGGGAGAGAAGTTCTTCTGTGTCCCCATGGGTGCCTCCTAAGGACTGAAAGATCAGTGCTGTTGTTCTCACTCCCCGAGCCCCTTGCAGGTTATGTGGCCCCACCTGGAACTGGCCACATCCATAGTGACAGGGCTCTAAAACACTGGACGTGAAGCTAAGTTTGATGGGCTGTGTGACCTTGGGGGAAATCATCTCACTTCTCAGAGCTCTGATTTTCTCCTCTGTAAAGTATTAGCATAATAACTGCGCTTACAAAACCATCCCGTAACAACAGCCAGAGACAGTGTCTCTGAATGCGTGCTATATACTAGGCATTGTCTAAGAAGATCTCCATGCCCCCTCTCATTAATCCTCATAACAGTCCTTGCGTTGAAATGCTATTGTTATTATTGTTATTTTGCCGATGAGACAAATACAGCTCAGAGAAGTGAAATAACTTGCCGAGTCTGGGAGATGACATTACCTAGAATTCAAACCCCTTTCTATGTGACTCCAGAGACTGGGCCCTTAGCCTTATGGGACACAGCTGGGCTAGACTATGTAGATGGTGTTCCGGTGACCTTAGTAATGTAGGACAACTACTGTTATACTATGCTTGTGGGTTCTGTGGGGAAGGAAGTTGAGCAGGACATAATATGGATGCTTTGTCTCTGCTTTGCAATGTCCAGAGCCTCAGCTGGGAAGATTCAAGGAGTCTAAAAGCTTTCCTGGTCCTTGGGTAGGGGTGATGCAAAGCCTGGGCTCATTCTGAAACTGCTAACCAGAATGCCCACATTTAACTCTCCATGTAGACTGGACACCCTCACAGTGTGATGGCCTCCAGGTATTTGGATGCTTACATTTTGACACAGGGGATCCAAGAATGAATGTTCTTGTAAAACACTAGAGGCTGGGTGGCCTTTTATGAGCTAGTCTTAGAAGTCATGTGGCAACACTTCTTGTAACAAGGTCAAAGTAGTCATAAACTATTCAGATTCAATGGGTGGGCAATAGATCACCTCTCAGTGGACTGAGTTGCAAAGATTTCTGTAGCCATGTTCTAAAGCCACCATTATGGGATCAGCTGTGATCTCTGCTGGGCCATCAAGGACTAGACTGATAAAGACTGAAGAACCTAAAGGGATCAGGGCCAATGGGAGCTCGTTAGCTCTACAGTCTGCCTAAAAATGAGCTTTCCAAGAGTCCAAAGTATTACTGGCTAAAGTGGTGGAGAAAGTTCATCTTGATCTGAGTCAGCAGTTGTTGCTTGAGACAACCTAATCTAGCCTATCCTGCCATGCCACAGAAGCTTCTAAGCAGTGGTGATGGCAGAAGTTGATCAGGGAGCAGATTATGATCACTTAATCTTATTTCCTGATGATGGATCATGGTTGAGCGCATGGATTTTGGGATCAGACACGGGTTCAAACACAAGCTTGACCTTTTCCCAACTCTGTGACCCTGACCAAATAACCTGACCCTTCTAAGTGTCAGTTCACTCCTATGTGAAACAGCATAATACAAATAGTACCTCACTCACCAGGACTTTTGTGAGAAGTCAGTGAGAAAGTCCCATGGCACTTGGAACCTAGTAAGCACTTGTAAGGGTTAGTTATAATCATTCATCATTCAACCCCTCATTACAAATGTATTTGTTGAGCACTTGCTATGTGCCAACCACTGTTCTAAGTGTTTATTATTTTTATTGTTGTTGCAAATTTTATCATCAGCAGGTGTGGTCTACTTGCTTGGAATGCTCTTCAGATGGAAACTGAGAGTCCAGGGGAAGGACTGAGCCACCAGGGAAGCAGATGAAGAAGGCTAGGGTTCAGGAACCCCAGAGCAGAAGCCACTTGTGTCAACTGGGTAACCCACAGGGCTACAGAAAGCCCTAAACTCCATCTGGGCACATGGGTCCCAAAAGTCTTCTTGAAAATGCCAGCAAGACCATTCCCCATTTCTGGGGTGGATGTACCTAATTGGGCAGGACTTGGATCAGGGGTTAGTTGTCCCTGCAGTGATCATTGTCAGTGTCGGAGAAGGAGGAAAGTGGAGTTGGGGGGTGGGGACACTCTCTTCCCCAGAGCTGTGAGCTTCAGATGAGACAAAGGGTGAGAAGATGCTTTGCAAACAGGGAAGGTGTGACAACATAAGGGATGATGTGAGTTACGCCCACACACACAGTCATACTGTGTACAGTTTTCCCCGTTCCTTAATGTCACGGGTAAGGAAAAGAGCACGCTCTGAAGTTAGACTCTACTTCTTATTAGCTGGGATAACTTTGACCAGCTCTTCTCTCTGAATCTCAGTCTTCCCATCTGTTAAATGTAAATAATGACAATAATAATCATCCTAATTGGTGTGAGTGTTAAATGAAATATCCATGTGAAGATTTTGACGTGAAGCAAGCCTGTGTTTTTCAAGGGGTCCAGGGACTCCTGCATTAGAATCCCCTGATATACCTGTTCAAAATACAAACCCTACATGGGCCCCTGGGTGGCTCAGTTGGTGGAGCATCTGACTCCTGATTTCAGCTCAGGTCATGATCCCAAGGTTGTGGGATCAAGCCCTGCTTTGGCCTCTCAGCAGAGCATGAAGACTGCTTGGGATTCTCTCTCTCTCTCTCTCTCTCTCTCTCTCTCTCATTCCCTCCTTCTGCCCTCTCCCCCCACTCATTCTCTTTCTCTTTCTCTCTAAAATAAAATAAAATATAGACCATACCTCTATTCCCATTAGAGTTTCTTCATGCCTTATTTTGCTCCATATTTCCCCTATATAGCTCTTATCACCTGGTACACAGTATACTTCTTCACTTCTTCCTTGTCTATTTTCTCCATTTACTTTCCTATAAACACCATGAGTAGAGACTTTTTGTTGCTATGTCTCCAGAACAGGGGCTTGATAAGTAGGAATAAAAGAACATATGAATGAATGAGGATCTCTGGATCTCCTCAAATTGCCTTTTTTTAAGTCATCCCAGAGGATCCTTATACACAGTCAGGTTGAAGGACCACCATAGGAAGTATTACTCAACACTGGTTGTCTTTCTCCTTCCTTTCCCCTTAATCATCTTAAATTTGTTTAACTTGCTCAAAGAACCAAATTACCAAGATGAGACAACAGAGTGAGTAGCTCTGGGATGGATTGGATTATCTAATTAACCCATTAGCCCCCATCCTTTGTTGCAGAGCTATACAAGACTTCAAGGGAGATGACTCTGGTTTGGTGTATTCTGATGGCAGAAGGGTAGGCATCCCTTAGGCATTGACCCCTCGCAACTGGGTGCCTGTGGCTCAGGATCCTGGGAGTCTTGGAGAAAGCAGCCTACCTAATGACCCCACTTTCTGCTCAGTTTGACCCAAGGCCTTGCTTGCTTGATGCCCATTGCATCAGGCTTGGGAGGTGGCCTAACTGGGGTTCAGCACTGACCCTGATTCCTGGACTGATCTGGCTCCGGTTTGGGAGAGAACCCAGAATGGCTGGGTGACCAGCATCCAAAGGCCATGGAAAAATAGGTTGAGGGTTGAGGTCTTCCCAGAGACTGGGGGAGACAGGGAAGGAAATTGGCATGAACGGCATACCCACTTCTCTATTGTTCATTGATCACCACTCAGGCTTTGAATGTTTTAGCAGTTACTGGCTGTGTGACTTTGGGTCATTGACTTCCTCTCTGAAGAAACCTTGGTTGTGTCATCTATAAACTGGGAGGAGTGATAACAGCATCACATGGGGGTCCTCATGAGGATTTAATGAAGATCAGAGAACTCCAATTGGCATACAGTAAGCCCTAGATTTTTTTTAAACTCCTTAAACCCCAATCCATGTACAGGAAAACAAAGGACAAAGGACAACGTCAGACGGAGGGTGGCTGCTGCCAGGAACATAACATGCAGCTCCGGAGACAAGAGCCAAGGGGAGGTACGTGCGCACTGGGGGGATTTTGGAGCCACTTGACTTAAGAAGCTCAAGCTAATCAATCCCTCTCAGCTCATCATGGGCCTGCAATCAGGGCTCCCCCTGCTCACCTGCTGCTCTGCCCTTGGGGAAGCTGCCAGCGCCAATCACGGGGCATTGTTCTCCCAGCTCGGCTCCCCGGAGGAACACTCTGGACTAGGCCTGTTAACAGCAGGGGGGACTCACAAAATCTCAGTCCTGGGGTTTAGATCTGGACGTCTAGTGCAATACCTTCAGTTCTCTACTGAGAATAAGGAGGTGATGTGACTTGGCCAAGGTCACAGAGAAAGCCAGATAGAGAAAGGAGATTTTTAGATTCATTGGTATTTACATTCATTCATTCAAGAGTATGTATTCATTGCATATCATGAATACAGGGCCCTACAGGTCACACAAGGCCACACTGCATTCCTAGTTCTACTTCCTTTCATATGCTTCATGCTTTTTTCTCTAAAGACCAAAGGCATTCCAGCGGTACCTGTACACAGACCTGGATGAAAGCCATGAAGGAGTTCCTACCTGCCCATTCTTTGGGCCCAGATCAGTCCTAGATTCTCAAGCCCTAAAAATTGCTTAGGACACCAGGAAATAGTGGATCCACTTGGAGTCAGTGGAATTTAGTTTATTTGAATTGACTTGAACTGAGTGAAATAGAATTACAAAACTAAATGGAAATAATTGAATTGAAATATAGCAAATTGGATTGAATCGAGATTAATTGAAATGAAATCAATTGAGAATGTATTGAATCAAGGTACTAGAAAAGCTTTGGACATCACCTCCCTGACCCTGCTCATTGTACAGTGAGAGAATTAAAGCCAAGTAAAGGGAAGGTGGGGCAGGGAGGGATGGAGGGTCAATGACTTAGAGAACGTCACGAAAGTGACAGAGCCAGGCTCCCAAGCCAGGCTGTGGGACTCCCTGGTCAGCATCTATCTCACTATACCATGTTTCCAGAACTAGTGGGGTCTGAGGCAGGGTGTCTGAAAAATAGGCCAGGAGTCAGTAGAAATCATCAAGGGAAAAGGACTTTGGGGAAAAAACGATGTTGCCCAAGTTTAATAACCTCTCCACCTTCTAATGAATAGCCAAGCTAGTCCTCTGAGGTTGGCTTTCCAAGATAGTTCTTGTCTGGGCTGGGGTGGGTGCATGAAAAAAGAGAAGCTAAAAGTCTCTGAGCCCAGTGGTGGAAGGAATGGCAGAGAAGTTCTTTGGGCTTGCTTCCCTATGAAAGTGAATTTACTTTGAGGAATAAAGATGTGATACTAGAAGATGACTACCTTCCTTGAATTCCTAATCACAAGACCACTGTGCCTGAAAGTCCACCAGAAGTGCCGTTCCTCAGATAATGTTTAAAAAATTCTATTAAAATACATGTGTGCTAGCTGGAGGAGATAGCATATTTAATACCCACATATTAGTGTCATAACCTTATTGTATCAACTATCTAAAGCCAGAACTAAGGCTTGCGTGGAGGGTGGAAAGAAGTATGGTTTGCAGTAGGGAAGTTGGTTTGGATCAGCGGTCAATGCTATTTTTAAAGATGGTTATAAATTGCCCTACCCAGGAATTGAAATTGGAAAGTCTCTATAATGAGGAGGCGTGATTCTTGAGATGAAAGCATTATATAATAATATTAGTCTGGATTCCTAAAGAAAAGGCAAATGGTAGCCCACTGACCCCTTGTGGCCCTGTCTCCCCACAAATGGTCACAAATGATAATCAGCACACAGTATAATAATTAAAGTAATTCACAAGTAATCTTTACAACAATGGGGGGTAGTAAGTCAGGCCCTCTTTTTACAGGGGAGAAACTGAGCCCTGAGATCTTCAGTAATGCACCTTAAGGCTCACAGTAAATCAGAAGTAGAAGGAGGACGAGAACCTCAATCTTGCCTCTCCAAATCCAGAGGTCTCTCAGGCATATTATATACTCCTGACTGTACGACTGATATCAATTTCCCTTAGTTGTTCGTTGGTTGTGTGGGATAAGGGTGGCAGAAGCCATGGGTTGGGCACCTCTGAAGCCAAGGGTGGCTACAGTCCATTTCATAGAAGTGAGCCTCCAGTGGAGCAGACTCTGGGGTGTGTAATCACCCTAATGAGCTGTGGTGCTTGTCAAGGTATGTGGTTCGGACATGTGTTGCTGTGATATGGAGATAATTGGCCCTGCCACAGGAACAGTGAGCCAGCCGACAGGCTCTTAGCAAACCACAGGCTGGGCAAAATGACACACACACCGAGGGATGTCACCAGCTCCAGGTTTCTTTAATGGTTATGATCACAGTCGTCTCTTACCACCAAGCACTAAGACCAGAAGCAAGGGCTCTGTAGGGGTAGATGGGTGGGGTGTTGGAGGCACATTTTGGTACCAGCATGGGTCCTTTCTCCACTCACAAGGGTTTCAGATGAAAGTAAACTAGACTCAGGAAGACTCACAAAGGAAAATTGCAGTGACTTAAGTCAGACAGACACATCTTCAATCTCTATCCATACTAGGGACCATCTCAGGACTTGGCTAGACCCTGAGCTCCCTGTACAATCCACGAGAGGAGCCTTGGGCCAGTCACTAAGTGGCTTTCATTACTGTGGCTTAATTCCAGTTTCCATTTATGCTCCAGTTCCAGTAACTCAGGTTGTTTCTATGTTCCCTTTTGATCAAGTCTCTGTACGTGTTTCTTCCATAATCGTCACTCAATCCATGAATATGCAATGGGCACCATGTGTGTGATAGACACAGTTCTAAATCCTGGGAAGATAGAGGTACAAATGGTAGACAGTGTCTGTATGGTGGCTATATTCCATGGGCAGAAAAATAAACAAAAAAACAAATGTACTCTGTAATATCAGGAATCGTAAGTCTTACGGAGACAAATAAATGAAGTAAAAGCATCAAAGATATTATTCTAATGAGTGGGGGATGGGGTGAGACAGTCAGGGAGGGCCTCTCTGAAGATTCAGCATTTGAGCAGTCTTATTTGGTGGAAAAATGAGTATCTGGGAGGTGGTCGAGGGCAAAGGCACTGAGATGGGGACGAATGGGGAATATCGAGGAGTCATTAGCAGGCCAGCAAGGCTGCAGTGAAACGAGGGTAGAGGAGAGCTATAGGAAATGAAGTCAGATAGGGAGCTGGACCCAGTTCTTTACTATTTGTTTGACCAGAGAGCCTTGAAGACCACCGCACGATGGGTGGAATTCTCTGTTCTGCTTGTGTCCTGCCAGTTGGTCTGATGTTAGTGACATCTGCTTGCAGTCCAAGATGGCTCCCTCCATGCTCTTGCCGGGTGATCCCAGAGTCGGCTGATTTCAACTGTCAACTTCTTTCTCTGGGCTTCGCCATACAGGACAAGAGCAGCAGTTACTAAAGCTGAAAGACGCGGAGTGGGCTCACAAGGCCCCGTGTTTTACTCCTGGATTTGTGTTCCTTCCCTGCTGGGACTGAGCCAAATTCCATCCCACCCTAAAGCCAGTCCCAGAGGCTTGCTTGTGTGTGCCCCAGTGGGTCTGTGTTACTGTTGCTCACGCCGATGGTCTCCAGAAGTCCTTGGGAAGCTGGCTATGCTGGAGGAAACCAGGAGTACTTTGTCATGGAGATTGTAATTGGAAAGAAGTTTGGATAATTGATGTGTTTCCTTCACGATTGTTGGGGGGCAAAACCAGCCCCAGCCAACCTTTCAGATCATGCCCGGTCAGCATCCTTTTCTCTGCAGCCCTATTCCAAACTTGTGAGTGTTTGCATACACTTCTCTCTGCCAGGAATGGGTGTCACCCACTTCCTCTTCTGTTAAATGTCTACGCAGAAGAAATTTTTTTCTCTGAGTTGTCTCTTGACAATCCCACGCTGTTCTGCAGTCTTCTGGTGGGCTCCTTTGGCACCTTGTCTTCCTCTGGCCCCTTTTATGTGCTCTTCTAATAGCTAGTCCTAAACTTGTCCTCAACTAGAGAAGGCCTACCTCAGGGCTGGGATGAGGGATACAACTTGATGGTTAAAAGCTTCACAGGAGTCACACTGCCTGAGTTCGAATTCTGATGCTGTCACTTATGAGCTCTGTTGATTTGTTTCTCTATTTACTCATCTCTGAAACCAGGATGGTAATAATGCTTTCCCCTTAAGGCTGCCCAGATGTGATAATTACCACCAGTTGATCTTCTTGGTTCTCCTTTTACCCTCTACACAGCAACCAGAGTGATTTTTCACATGCTTACAACCCCTTTCTCATCAGTCAAGTGTCAGCGCCAATAAACTGTTAGAAAGGCTTTCCGTGGCCTTGGCATTTGAGATAGATGCTCCCTCTATCCAAGCCACTCTGTCCCATTACCCTTCAGGGTCATGAGCAGTGCTATTTACCAGATGTTTTCAGTTCTACCTCCTTCTAGGGACTGGACACAATGACACCTGTTGTTCCTCGCTGTTAGGTGGGACCAGGTGCCTAGGACCCAGGCTGACGCATAAACAACGTTTCTTATGACACTAAGACTTGGGGATAGTTTATGACTGCGGCATAACCTAGGCTAACCTGGCTGATAGACCCTCTGAATTATTTATCCTTATCTATGAATATGAGTGTCAGTTATTTCCCAGTGTCTACTCTTCCTGGCTTCTATAGTCATTGAATTCCTAATCCTTGGCAAAGTAATGGCTTTGAAGAATCAAGACAACAGTTTCCAAGCCCGCTGACAGAGGGTGTCACCATGTGTCAAGCTCTGGCCAATGAGATATTAGCAGAAGTGAAGTTTGCCATTTCAGAGATTTATTCTTAAAGAGAAAGCTGTGTCCTTTACTTCCTACTGGCTGGAAGATGGAAATGCTGATTTTGTCTCTAACTCAAGTAGACAAGGGAGATACCATTGACATGACAAAGCAGAAAGAGGGAAAGAACCAGTTTTCCTGACACTGTTGAATTATCATACAAGCCCTGGATTTCTTATGTCTAGGGTGTTTTATGATTAAAAATAAACATTTTATCTTATATAACATAATGTTATTTGGGGGCACTTGGGTAGCGCAGTCAAAGTGCCCAGCTTTGGCTCAGGTCATGATCACATGGTTTGTGAGTTCAAACTCCACGTTGGGCTCTGTGCTGACAGCTAAGAACCTGGAGCCTGCTTCAGATTCTGTGTCTCCCTCTCTCTCTGCCCCTCCCCCATTCACACTCTGTCTCTCTCTGGCTCAAAAATAAACTCAAAAAAATTGTTTTAATTTATAAGAAAATAAATAAATAATAATGTTATTTGGGGTTGCTATCATAAAGATCAAGTCTATTTTTTCATTAATATCCTATTTCAAGTCATCTTGCTCATTTATTTGATTGATTAGTGTCTATTCCCAATGCCCCCACACACATGCACACAAATGTAGCTTGTGTGAGAACAGGAATTCTTTCTTTCTTATTCACTGCTGTATCCACAGAACTTAACACAGTGCCTCTTGCAGAGCCAGTGCCTAAGAGCACTTATTGAGTAACAAATCATGAATGACACGCAGTAATCACTGAAGAAATCATAATTGACTATTACTAGATATTACTCGCCTTTATATTTTACAACAGGCTTTTTCTACTATCCATCAGAAAGGTTTGATCAAGTGACAGTTCCTAAGGCCTTTGACCTTTCTCCTGCCTGCAAGAGCATTTCTCTTCTTTCTTATTTACTAAACTCCTTCACGAACAAGCTCTGGACTCATGTTAGAGTTGTACAGAGGTGTGATGGCTGTAAGGGACCTTCGCAGTCTCATGGCATGACTCTCTCATTTTACAAGTGCATGAACAAGCTCTGAGAGGAGGTACTTACTTGTATTTTAGTCACGTTGGGCTGTTGTAACAGAATACCATAGACCGGGTGGCTTATGGACAATAGAAACTTATTTCTCACTGTTCTAAGGCTGGGAGTCCAAGATCTAGGTGCCAACAGATTCGGTGTCTGGTGAGATTCTACCTCCTGGTGGCAGACATCTGACTTCTCCTTGTACCTTCCATGATGAAAGAGAGCAAGACAGCTCTCCAAGGTCTATTTTCTAAAAGCACTAATCTCATTGATGTGGGCTCCACCCTCAGGACCTAACAGTCCCCCAAAGTCTCCACCTCCTAATCCTATCACACTAAAGCTTGGGATTGCAATACATGAATTTTGAGGGGGAAACAAACATCCAGTACCTAGCAATTAGTTACAAGTCTCACAGTTACTTGGTGAGAGAAGGACCCAGAATCTGGGATTATTGCCCTTCTTCTAGTGTGCTTATTGTCACAAGAATTCCCAACTCCTCTTGGGGGAGATCTTCTTTGAGCACACTTAATAGATATAGGTATAATGAATTTCTTAGTATTTCCTACATTGGGACTTTATAGTTGCTGTGCTATAGTGTCCTCAGCTTTGCCCTTCAGGACTTGTCCACATCTGGAACCCTAAAGAACTAAACCAGGCCACTTAAAGTTGAGTTAGGTAACTTCCTTGTTCTCCATGTGAGAACACTGGGGCCCAGAAAGAAGAAGAGACTTCTCTGACCACATTTGGTCCATTTAGAGACACTAGGCAGAGCTCCTGGCATTTTTTATGGATCACAAAGCAGGAGTGCTAAGTCTTGGAAGAAAGTTTATGGCCCAAGCAGGCATTGCAGCAGAGACTTCACAGTGGATAACAGAGATGTGGGTGAGAGACTCAGCGATCATGCGAGTATCAATAAGACTAAATCATGTGAGTTTCAGTAAAATTCGCTGCTGGCACTGAGAACAAATACAATTCAACACAATAAATGTAGCACACTGTACAATCTAATACAATGAAATCAGTGCAGTGGTCTGCATCTCCTTTCTTTACCAGTGTTCCCTTTTTCGAGTCCAGGAGAAGTCAAAAAGAAACTAGAAAAATGCTATCTTTCTAGAGCAGGTGCCTGGTAAATGTCCTTGAAATCGGTTCATCTGACCCATTCAGCTTTTCCCTCCTTCTCCACTTCCTCTGATCCCCAATGGGCACCTTATAGTGGAGGCAGTTGAGGGTTTGGAGGAATCTCTAGCATCATGTGGCCCAGCAGTTCCCAGAAGACTTGATCAAGAAGAGTCTCTGTTAAAAAAAAAAAGCAAAGAAATACTTGATAGACCAAATACTCATGATGCAACATAGGCTGTCACATGATACCAAGAAAACAAAACAAAAACAAAAACAAAAATAAAAACATCCCCACCCACAAAAGACAAAAACTTGTGGAACTTCTCAACTCCACATTTTTCCACAGCATTTGATCACAGAATCCGTTCATAATTGATTTTGCAAACCATGAATATGTCAGAGAACACTTTGGAAAAACCAATGTAGCCCAAACCACTCATCTTGCTTGTGAGAAAAAAATAAAAAATAGAGGCTCCAAGAAGGGAAATTGCCAGAGTCCGGGACTCGAACCTGAGTCTTCTAATCCAGAGTCCACTGTGTGCGGTGTTTCCCCACGAGTGAGGCAGCACGTTCTTAAAACAGTTCTGAATGGTCAACATTTCATTTAATAGCTCATCTGCCAACAGTTCGTGTCACAGGAACATATGACCAAGACAACGTGTTGTGAAATGAATGGATTTACAAACTGGGGGACCGGCCCTGTGCCCTGCTCGTTAGGAACAATCTGCATGCGGAACGTCAGTGTGACAGGCCCAGCAAGGGATTTGTTTAGCTCATTTAGACTAATGGAGACAAGGGATTAATCACTTCAACACCAAGCTGCCTTGCTTCTGTGGCCCCACATGTACGCCCACCTAGCCAAGCCTGCTCTGCTGCTATATTGTCTCCAATGCCAATGCCTGACGGTGCTCTCACTTGTAGTTCAAGTCTCTGGGGTCTGTCCTGGGGCATCCATCCACAGAGCGTGAACCAACCACATGGTCTGGAGGAGCAACTCAAAAGTTAGTCATTTGCTTTCTGTCCTCTTGTGACCGTCTTCTCGAATTTTCATACCTATTGGAGTTCATATCACAAGTAATTTGCACAGACTCATGTGGGAACCCTACCTATATCTGCTCGCATCCTTTCCTCCAATGTGACAGGAACAGAGTCTCCTCCTGCCAATGACCACTCCCCCTTACCCCGCCTGTCCTCTGTATGCCCGTGTCTTCCACCATCTCCATTCATCTCCCAACCTCTCTTCTCCATCACCAACATCTCCCTCTCTAAGGCTCTTCTCAGCAGTTCATGAATGCATTCTATTATTTTCCTTTTGCAGGGATCCATAAACAGAGAGGTTAATTAAGTGGCCCAAGGTCATACAGCAAATGTAACAATAATAATGAGCATGCCTCCCTTCTCCATAGTCAAAATTCTCAAAAGCATTGGCTAGCACGCAGTCCCTATCCCTCACCATGTCATTCCAGTGATCTTCAAATTGCTCCCGATTTCCACGGTATCACTTCAGCCTAAACTCAGCCACCTGCATGTTGCCAAATCTAAGGTGTATTCTGAAGTCTTCTCTTGACCTCTCGACCAATGGAAAAATATTGCCATTCTTCTTCGTATCTCCTTTTGATCCTCTACCCACTTGGCTGTACTCATTCTTGGCTTCTCCTGCCAGTCCCTCCTTTTCTACTTAAGATGATGGCGAGCTCCCCAGAGCTTGATCCTGAGCCTTCTTTCCTCCTAGAATCACTGCTTTGCTTTAATATGCTCTGCTTCTCTCACTGCTCATTTCCTCCGTGGGCAACCCAGACCCTTCTGTGATGAAGTTTAATTTCTATGCAATGGCCCCCACCTCCACCTCCCAGGTCCAGACTCTCTCCTGAGCTTCAAGCTCATGACCGCTTGTTGCCCTGACACTGCCACATGTCCCAAACTGCAATCTTTGCCTCTCGCCAGCCTCAGGCACATGCCTTCCTGCTTCTTTACCTCTCGCGTTTTATATCTCCCTTAATCACCTAATTTCTTATGTCAGAAACTTGGGGCTCATTTTCGACACCTTGCATTCCCTCTTCCCACTTCTCTCACAGATCATCAATCACAAAATCTCACTGAATCTATGTCCAGAATGCAATGCAAATCTACCAACTCTTGGACACTCTCTCTGCTTCCCCCACCCTGGTCAGAAACAGTCACGTAGTCGCTTGATGCCCTTCAGATTTGTTCTCAACATTCTAGGCAGCATGCTTGGTTTAATTTTTAAATCATGGAGTCTGATCACTTTGCTCAACCACTTAAAATCTCCAGTGGCTTCTCTTTCGTCCTAGAAGGGAGGTCATAATTCTTTTCCTTGTCTACGAAGACCTGGCATGATCTGACCCCCTCCCCTTCCTGCCTCTCTCCACTCTCGTATCTGTGGGGTCCACTCACTCCGGCATTTCATCTGCTATTTTAACGCAACTTGCTCCTTCTTTTTTTTTTTTTTTTTTTTTAAATTTTTTTTTTTTTTATTTTTTTTTTTTTTTTTTGAGGGAGAGACAGCCTGAAACAGGCTCCAGGCTCTGAGCTGGCAGTCAGCACAGAGCCCGACGCGGGGCTCGAACCCACAAACCGCGAGATCATGACCTAAGCGAAAGTCGGACGCTTAACCAACTAAGCCACCCAGGCGCCCCAGCAACTTGCTCCTTCTTATCTCAGGGCATCTAGACCTTCCGCTCTCTCTCCTTTAAAAAAAAAAAAAACACTCATTTCTTACCAACACCTCTGAGAGAAATGTTCTGTGACTCAGTAGATCCTCCCCTCCACTGATAACATTAAAACTCTTATGATTTTCTATATTTTTCTTCTATTCCATTGATCACTATTTGAATTATACAATTACTGTATGATTTACAGACTTCAGGTCTGCTTCCTTGATTAAAATGTAACATCCATGAGGGCAGACACCAAGTCCTCTGTGCTCTATGATTCTAGCAGTAATACTGTGGTTGTCACACAATCTGTGTGCAGTAAAAGCATGTAGGATAAATACAAATTAAGGTCATTCACCTTTTTTTTTTTTAAATGAAGGGCACCAGTTGTAGCATACTTTAAACCAAGATAATCTGTCTCTCTGGCTGTCTGTGGCCTTGTCTGGGGAATGGAGGATAAAAAGCCCACCTTCTCTACTTCATGAGCATCGTAATAAGAGAGTGAGCCATAGAGGGCTTTGTGGATCTCCGTAAATACACAACAAACTGTTTGTTAATGCTTTTTGCTTCAGACTGGCTCTAGAAGTAGGAGAGTAGGCTGCTTTCACGATAGGAAAATACAAGCCTAGGTCTCCAGTATGACCTTGAGAAAGACCATCTCTCCAGATCTCTGTTCTTCCAGGTATAAAAGAAAGCAATTTCTTCCAGTTCTTCCAGACATGGCTACAAGGTCCATTCCTTCCGGGTTACTCCATGACCAGCTCATGCACACCGAGGTACAGAGACGGCTTAGTCAAATACTTCGTCAGGTAATTAGTATCATTACGGGTGATCGATAGGAAGGGGCGAAGCTTATCTCCAAAGCGAGGCCACATTCAGAGGGCAGCTGGGGTGGTCTGCTGCTGTGTGGCCCGTTCTCATGAACGAGCCCCAGACTTGGCTTCAGGGGCCAGGATTTCAAGAGCAGATCTGCTTCCTGTCATTTGTAGGAGCCTCAGTTTCCTCACTGGGAACATTAGGGTAATAAAACCGACCTCAGAGAGGCCGCAGTGGGGAGGAAACAAGACCACGGTCAGGAGAGTCAGGTTGTGCTTCCTCCTAACCATTTTCAGCAGGCAGTCACATGACATCTCCTGGAAGGGTGGGAGTGGGTGCTATTATCCTTCTAGGCAGACGCCGCTATAGAGCTTTGGAAACAAAGGGCAACAAGAGAAGCCCTAGCACTTGAAAGCAGCAAATCGTTTCCAGTTCTTAGCCTGCAGTGCAGAGCACAATTTTTTTTATCCGGAGATGGCAAAATTGGGCCTGGAGTAACTTGATACCGCAGGCTATTGTCTCACAAATGATTTATTAGCTGAGGCTACTCTGAGCTCAGAAGTGTGCACACTGCCCAGGGCCTCCTCTCCAGAAGAGAAACTTGTCTCCCCCAGGGAATGATTCTCTGGAGATGAATGTGAAAACACTGTTTGTCCTGGGACACTCTCCTGGAAGCTTCGCATTTGGCTGTGTCCAAAGAACATTCTAGTGTCCACCCATGTGGAGTGGTTAGCGAGGGACAGAACTTCCTGATAAGAGGCATATCTTAAATCATGTCTGCTAAAAAACAGCTGTGTGTGTGTGTGTGTGTGTAAAGGACATCAAATAAAATATAAATAGTTCAAAATCCAAGCTCTGCCATTTACTATCTTTATAAATTTGGGAAGATTGTTTACTTGTTTGGGCCTCTATTTCTTCTCTTCTGAAACGATATATGAATGCCTCTGTGATAGGAGCAAAAGATGAAATGCAGGTCAAGCCTTTGGTTTTACGTGTGACACATTCCAGGGACTTACTGGGTGTCAGTGATTTTTCTTCTTTTGGGAAAGGGCAAGAGGTCACCCTGGGCCATGCAATTTGAAAGGTAGTGCCTACAGAGGCTATTCCTCACTTTTGTTGTGGTATCAGTCATCTACTGCTGCGTAACAAGCAACCACAAATCTCAAGGCCATGCGACGAGCGTTTATGTATCCTATAGCCGTGCCGATCTTAGCTGGACCTAAGCAGACAGCTCTAAGGTACAAATTGTCAAGGTCTCCTCCAGGTACTCTTTGTCCTCCTTGGACCAACGGGCAAGCCAGTTAGATTCTGGTAAAAATGGCAGAGGTGCAAGACAGCCAACAGGAACATGAGAGGCTCTGGAATCCTGGGTTCAGAACAGATGTGTTGTCACTGCCACCCCCCCTTCTGTTGTCCAGTGCCAGTCACACAGGTCAGCTCAAATTTAAGAGGTGTTAAAATGCACTTGGTGATTTAGGAAGGAAAGAAGTAAAAATCACTTGGCATAGGTTGTGAATACAGGAAGGGGTAAATAACTGGGGTCATTAATAGAATCTACCACAGCTGATTGCATCCAGATTCTCTTCATTTGTCATGTATGTGGAAGAGGAACACACCATAAAAGGTAGGAGAGTCCCACTTCCCTTCCTTCTTAAGGAGTGGGAAGAAAAATATTTTCTCCCCTTGTTTCTAGTAGCTAAAGCATGGGAAATAAATGAAGCCGACCAATCATGTAGCTCAGCCCAGGATATTGATTCTTTTTTAAAAAAAATTTCTATTCATTTTTATTTCCTCAAGCCACTTCGGATTCATCTTTTTATTAAGTATCTTAGGCACATGGTACAAAATTCAAAGGATCTGAACAGCCACATTTCAGTAAAAGGACATCTCTTCAGGGTGCTTAGGTGAAGCATCCACCTTCAGCTCAGGTCATGATCTCACAGCTCCTGGGTTTGAGCTCCACGTTGGAGCCTGCTTCCAATTCTGTATCTCCCTCTCTCTCTGTCCCTCCCCCTCTCATGCTCTGTCTCTGTCTCTAAAAAAATTAATAAACATTAAAAAATTTTTTAAAAATGACATCTCCTGTCTCCATTTCCCCATCATACAGTTCCCTTACTTTATGTAACTCTTATAGCCAACGTGAGTTTGTAGCCTTCCAGGGAAATCTATTTAGATACATGCATCAGCATACACATCCCTTTTTCCCTAACATGAAGGATACACACACCGTTGTGTACTTCGATTTTTCACTTGACAATATATCTTGTAGATCTTTCCACGATAGGAGCAACTACTTTCTGTTAAACATCTGTCGATATTCCTTTAAAAAGAGGGACTGTGGGTCTTGAAGGAGTAATCCAAAGATTCAGGGTTAGTTAGAAATCACTTGTGAGGTTTCGGTGCAGTGGGGAGTTCAGCAATAAGGAAGCGCATAGATGATTGGAGTTAGGGGAACAGGGCACCTGCAGTAGATCATTTCAGTGCCAAGAGCTTGTCTGGGCTCTGTCTCTTTCCATTCCCACCTGAGTCCAGCCTGACAGCCTTGCCGACAGTACTCTGTACCACCTCTGCTCCCCCAGTACCTTTCATCTCTGCTGAAGATTTACACAAAGTTGGTTTCTTTCATGTGCAGTCAAGAACCCTAACGAATACGGAGAGGTACCAAAGGTAGTAGTAGGCCACAGGCTGTCCATGGAAGACGTGGTATTGATGGGACCAGTGTAGGATTGAGGATGGTGACAGTCCCCTGGCATTGAGTGTCGGGAATCTCAGAGGAAGAGGCAATGAATGGAAAGGCACCCAGCACAGTGTCTGTGCTTTCATGCACCAAACACTTCCTGAGCTTTTGACTTTATTAAGTTATTATTCTAGGTGTTGAGAATCTAGTGAAAGGAAAACAGACAAGATCTCTGGCCTCACGAACTCATATTCTAGCGAAGCAGAGACAATAAAGAAGCAAACAAACGTATAGCATCGTGTCAGGTAGCAATGTCTTATGAAAAAGCAAAGAGGATGAAAGGGGTGCCATCTTAATGAGAAGGAAGAAAAAGGCCACCAGCCTTCACCAGCACACGATTCTGCTCTATTAGTGCCTTTCTGCCTCCAGGCTGACTGTACAGACAGGCAGTCATCCAGCCCATGGAATTGGAGAGGCATCTCCCTTATTATCTGTTCCTTAAAAATCTGCTGTAATGTTTGACCTCTCCACTAGAGCTGAATATCTCCTGGAAAGAGGCTGCAGGTTGCAATGCTCTTTGCCCAGGTGGGGCCTTTGTTAACAAGGACCACTTGCTAAGATGGCACTGTGTCCTGGGGAACAAAGGAGGTCCAGTGACTTCAGACAAAACGAGTGAGACTCAAGTTTCACACCGAAAGCCTTGGTGACTCCATGTTGCTTACCGCGTTCACACTACCTGGCACTCGGGGTGCTCCATCATGAGGCCCAATGTTGTCTTTTCAAGGCTCATTCTCATTTCTCCCATTTAGAATATTTCAGCAAATGGCCACTCCCTTCCCTGCCCCCCCCCAAGGTGGGCCATAATTTCCTGCTCCACTTTGGGATTGGCTGTGTGCCTTGCAGCAGCCAGGACAAGGTGAGGAGAGAGGCGATGCGATTGAAGGTGGTAAATGCACACGTGCCATTTGGTTCATTCTCTTTAGCTTCTGTGAGCTTCCAGGAGAAGAACAGACCCTTTTGGCCACTTATTCTAGGAGGAGGTAGGTACCATGAGACATGTACCAAATGATGTCTGGAGTATGAGTGGGAAAAAACATAAAGCTTGTTGCCATATGCCACTCTGTTTGGGTGGCTTATTATATAGCATGTTGGCAGCAATAGGTAATACTCCAGTAATCGACTAAATAATTCACTGCTTATCTCCATAGGGCTTCTTTGTGGGATTTTTGCCTGCAGGGTCCCTTCCATCTGAGCTAGCCTCTCTCTCCCTCTCTCTCTAAACATCATATCTGCATTTCTAAAGCATAATTGCTAGGAAGATGTCTTGGACACAAGAATACATGGACTCGAGTTCCCGTTTGGCCACCTAACTGGCTTTGGGGAATCATTAGTTTCCTGTGCTTCAATTTTCTCAAGCGTAAAATGAGATTAATAATATTTGCCTTTATAGGCTCCTGCAAGGATTCAGTGCATCACATATGTAAAGTTTTTGCTCAGTAAATGTTTTGATTTTTTATTACGTTTTCTTAGACGGCTTTGCAATAATCCTTTAAGGCAGGGAGTTTTATCACCATTTTACAGGTGAGGAAACTGAGGCTCACACAAGTTCATTCGCGTGGCTAACAGTTATTAAGTGGCAAGATGAAGGAAGATACGCGCCAGGCTGCTGGGACCCAGGACCTGTACATTTGCAGCCATATTATGTTGCTTGGATGATCACTGAGGTTTCTTTCAGTTTCTCTGCTACACAGTTCCTTGGTCAGAAATCTAAGTGCCAGAGGCCTAAATAACAGAGGTGTCTGCTGCGAGCCTGGCCTTCCCCAAAGTGTGAGATGCGCGCTGTTGATGGTCCAAGAGACAATTTAGATGGGGCAGGACAGGGACGACATCAGACATCGAACCATGTTAGAAGAAAGTCATTTCCTTTTCAATTATTTTTAAATGTCATAAAACAAAATCTTAGTTGGGTGTTAACACTTCTAACACTTGCTTACCTCCCCACTTCCATCCTTTGTTATACCAAAGTGAGAGCACGCTCCGGGCAGAGAACTGCTGATAAGAAACGGTGTCCTGTTAGAATCTCACTAACTGCTCTCTTTCCCTCATAGTCATTATCGCTGCTGTTGTTAGTTTCCCATTGTTTTCTATTTAAACACACACTTTTGGCTTTCCATTTAGTATGAGAATTTAAAGTCCCCCTGGAACATGCGTTTCTTTAACTAAAAAGGGTTCACTTAAGAAAAATAAGTTGAGGGGCACCTTGGTGGCTCAGTCGGTTAATCTGACTCTTGATTTCAGCTCAGGTCATGATCTCACAGTTCATAAGATCAAATCCCGTGTCGGGCTCTGCACTGATAGCATGGTGCCTGCTTGGGATTCTCTCCTTTCTCTCTCTCTCTCTCTCTCTCTCTCTGCTCTTCCCAAGCTTTTACTCACTCTCTCTCCCTCAAATATAAATAAATAAACTTAAAAAAAAGAAAAACAAGTTAGGCAAATAAAGAACATAAATGGCCTATACATAGTAAGAATCATGAAGATGGTGGTTGAACCACAGTAGTGTAGGAAGTGCTGTTTTAAGAAAACATTCTGCATTTCACTTTTGTCCATACGTGTCGGGAAGCCTGCTTCTTGCCCAGTCTTCACTCCTGACCCAGTATTTCTGTCCTCGTGTAAACCCAAATAACTCATAAGGGTTCTCTGACAGTGAAACTGTGGACAGTTGTAAACACTTGAAACACAAACACTAAGCCTGTTTGTTTGCGATCCTGTAGCCCATTAAAAAGTCTACAAAATGGGACAGGAGTTACCCTGGTTTGCTCCTGGTGCCGCAGGTGGTTAGCTGTGTGGCTGCAAACAGCTTATTCCTGCAATCTGAACCCCAATAGCCTCATTTATAAAAATAGGTGATTTAACTAGATGATCTCAAAGGCTTTTCCATTGCAAAAGTGTGTGAATATTTTCAATATTATTTTTATTAAAAGAATCACTTTACCATTGAGAATTTCAAATGTTTTTATAATAAACCCCCCCAGAATCAAGGGCAACAATATATTTGCAATAGAAAGTTCATTAGCATATTTTGATAGTTTTTGATCATTTTTGCATGTATTAAAATGAAACATTTGGTAAAAATTAAACATTATATGCAAATGAGTGCAACAAGCCTACTTTTGGAATAATAATTCATTATCTCCCTTATAATATATGTGAGTGCCTTCGTTTTATTTTCCAGTACACCATAGCTATTAAGTCAGCATGTTGGAAGTTGACCAAGAAAGTATAATAGAGGATCCAATCTTTCATTTACATAAATCCCAGAATTACACCTGTCGAAATCTTGTGCTATTAATAGGTGACAAGTCTGTCACTCGATGTTCATTTATAATGTTGTCACTGGAACCTAATAAACATTTAGGACATATTTCAGGAATTGTTGTAATTCTTTTTTTTTTTTTTTTTGCCAGAAAGAAGCAAGCGTATCTGTGCTACAGGAAAAAGGTTCTACCCTGGAAAGGTACTGTTAGCAGTGCTGTTGACTTTTTCTCTTGTGCCTTTTCCCTTCTTTTGCTTCTTCAGAAACAAATCACATAACTATGATATTAAGCTGGAAGGATATATGAGTATCTTTGGCTTCAGTGTTTCACGTTATAGGTAAAGAAACTTTGACCCCGAGAGGTCTAGCAGCTTGCTCCTGTTGACCAAAATAGTGGCCATGCTGGAACTTGAACCCAAGCTCTTGACTTCTTGTGCAGTGCATCTATGCAGTTCTGCATGCGTTGATATGTAAGATATAAATACAGAGACTATAAATATATATGATAACATGACAGCCATTATGTAGATTTTTCTCCAACGTCAGTTCTAGAGAATCATGAAGTTAGTCAAGTTTCTCATCAATATCGTATCAATTGTATTTCCTTCCCAACCTCTTTCTGGACCAGTCACCCCAACCAATGACAGTCTTTCCCCCCACGCTGCCACCACGGATTGCCTAAGCCACTTTTTTTGGAGACGTGAACTCGTGCTGCTGGGTAGCACTGTTTGCATGAAATTTAGTTCAGGCAGATTTTGTTTATTGTAGTAAATTGTACCTCCCTTGAGGGGTAAGACTATTCTCTGCTCAGGTTTCCGTGCCTTGTTGCACCTGTTCAGGGCCAGAATGTGGGATGGCTAAAATGCACAGAACCTTAGAAATAAGATGGTCTGGGACACTGGGTGGCTCAGTTGGTTAAGCACCCACCTCTTGACTTCACCTCAGGTCATGATCTCAAGATTCAAGAGATCGAGCCCCACATCAGGCTCCATGCTGAGAGTGTAGAGCCTTCTTGGGATTCTCTCTCTCTCTCTCTCTCTCTCTCTGCCCCTTCCCTGCTCGCACTGTCTCCCCTTCTCTCTCAAAATTAAAAAAAAAAAAACACAAAAATTAAAATGGTCCAACCTACTTCTTTTACTGAAATTAGTGGTTTGCTGAAGATTGCATGGAGAACAAGTCAAAGGGGGGGTCCTATTCGAATATACACAGCCTTCTGGTGCTAATAATATAAAACAATGAACTGGCACTGGAGATGGATGGGTTGCACTGTTGTGACTTTATGGTTACCAAAAAGCATGCCAACATTACTTCATTAAAATAAAACTTAAGTTGAAGTTAGTAGATTATGTATAAATTTTACTGCGACTATGTCAATGTTGAGTTATTAACAAATAGTCTGGGAACCCCATGGCCACACTTCCTCAAGAAGTATGAATAAAGAGTCACTGGGACATGCTCACAGAGGCTGAGGCTCCAGATGGTCTGGAAGGTGAACTCCAGGAGTAGTGAAGAACCTCAGGACCTGAGACAACGTGATGACAGGTAAACAACACCCATCACCCTTCCTAGTTTGTCCAGCCCATGAGGGAAGCGCTGTAGGCCCCAAAGGTTACACTGGGATTGTGACAGGCTATAAGCTCTGGAATCAGACTACCTGGATCTGACTCCTTGCTCCTCCCTACCAGCTGTACGACTTTGAACAAATTGACTCATTTTTATGTGCTTTCTCTATTTTGTAAAATGGATCTAATGATATCTATTTCTTAGGAGTGCTAACGTTAAATTAAAGGAGAAAGTTTAGGGGTGTCTGGGTGGCTCAGTTGGTTAAGTGTCCGACTTCAGCTCAGGTCACGATCTCACGGTTCATGGGTTCAAACCCCACATTGGGATCTGTGCTGACAGCTCAGAGCCTGGAGTCTGCTTTGAATTCTGTGTCTCCTCCTATCTTTGTCCCTCCCGTTTGTCTCTCTCTCTCTCTCAAAAAATAAATAAACATTAAAAAAATTTTTTTGAAGGAGAAAGTTTAGTAAAGTATTTTAGACAAGCAACTTTAGTACACTAAGTGATCAATAAAGAGTAGCTATTAATAATAGCTTTAGCATAAATCATGGAAGCAGCCCAAGTATCCACCAATAAAGGAAAGGTTAAAGAAGATATGGTGAATAAATATACAATGAAATATTACTCAGTCACAAAAAAGAATGAAATATTGCCATTGGCAACAATGTGGATGGATCTATGCTAAGCTAAATAAGCCAGAGAAAGACAAATACCATATGACTTCACTCATACATGGAATTTAAGAGATAAAACAGAGGAACAAAGAAAACAAGAAGGAAAAACTCAAACTCATCACTATAGAGAACAAACTGATGGTTGCCAGAGGGGAGGTAGGTGGAGGAATAGATGAAATAGGTGATGGGGATTAAAAGTACACTTATCATGATGAGCACTGAGGGATGTATAGAATTGTTAAATCAATATATTGTCCACTTGAAACTAATATAATGCTGTACATTGATTATACTAGAATTTAAAAATAATAATAAAAACAAAATTAAAAAATAACAGCAGTGGCATTTATAACTGCAGAATTTAACAAAGATACCAGAGAAGCAAGACCATTATCCAATCTAATAGTACTAATAGTACTAATAGCTGCCTTACACTACAACCATATCACTAGTCTTATCTTCTCTGGACTGTAAGTTCCTTGAAGGTAAATGCATCACAGAGATGAAAATTGAGACTCAGAGAGATCAATGCTTTGGACAACCAACTAACATTCCCAAGAAATCCTAAAATTTGGATAATATTAATTGATATGGATAATTTTTGCATATTTTTAAGGCAGACAAGCACACCACTCCTTTGTTTATCAAATAATTGTGACTACATTCCTCCTACTTAGTGTGATATTCTAGGCTCCTCCTATGTGAGCCCAATCTACCCTCTCAGTCTCTCCTCAATCCACTCCTTCAAATGAAGAATACATTTCAGATCCTCTAGTCTTCTCACCATTTTCTGAAAATGCTTTATTGATTCCTTCTTCCCTGCTGTCCTATTCACCCTCTTTTCTACCTGGAGAAATGTAACTTAATATTCAAGAACAATCTGTGAAGCATTCTTCAACCACATCACGATGAAGGGAATGCTAACAACGGTCACCATTTACTGAGCCCTTATCCATGCCAGGCACCTTGTTCTTAGAAGACATCCCATGTTCTATGACTCCGTGATGACAGTTGCCCTGTTGGTCATGCATCTTGCAAATCTCCATCTACCCGGCACTCTCCCAACTCAATGTGAGGGCAGGTTCCTGCCCTGTGCAGCCCCAGCACAGACCCTGCTGTGGGTTCTCAATCACTATCCGTTGAATCAGTGGATGGTAAGATTAGGGGTATAATTAATAAGTGTTTGTTGAATGAAAATACTGCCGAAAAGATTCAAATTATGTCTGGAGATGGGGTGAATGACTCTAAATTGACTTCCAACTGTAAGATTGATGATTTAGCTACCCCCATGTTCAGTTAAGTCCCCTCACATTGAGAATTAAGAATAGAAATAAAAAGCAGAGACACTGCGATCTCATGCATATTTGAGCTCCCAGACCCCCCTATCCAAAAAGGCCCAGACGTGGATTCACATGCAGTCGCACATCTGGAACTATTCCTTCCCCACTGCCTTGGCAGAGTCCCTGTGGCTTTGGAGCAGACCGTGCATGAGGGTATCTATAAATAATCACCCAAATGTAATGCCACCCAGCCCGCTGGGTTAAATATAGACATTGGATTAGCTCCAAGGAGGAGGGGACAAGTGATTCCCAACTCAGAGAAATTGTTATGAATTCCATTTGCCGCGTGAATATGTACATTGGATGTTTCCTTCCATAAGGACACCAAAATAGCAATTAACTCAAGGCTAATGTTATAGCTGCTACTGTCTCCCCTGCTTAATCTCTCCCCATCTGGATCCCAACACAGATGCTGATGTGTCTAAATGTGTATGTCAAATGACAGCTCTCTCCACACCTGTTCTAAGTATACCTGCCTTGCCCCCTGCTCACCGCCTCTGCTTCTCTTTGATAGGAGAAGGTGTTGCATGGGTTATAGCATTCAACCTTCACCTTTATATCCTGAGTCTCAATAGGATAGTGGAAAGACCTGACCTTTGACTTCATTCAGAACTGGGTTGAGCTGGCTTCCCAATTTAATGGCTGTGTGATCTTGGGGAAGTTACTTAACCTCTCTGAGCCTCATCAGTTTCTCTGTTTACAAAATGGAGACAGTTCTGTTTCCCTGATAGGGCACTGGGAAGATTTCACAAGATCCTCTATGTAAATTTTGTGACCCATCAGCAGACTCTGAGTGAAACAGCCCCTCTCCTCACCTTATAATCTCATTTTATAGACCTCTGGAGATGAAACGGTCATTAGTGATTATCTGCTCCACTGCTTGCATCTGCAAGGAAATTGTGGGCTAGAGAGGTGAATAATGTGTTTCAGAGGTGGTCAGATACAGTTAAAGATGGGGCAAGGACCAGGATTCATGTATTATGCCTTCAGGGCCAGAGTTTTTCCCAAAATCATTCATTCCTTCACTTATTCATTTATCCAGCATGTTATGCATGCATGTTTTAATACTTGTTGAGCACCTATCAAACAGCAAGCACTGAGAATAGGGAAATGGACGAGCAGATGCAACCCTCGCCACTACCCAAGGTGCTCCCAAGTTGGCACAGGGAAAAAGTTAATAATATTAGTCACATTTTTCAGCTCTCTTGCTACTCCACTAAATGCTGGGAATTGTTCTAAGTACTTTACATACTTAACCTCCTTAAATCCTCCCAAATCATGTGAGTTATGGATTCCTATGAGAAAAACTGAGGCACAGGGCAGTTAAATGATTTGCATAAGATTACACGGCTTGTAAGTGGTTGTTACAGGATTCCACCTCAGGCAGCATTATGCCCAAATTCACCCTGTTAACCGGTAAATTATACCATCTCTTGATGCCGAAATAAGACCAGTGATTTTAACACAGCAGTCCAGGGAAACGCAGGGACTGTAGGAGTTCAACACTCGGCCGCCCCCACCATCCAGAGGGCATCAGGGAAGGCGTTGATTTGGGGAGTGATGTGGTCCATCTGATATTGTTAATGAGCTATGATATCATTAATTTCAGAGGAGGCAGTTTGATAGAATTACATGGGACCAGGCGTAGGACTCCAAGTGAATCACAGAAATACAAGATAGAGGAGACCAGTCTTAAGTTTGCTAGCACTTCATGATTTGTGAAGCACTTTCACACTTATTTGCTTGAGGGCAGGGCATGAATAATAATTCCAGTCTTACAAATAAAAATACCTAGACTCAGAGTTGGTAGCTTTGGTCAGAGATGCAAAGCAACATTATAGAACTGATTATAAGACAGCCATAAGATAAGGTCCTTGAGGGCACATTCTGTCCTTTACCTTGCTCTCTCACCCTTTTTTGTTACCTAGCTTAAGAAGAAAGAAACCCCAAGGAAATAAGAGAAAGGGATAATTAGTGCGCCCTTCAGATTGTCTCCCCAAACATCAGATTTTGTTGTAACCAGGGCTTGGTATGGCTCTCAATCTCAGATCTCATTGAAATCCTCCAACAAGAACCCACAGTGCAGATATTCTGCATGGTTGGCTAAAACGAGAGGCATTTGTCACCAGAAGAACAAGGCTGTAGGGAATGATAGACTTGCATTTTTGCCCTGAGAGAAAGATTTACCAACCCTACGGTGAACAGAAGTAGGACACAGATAAGCCCATCATGTTTTATAAAAGAAACTGTGCTTTGGGATCATACAAAGGTTCTGCTCTATATGACAAAAAAGTGATAACATTATCTGTTGGAATCTTTTCTAAGACAGTCGTAACACTCTGATGGTCCAACACGTAATCTCTGTGGCCTCTGACAGCATAACATTTCGAGGATGCCTTTCTGATTGGATGAGTCAGCAGCAAAATGTATTCCCAAATAAGCTGGAGTGAGTGCTAGCAAAGTGAACGGGTTTCTACTGCATTACCATCAAATGTTTCTCAACATCGCTTTGAAAACCAAGAGCCTTCTCTTAGGAAATGTATATAGGCACATACACATACACTCAAAGTTTTAATACACTTTCAGGGAGTCCGCAGACCACCCTGGGCCCTCAACATATACACTCTGGTGATGCATATACAAAAGTGTAAAAATCTCAGAGTTTTAAAATGTCTTAGTTACACTTAAGGGGTGTGGTGTTGGATTTGTAGATTTCCACAAACAGGGACTATGTCCTACTCATTATTATGTCTTCAGTGACTAGGAACATAATAGATATTCCAAAACATTTGGTTGAATTGAACTGACCTAAAATATAGTTAAATGCTCTATCAGTTAGCTATTACTGCATAACAAACGATCCCACAAGGTAATGGCTTAAAACAATGGCCATTTATTTGGCTCAGGATTCTGCAGGTTAGCAATTTGGATGGGGTTCAGCTGGGGAGTTCCTTTGGTCTCAGCAAGGTCCCCTCATGTGTTTTTGGTCAGTTGTGAGTCAGATACAGATTGTTTTTGCTGATATCGACTGAGCTCTGTAAGATATCTGGGGCTTGACTGAGACAGTTGGGTTGACTCATCTGCGGTCCACATGGTCTATCATCTTTAATCAGTGTGACATGGGCTGGTTCACATTATAGAGACTGGGAAACATACCTTCAGGCTCAGGGTCTCTTGACTCGTGTCAGAGGCCAAGGACATTTTCTGTCTCTCCCAGCTCCCTTCTGCACTACCCCCGTAGGAACCTCAGCGTTAGTTGGTCCCTACTGAGTCTCTCATGTCTCCCAATGTCTTCCTTTTGATCTCAGCCAGAAAAGAGAAGACTCATTAATTCACAGAAATATATTAATGACTCATCCTTTAACAATGTCTCTTGTTATCAGTGGCAACATCACCCATGGGTGGCATGGAGTCAAGCAGTCCACAGGAGGTTGGTGGAACCAAAAGGAAGCTACGAATAGCAGAGGGACAAGGGGAAAGGGTGGAAGATCGGTGCCCATCAGGCTGACCAACTAAAGCCCTTTAGGCTATAGCTCCAGTTATAGGTGAGGACAACGCTTTGCCTTTCCAGTACCGCCACCATATTTCCTAGAGGAAATCACTGGGGAAGAAAGCAGCCTGGGTTTCCTGAAAGGCTGGAGGGTGAAGTCAGGAAACACTGAGATTGGAGGTAATGCTGTTAACGTGATGCACATGTGTTTTGAAGATGGAGACGACACAGGAAACCTTCTCACCACCCTGTCTCCTGACCAGAATAGGAGCTCCCGTGGCCTTCGTTCGTGCACCTCATCTGTAATTTTGATTGCATGTTTAACTGATCATGTTTCCCATACAATACAAGTTCTATGAGAACAGAATATATACCACTAATACCTAATACCACTACTATTCTATACCACTAATATTCTCCCAAGCCTGGTGTATAGAAGGGATCCAGGAATTGTTGATGGAAGTTATTTACAATCCTCTTTTATGGATAACATAAGACTTTAGGGAGAGAACAAAGTGTCAGGTCTAGTATATAAGACACCAAGATGCAGTTTTTAGACTGGTTTTTCCATAAGTCCACCATTTTTAAAGACTCGCCTCATCTCTAAAAGTCTGACTCTCCCAATTCAACTTCAGAGCCAGGAGTTTTCAGGAGGGGTCAGGTTACTTATGAGGGTTCTACTGGAATGGAAGCAATTCTGATGTAGGTGGAAAACAATGATAATAATCATAATAATCATCATCAAAGAGACTTGTTGTTCTTTTCAACTCTTATTAACCTGGATTTTGTTTAAGAGGTTTCCAATTAGCTTCTTGTATCTGCACAGTTAACCTTTTCTGAGCTTTTCTCTTCAGGCCCTCTCTCCCCAAGCCCTCAGCCCTCATTTCTGCCCATGGGGCCTCACAGGAATAGCTGGAATCCAGCCTCCTGAACAGCTCCTGAGCAAGGGATAATTGCAATATAATTAATGAATTAAAAAGAATGAAATGTTTTAAGTGCTTTCAATATTCCCTTTCCTATAATTATCTACAGGAAACATGTTCATTAACAATCTTGTGCTGACAGCCCCCAGGCTCTGGATAAGCTAGCTCAGCTTCCAATAAGAAAATGAATTGATGACCTCTCTAGCTCAGGCCTTCACCTTCCATGGGGAGAGGAGAGGCCAAAGCAGGACCATCATTTGGAAAACTGGTGACCAGATCAGACTCCCTCCCACACCTTCCATCTCAGGTCACCTTGACTAGTCTCAGAGGCCAGGGATATTCTCTCTGCCCAATTCTCCAGATCTGTTTTACATTGTTCCTCAAGGAAACACAGTGCTAGTTGGTCCCTATTAATGCTGTCATGTCTCATATTGTCTTTCCTTTGCCCTCAGTGAGAAAAGAGCTGAATCATTAATTCACAGAAATATATAAATGACTCAGATCTTTTAACACTGTGCCTTGCTGCCAGGGGTAACACCATCCGTGGTGGGGAACCAGAAGGTACACAGAGCCACAGAGCATACTGGGCATAGATGCCTGGAGCTAAATTTTCTTTGACCATTGGGAGGAAATATTTATATCAAATGGAATATTGATATTGCATAATATAGAATTAAAAATGTGCATGGATTTGAAAACTAAAGCGGTATACCAACAAATTATGTTTATGGGGAACTGTTTCAAATGGGGTCCCCAAGTGCTCCAAGGACACCTGGTCACTGACCACATCTATGGAGACATTTACTGTGAAGTCTGGTCTAATGAGATTCTGCTACTATCAGTACTTAGTGCCAACCCAGAACAACTAATCTACACTGTGGAATTTCCATGATTATGGCAGACTATGAAAGGGGCATTTTGGTGTAGATTCCCATCCCAGAACCCCATACATTTATTTATTTATAGATATGTGAGTTTCTAATACGTTCAAGGTAATAAGGCAGGTCCAGCGTAGGATACACTGACAAATGACACAGGATCATGCATCCAAAGATTTTATAAACTATGGGACTCCAGGGTGGCTCAGTCAGTTGAGTGTTCCACTCTTGATTTCAGTTCAGGTCGTGGTCTCACGGTTTGTGAGATCGAGCCCCTCTTCTGCTTGGGATTCTCTCTCTCTCTCTCTCTCTCTCTGCCTCTCTCTCTCTCTCAAATAGATAAAAAAACACCACAAAGATTTTATAGACTTGTGGAGAAGAGAGGGTTTCTAGCTATAAATAACTGTAATGGAGACAGGGCTAGGTACTGGAAGAGAAGGGATTTTAAAGTGCTTTGGAAGTCCAGAGGAGGCGATATCATCTCTAGTCCGAGGGGCTTGAGGACATGTCATGGAGAAGGAAGATTTCCAGCTACAACTTGAAGGACAGGTAATGGCTGGATGGGCAAAGATGGAGGAGTATGGTTGTCACCATGTCAGGAAGCAATCCTTAGCAGAGAGACTGAGTGCAGGGAACAGGGTCTGACCAGGATCGGACAGCTGAGGCTAACTGTACTATTGGGATGTAATGGCAGTTGAGGAGTAGTCTATGAAGGAGTTTACCTGGCCCACCAAGAGGTTAAGTCAGTAGCAGGTTTTAAGCTTATGAGCAAAAGAAATCTTTGTGTTTTGGAAAGACAGCAATGCGATCAGGAGGGACATGGTTCAGGTGTGTGGGATGAACACAGAGGTAGGAACTCAGGTTACAAAACTGGTGGAAGTGTTCGAGCAGGCCACAAAGGGTGATTGCTCAAACCAGATCAAGCCCCACCACCATCACTGCATGTGCAAGAGGGCACCGGCTGCCACTGTACCGTGGACCACATACTAATCAATGGAAATCAAAGAAGCAAACAGTTGAGGTGTGTGCAAAGGAGCCACAGGACACACCAGAAGGATCTGAAAGCCATGAGTGCTTAAAAAGTTAATCTGTTTATAAAATCAAACCATTTGTGTGTGTATTTTTGAGACAGGGGAGCTGGTAACCAATAAAATATTAATTGGGATCGTCTTGGAAGTATTTGCAAAATTCCGATCTGGGTGCCAATTCTTAGAGGTAGACTCGTGGTGGTGGTAGTGGTGGGGTGATTACTGCAGCTAAGTTGGACACGGAACAGGTCTGGGCAGCTGTCAAGGTAACAAAATGAGCTGGGACAAGTGGGCAGCTTGAGTTGGTTGTTGTCAAGGTAGGTGCCTTTGTTGGGGTCCCTGAAGCAGGTCCTTTATAGAATTCAAGGCCAGCAAAGATGGCCAGTTGGACACAGAGACAGAGTCAGTTTCTTCCAGACCCTCAGACTATGCCAACAGGCTCAGGCCACTCTGCCAGTTTGCAGCCAGTGGGAGGCTCTTCTATCCTCTGAGCCCAGGCCAAATTGTGGCATAAGTTTTCTTGTTCCTCAGAAAGACTCATCACTTTTATATATTCACTTTGTTTGAACCAAGCACCATCATCATATCATCAGGACAACATGTTCTCTTAATTAAAATGAAAGGTCAAGACTTCTGATCTGACAAGAATGACAGAATATGGCTTCTGGAGTTACACTAATTGGATTGACTTTTCTCTTCTCTTCTCTTCTCTTCTCTTCTCTTCTCTTCTCTTCTCTTCTCTTCTCTTCTCTTCTCTCTTTTCTTTTGCCTTTCACTGGGTGAGCAATGTTGGGCAAGTTTCTTAAAATCTCTGAGGTTTAGTATCCTTATCCAGGAGTTGATTTTATGATTGTATTTGCCTCCAAGAGTAATTGTGTGGATTAAGTCAAGTAATACATGCAAGTCATTAAGGAGAGAATGTGACATTGACTGAACACTCAGCAAAGGTGCCTTACTCTCCTTTTCATTGTCATGGTTATCTCTGGCATGCCCTTCTCAGGTGGTCTGGCAGGCTAGTCCTCAAGGAACTGTAATATCATTTCATAATTTTCCTATCTGGTCACTGTCCCCCAGTTAACAACTTCTTACAAGTTTTTCTTTGTTTGTTTTTTTGTTTGTTTGGGGTTTTTTGTTTTGCTTTGTTTTGTTTTAAGGACTATACCCACTCTCTGTTCTTGGGAATTATGTATTACTTAGAATTATTTAGTTGCGAGTAACAGAAACCCAGGTGACTCAAGCTAAATGGAGAATGAATGGCTTTGCATAGCATATTTCGAGGATGATGAAGAAGCTAAGGTAGAGTTCAGGAATCTCTGGTTTGCATGCCTCAGATCTGATTTCCTCGGTTGGTATAATCATCAGAAGATGCAAGATGGCTTCCGGTGGATTTGGACTTGCATTCTACCCTGTGAGCAACCTTCAAAGAATAGATATTCATTGGTTTGATATGGTTCTCTTCTCCATCCTAAATAATCCTCTATGACTAGATGGTTGGAATAAACTAATTGAGTTAGAGTTGGTGTGTATTCCCACCTGCGGAGCCAAAGGCTAAAATGAGCCACTGAACCCCATGGAGTTAGAATAAGGGAGGAGTGGCTTTTTCATGTAGTGGTTCTCACAGTATGGTCCCTGGACCAGTAACATCAGCATCCTTTGAAAAATACCTAGAAATACAAATTCCATAATACAATTATATTGTACATATATTATTATATTAATACTACTATTGTAAATATAATAATACAATTCTTTTTACAGATGTATAAAATCAGAAGCTCTTAAGTAAAGGTTCAGGAGTCTGTGTATTTTCTTTTGTGTTGTGTTGTGTTGTTTTGTTTTGTTTAGAGAAAGAGAATGAAAGAGTGTGAGGGGGGAGAGGGGCACAGGGGGAGAGAGAAAGAGAGAGGGAGAGGGAGAGAAAGAGAGAAAATCCAAAGCAACCTACATGATCAGTGCAGAGCCCAGCGTGGGCTTGATCCCATGACCCTGGGATCATGACCTGAGCTGAAATCAAGAGGCGGACACTCAACTGACTGAGCCATCCAGGCACCCCAAGAATCTGTATTTTAAAATCCACCCATTTGATTCTGATGTATGCTCAAATTTGAGAATCACCATTCTAAAAGAAAAGAAACAAACAGATTTCTAGAAAAAGACAGAAGGATGGTGAACGAGCAGAAACAACAGATGCCTATTATAGCCTGTACCCTAATAAATCAGCACACCCATTTTACAGAAGGAAAGTCTGAGAGTCCAGGAAATAATAGAACTACACTAAGACTTCATGTCCAATAAGCCCAGAGCCAAGTCTGGGACTCAGGTATCCTTCTTCTTAATCTAGCTCTCCTTCTACCAAAACACTGTAAAAGAAAACGAAGGAAGAAATTCCTTGCTGCAAGGTGATCACCTGATTGTGGGGACTGTTCATTTTTCAAGGAGCTGTTTTTCACCTAAGTAACCATTACTTAATAGTGGATTGCCCAAATGTGTTTTCAATACCTGAGCTTCTCTACTGCCTGAGAGGGAATTAGCCCCTGAGAAGTGATGGGTACATCACAGAGCACTTTCCATTCCATAGCTGCTCACATCCCAGGAAGCTTCCCCATGCCCACATGTTCTGCATGGCCAGATGACATGATTATCCGCAGATGTTACTGACTCCAGGGCCAAGTTCTTCATATTTTACATTTGAAAATCATCTCCCAGCAAAGGCCAAATGAAATGACCTTTGCAGAATGAACTAGACTGAAGTCAACAAGAATTTATTGAGCAGGGAGTATGTGGCCAGGACCGTCAGTCATGGCTGAGCTCGTGAGGGAGAAATAAAGTACGGGCACTTCCCCAAAGGAGATCTCAATCCAGTTCAGGCAGATGACATGAACACAGCTAAAACAACTAGGTGGTTTTACAGGTGCTCTCGTCTTCCGTTTGTGCTAGTGTGTGCCCAGCACATGAACTTTCTTTCTATATTTGAGGACTTCTTCACATTATGCATTTTGATGAGAAATAGTCTGTGTCCCACGATCGAAGCTGAAAAGGCCAGCTATAAGCTCTTCCAGCTAGCCAGGGAATGAGAGCATGGACCGCCAATCAGAGGTGCCTGGCTGGGGGTAGTGGTATAGCGGGTGGGGGAAAAAGACAGGGAGAAAAGCTCATCATAGCAGCAGCAGTGATACCTGCCTATTTTCAGGGCACTGGTCACAAAGGTGCTGGCGGTGGTGCTGGAAACCCCTTGCTGGAGGGATGCTAAGCTGGCTATGGATTCTGATGCTAAAACAATGAGCTGCCAGTATCCTTGCCAGATTGCTTATGAGCTTATGTTTGTGATGGGCTTTGGTAGTGTAAACTCCTTTTGTCTTCTGGTGGAACTTTGAACTTCTCAATATCCTTCCATAATTTTCTATCTGGCTTAAATCTCACCAGTCTGTTGACACTTGACCCTATGTGCCTGTGTTGATGAACACTGCTTCCTTTCCATTCCTCAATATATCACATTCTTTCCTGCCATGGGCTTATGCTGGGGGGTCCTTCAGCCTGGGACCATGATTCTCCCCTGTCTCCTCTTCTCTTTACCTAGTCAACCCCTGCTCACTCTCTATCCTTGACCTTACCGTGAGCCCCACCTCTTCATGGCAGCCCTCCCCAAGCCTGGGAGCCCCTCTGTCCTTATTCCCAACCCTGAGCTGCCATCTTCCTTTATTCACATTTCCTCAAGCTCTTCCGCACCTCTGTGTCTTTGTGCATGCTCTTCCCTTTGACCGCAAGGCCTTTCTCTCTCTGGTCCATCCGGTGAGCTCCTAGTTGTTATCCATCTAAACTCAGCTTATGTCACCTCCTCCAAGAAGCCTCTGTTAAATCCATGTTAACCATCTGGCTCCCTTCACAGCTTCTATATATGTCAAAGATTATCTTTTTCACAAATTGTTATAACCCAGCACCATTTTTGTGCCTGAAACATAATAGGCACTCATCAACTGTGTATTAAATCAAATCTAGTGTGCAAACTACTGAAGAGTAGCCACTGTCATTGACTAAACACTTGCTGAGCATCTATTATGCTCCAGGTGAAACATTAGGCAGTGATGCGGTGGTGCTTGTAACAGAGCCATACAGACCAGGGCACTCTCGCTAACAGGAGGGACTTAGAGGGACCTATTTCCAATCACCTCCATTGTCAGATAAGAAAACAATGCCCAGAAAGCTTGAGCATAGTTTGGGCAAACCCATAGGAGTTTGTTTAAGGCACGAAGTCATTTATAGTAGTGCGAAAGAGGAACCCATTTCTTAAGACTTTGAGCTTGAGAATATGTCCATATCACCACCTGCTTTTGTGCTTATCATGGTTATAATTATCCTGCCTCTTAGCCACACTAGTTAACACCTATTTTTATAGCCCTAGCTAACACCATGGAGGGTTAATATTCTTTTTTTTCTACCTTTATTAGTACATTATGTGACTGCAACCTAGTCATAGCCTATGTTTTCCCCAATTTTTAAGATGAATATACAAAGAATGACTTCTTAATATTTGAAGAGTTTCTAAATTATAAATTCAGAAAATTTCCATTTCCACCCACCTCCTTTCCTGCCGTAGCAATTCTGGAGACATTTGGTGGTGATTTGTAAATCTTTGAACCTGTAACAGGAGAATGGGAAATTCTAAGAGTGCGTCTAAAAGAAATAGTTTGCATCGTTTGGAACAATGAACCAACCTGTAATTGAAGAGAAGACCTGAGACAGCATGAATGAGATCATGTCTGTAAAATGGTCTGAGCCCCTCGGAGGCAGCCACTCCATAAATACGTGGCATTGTTGGTCTAGCATTTGTAATACCACATAATATGAGCACTACTCATTGTGAGAGGAAAATGGTCTATGTGTCGTTTCATAAATAAAAGCATGTGCTTGCTCACTCCTCCCTCGTGGCTCCCAGCTCTGTTGTGGCCTCTGGGCCAGTATTTTGCCCTGTTTTCCATCTTACCACTTAAAATAGGCATGAAAATGTTGGAAAGGACTCCGCTAAATGTTTCATTCATTCAGTAATTCATCCAATGTTATGGACAGCCTACTATCAGTTAGTCATACGCTAGGTCCTTGGCAGCTTGATGGCATCTCTGTCCTCAAAGGCTTATCCCCAGCCCTCCCTTAGGCCCCAAGAAGTTCTCACCCTGAGTGGTTTTTCCACCACACTGAAACTCTTCCCTGTTGCTCCATGAGGCCTCAGAGCTCACATTTGTGCAAACATTTTATGGGTCATTCTGTAGGATCCTCCAGGATAGGAGCCATTTTCGTTTTGTCACAAAATGTCTTGTTGGAGAGAAATGACAGTGATATACGGATAACAGAAGACTATTTATTCAGTCACTCACCCAACCAATATTCACCAAGTGCCTGCAGTGTGACGGGAAGGCACCACAGATCTCGGTAAGAATGAGAAATATAAGCTCCTTCCCTTCAAGGAAACAGATAATAAAGATGTAAACATGTAAGGCTCTAACATAAGGACAGGTGGTGTAAGTTTTGTGAATAAAAATAAACCAGGGTGAAGGGACTGAAAAATAACTGGAGGCCATTTTAGATAGATTGGTGACATCTGGATAAGACCTGAGTGAAGGAAGGAACCAAGCCATGTAGATAACTGGGGAGTGATTATTGCAGGCAGAGAGCAAACCAATTGCAAAGGCCCTAAGGTTTAGACAAGCCTGTGGTGTTCCAGGGCCAGGAGTACAGCAGAGTAGAAAGTAGTGTGGCAGGAAAGGAGGTGAGAAGGGCAAGCAGGGGTAGCTTATGGAGGGCATTTGGCCAATATGGGAGCATAAGCTATTGTCTCTTGCCTAAACTACTGTGGTACTTCCCACTGCTCTCCCTGATGCCAGTGTCTCATCTTCCCAATCATCCCTGTGCATCTGATTTTAAAATCTCTATCCAATCTTGGGCAGATCACATCACGTCCCTCTTCAAGGCTTCTCAGTGGCTCCCTGACATTAAAAAAAGCTGTGTTTGGGGTGCCTGGTGGCTCAGTTGGTTAAATACCTGACTTTGGCTCAGGCCATGATCTCACAGTTCATGAGTTTGAGACCCGCTCCAGGCTCTGTGCTTACAGATCAAAGTCTAGAGCCTGCATCAGATTCTGTGTCTCGCTCTTTCTCTGCCCATTCCTTGTTCACACTCTCTCAAAAATAAATAAACATTAAAAATATAAAAAATAAAAACTAAGTTCAAATTACTCTTCTTGGTATTGAAACAACCATTTAGTGAATGTTTCAACATTCTCCAATTCTACTCTGGTTTATATCCATCTACCCTCCCTCCCCACTGACCTTTTCAGAACACATTGCATTTTTGGAAAATGCCCAGCTCTTTCATAGCATCCCTCACTCCATTCCTGCAACCTTCTCCCTCTTCTTCATCGCTCATCCTTCAGGACTTGGCTCAAATGCCACCCCATCTTCCAACCCAGTCACAATGAAGCTCTTCCCTGTATGGTTCAACATGGGTAATCCATTTGTGTCACCTCTGATTCTGCCTCAGTGGACATAACTTGTGTATGAGTCAGGTCCCAACAAGAATGTCAGGTTCTTGAGAGCAGGGATTTTCTTTTTAGTTACCCCTGAGTTCTCATAACTTTGCACCATACCCGGTATCACGACCACCCCTTGGGAAAGGTTTGCTGAGTGACTAGTGATCTTCATTGAAAGCAAACAACCACAGGAGCTAACATTTGTTAAAGACTCACCATGTACTTAGTCTTAAGGTAGGTACCTTATGTACATTCCCTCATTTAGTCCTCACAGCATCCCAGTAGTTGACACCATCACCAATGTAGAAGACAGAAACTGAAAAAAGGGAAGGGTCTTAACTACGTTTGGTTTGACACTGGAGCCTGTGCTTTTAACCATCATCTTTGGACAAAAGCTCTACAATAATTAAATTCAATTTCCATGGTGATCAGAACCAATGCACAGAAGAATGGAGAGATCCTAGTTGACTGACCATGAAGAGGAACTTCTTGGAAATGGAAGGTTTCTCAGTTCTAGAGTGTGTTTCCAAGGACCATGATGGGTGAAAGTCAGGTTACCATGGCCCTAGAAAGAGCTGACTAGGACTTGTCACTCCCCTGGCAATCCTTGGAGAGCTCTTGTTCCTAAATTTGCCCCAATAGCATAGAGAATAAAGAGCTGAGACTCATATTCGAAAGTCCTTGATCTTAATCCTGGATCTGAGTATGACCTAGCTAGGAAACTTATAGTATCTTAATCTTTGAACTGGTGGTGATACATCTCTAACCATGCAGTTTCAGAGCTGTCTTTACTAGTCATCCTTCTTCTATCCTTCTAATAACATGTCCTAATAGTTATTTTACTACCAGAAACGTCATGTCCACCACATGGACAAGTGACATATAGTCCCTATCATCATTGAGAAGTTTATATTATAGTTAAGAAGATAAGACATATATTCCCAAAACATGATATGCATCCATTTGTGATAAACACCAGCATAGGACCTTGTACATAGAAAATGCTAAATAAGTGTTTATGGATGATTGACTGGCTGGGTTAATTGAATAACTGAAGAAACACTCACCCAGCATTACTGAGTTCCTGGCCTTGCATGCTGTAAAAATGATGGAGACCTAGACCATACCTTTGTGGTATAACCTGAGAAGGCATCACTGACAAGGTTGACATTTCCGAAGAGTCTGTAAATTTCAGGCTCCATGAGAGCAGGGACTTTGTTTAATTTGCGACTGTATCTCCAGACTCAGGACAGTGTTTGGCAGTGTGTGGGCACTCTCTATGTATTTGTGCAATGAACGAATGAATAGAATCACAATGGCCAAATGGCAAGTGCATGTGATGTAGGGGTTGCTGGGCCAGCCTTCTCCTAACGCAACCACACATGTGAACATCCAAGAAGCTCCACTCAGCTCCAGGACCATGGGCTCAGTCCTTTACCTTGTTGATCTGCAGCATTACCTTTTGTCAATATTACATCTGCACCGAAGGCTCTCCTCCAGTGCCTTCCAAGTTTAAGGCCCTATATTCAGTCTTCTCTGAAGCATGGGGAAAGAATGGGGCACTCAGGATCCAAAAAAATCTCCTAGTCCAGAATCTGCCACTATTGGTCCAGGAAACTAATGGAACCAATCTCTGAAACATGCCTACCTCTCTCTGTGGCTTTTGACCACCTCCACCCTTGAGAGTTCCCTAGGCCCTCATCAGAGTGAACAAATGTTATGGCTTGTCTCTATCATGACCCACTGGGTGACCTTGAGTGAGTTACTGCTTCCCATTGGACCTCAGCTTCCTTAGCAGGAAACTATTGAGGTTGGCCTGGATGATCCCTGGCTCCTTCTCCCCCTACTGTCGTGTGCTTCATCCTTCCCTGATTCGAGTCAGCAATAGTCATCACTGTGACTAATGTCTTCTCACACCAGAACATCTCTGCTTAGCAAGGGCCTGCAGGATGGGGTGAGTTTTTCTGTGTGCTCCTATCAGATCAGGACACATCATTGTGCATGAGCTGCAGCAAGGACACCTTCCCACCCCAGGCATGATGGTCTGGCCCCAGGGGATGAGGGCTTATGAATTTCATGGAATCTGAAGCCTGGGCCCCATCCAGGTTCTAGGTGGGAGGATGTTGTCACTCAGAAGTCAGTTCCCTTGGTAAATGGAAAATTCCACTCCACCAGAGAGCTGAAGCCATAGGGATCCAGAACCAGTCTTTGTTCATTAAATTCTTGAACCGGGGCTCACTAAGGGAGAGTCTCCAAAATCCTAGAGGTGCAGGACTGCAAAATATTCCTTTTTTTTTTTTTTTCAAAACTGTTTATGTTTGATAGAGAGAGAGAGACAGAGCATGAGCAGGGGAGGGACAGAGAGAGACAGGGAGACACAGAACCTGAAGCAGGCTCTAGGCTATGAGCCGTCAGCATAGAACCTGACGTGGGGCTCGAACTCATGAACCATGAGATCATGCCCTGAGCCGAAACTAGATGCTTAACCAACTGAGCCACTCAAGTGCCCTAGGACTGCAAAATATTCTATTGTGTGGCATTAGGAAAATTATTTACCTCCCCTGCTTCTTTCCTCCATCTCTCTCAGGAAAGGTGTTAGGAGAACACAAAGGATTCAAGACCCTCCACACACACTGGAGTGAGCTTTCACCATTTTAGACTCATAGCTGTGTCCTCAAAACTATTCTGGGACAATGGACAGTCATTGTTGTCTCTCCACAACTCTGTCTCTCCCTCTAAAATAGACAAAATGACCCCTGCCTTCCAAGGCTGTTTTAAGAATGAATTAATTAATTAGGGTGCCTGGGTGGCTCAGTTGGTTAAGCGTCTGACTTTGGCTCAGGTCATGATCTCACTGTTTGTGGGTTTGAGCACCGTGCTTGGCTCTGTGCTGACAGCTAGCTCAGAGCCTGGAGCCTGTTTAAGATTCTGTATCTCCCTCTCTCTCTGACCCTCCCCTACTCGTGCTGTCTCTCTCTAACAAATAAATTTTTAAAAAATTAAAAAAAAATTTTTTTAAAGAATGAGTTAATTGATGTTTGAGAAATAAAATACAAAAAAAGCAATAGTGTGGTGTAGAGGAGATAGTCAAAACATCACGTCATCCCAGGCCTGGTTCCAATACTTTCTCTACCCCTTCTTCTTCTTTTTTTTTTTTAAGTGTTTTATTTATTTTTGAGAGAGAGAGAGAGAGAGCATGAGCAGGGGAGGGTCAGAGAGACACACACACACACACACACACGGAATCTGAAATAGGTTCCAGGCTCTGAGCTGTCCCCACAGAGCCTGACGCAGGGCTTGAACCCACGTCCCATGAGATCATGACCTGAGCCAAAGTTGGATGCTTAACCGACAGAGCCACCCAGGCGCCCCTCTACCCCTTCTAAGATGTGTAACCTCAGACAAGTTACTTTACCTCGTGAGCTTCAATTGTCCAATTTGACAAATGGGAATATCGCACAAGATTACTGCAGGGATTAAAAGACATGTTCTATGGAGAGTGTCAGGCACACATGGTAGGCAGGCAGCAAATACCATGTCCTGTCTTTATTTTTCTCTACGAACACCTGAAATCACAGACATATGACTAAGATGCACTGTGCAATCTGCAGTGTTCTGTTTCTGAGATGCCGAGCAAGCCCTGGGCTTCCATAAGTTTTTCCCAACAACCGACAACCAGGCATCATGATAAAGAAGACCCTACCCACATGACCCGTATTCACCCACACTAGTGCTTACTCTTTTGCTAAACCATTAGCACGGATTCTCTTTTCTGATTGCCAAAGCAGCACTCTCCAGCAGGTCGTTTTATTATCCCCATTTTATCGATGAGGGCTGAAGCTTAAGACACTCGGGTAAATTACCCAAATTTACATGCCAGCAAACGGCACAACACAGATTTGAATCCAGGCCCAGTGGCTGCCTCTGACCTCAACCCAGTCTTGCCTCTTAGAGACACAAGGCTCTGTCTGGGGAGTAGCCGCAAGCACAACACTGAAGCCCTTTGATCAAGCGCTCAGTTTGGGTTGACTTGATTCCATTTGGGGGCCCTCATTCGGAGCTCGCCAGGCATGGAGTTTGAACTTGACCCAATCAGTCTCTTCTTTGATGAGTGATTTGGATAAAAATTCCACGGAGGAAGGCCACTGGGATCTGCAGCACTCGAGCAGAGGGAGTGCACACCCCCACCCCCAGGCGAAGACAGCGTTTTATCACTGATGTTATCTAGAGTTTTCTAATAAAAAGCCAGTCAAATTTTAGGTTTAGATCTTATTGTTTTATGTTCATTGTTTATTGATTGTATTATTGTTTTAACTTCTCTATACTCTCTTACTGCCTAAATCCAAGAATCCTACCATCCCACCCCAGGATACCACTAGAGGAGAGAAAAGATTCTAGAAATTGCTTCTCCAGTGCCCCCAGCACCACCACCACCACCCTACACACACACACAGTAGTCAGAGACCTTTGCTTTTGTGTGATTTATATATCAGGGTTTGGACACAACTTTGGCCAGAAAACAAGCTCCACTACTAAAAACAAATTTGAAACTCTCTGCTGATGTGTTCTTTCTAGAGTTCTGTCCAGTCTCCACATTTTATGGCTCTAAAACTGCTCTCTTCCGGGAGGAGTTATTCAAAGCCCTTATTTACATAAATGCACAAATCCCCCTGAAGGCATTTTGGAACGAACTGTGGACATTTCACATTTTGTGACAGTTATTCCTGATGTGAGTCCCAATGATCATACGTTCCTTTTTTTAAAGCAAAGAAAAATATATTCTACTGTGTGTTCACCATTTGCCAGGCACTGTGTTAGGGGCCAGCATTTCAAGAAGGAAAAAGAAAAACTGTGATTCTTGGTCTCAAGAGGCTTGGGGATAGTGGGAAAGAGAGAGAGAGAGCGCACTGTATAATCCCAAACAAATCTATAATTGCAAGTAAGATAAATGGAGTGCCTGGGTGGCTCAGTCAGTTAAGTGTTAGACTTTTGATTTTGGCTCTGGTCATGATCTCACGGTTTGTGAGTTCGAGCCCTGCATTGGATTCTGTGCTGACAGTGTGGAACCTGCTTGGGATTCTCTCTCTCTCTCTTTCTCTCTGCCCCTCCTGCATTTGTTCTCTTTCTCTTAATACATACATACATAAATATTTAAAAATTTAAAAAGACATAAATTGAGGTAAGTGCTAAGAGGAAAAAGATCCTAATTTATGTTCGAGGGCTAAGAAAGCCTTTCTGCTTAATGTAATACTTCATCAGAGACCTGGAGGAAAATTAGTGATAGATAGTAGAGAAGTGGACAGAACAGCCTTTCTGGTGGTGGGAACAGCACAGGCAAAAATAGCACTGAGAAGGGAATTAGCGAGGGTCCCTTAGGGAAGAAGGGCCATGGGAATGCAGTCAGGCAAGGATACATGGTGGTGAAGTATGGGGATCTGGGAGGTGGTCAGCAAGGCAGGCAAAGGCCGCATCTGACCAGACTCTAGAGGCAGTGACAAGTATTGTAAAAAGCCCTCAAAGCTTTTAAGCAAGAAAATGCCATGACCCAATTTTTATTTTAGAAAGACCCCCTCTGGCTGTGCCATGAAGAACTGAGTCACTAAAACTTGCTGAATAATCCTAAAATATCTTCATCACAAAAATAGTGGCCTCCTTGAATCTTGATGGGAAAGTTGTGACTTTGAGCTTTGGGGTTGGTCTAGGCCTTCTGCCCACAAGGGGCTGGTGGGGGGTGGGGTGGGCTTCTAGAATTTAGAAGATTACAGACCTGTATCTCTCTTTTTTTTTTAATTTTTTAATGTTTTTTATTTATTTCTGAGAGAGAGAGAGACAGCATGAGCAGGGGAGCGTCAGAGAGAGAGGAAGACACAGAATTAGAAGCAGGCTCCAGGCTCCGAGCTAGCTGTCAACACAGAGCCCGATGCAGGGCTCGAACCCATGGACTCTGAGATCATGACCTGAGCCGAAGTCGGACGCTTAACCGATGGAGCCACCCAGGTGCCCCTAAAGACCTATATCTCTTGCGAAGTGCCATGCTGCTGAGTGATGCGTCTCCCTCCCTCCCTTTCTCCACTGGGTGAATCATAGCTTTTGTCCAAAGTGGGCGGCTCCTCCTGCAGGCTCCCCGCTCCCCGTCCCCAGCAGAGGACACAGCTCTGCCAAGTCCCCCTCCAGAGTCAGGGACACCACCTGCCATGTTGCGTCCTCCTCCTACTCGGACATCTGACAGCCTCCATGACTCGTGAGCTGAGGAATTACAGATCATCAAAGCTAAAGGGACCTGAGAAGCCAGCAGATCAGCCACCGGATTTACAAACTCAGGGAGGGGACAGGCGCCCCCAAGGGCCACAGTTAGCCAGTGGCGGTGTCAGGGCCAAGGGAGGAGGCAAGGGAGTTGTGTGAGCAATGCCTCTGGCACATCCCAGTGCTGGCATTTGAACAGCGTCTATGTAGGCATGGAAAGGCGTTCTAGAGTGGGAGTCCAGTGACCTGAGCTCCAGTCTCCACTCCAGAGGTGGCCTGCTGTATGCCCTTGGGCAAGCCTCCTTCATCCCTGAGCCACACTGCTGTCCCCTGCACCCTGAAAGTGTTACAGATGCCCGCAGTTTCCCTGAGCTCTCACTTGCAAGACTTCAGACCGCAGAGGATGTTTGCTGGGCCTATGCTCTCATCCCATCCAGCCGGAAGAAGCTTCTGGAACTGCTGCCATCACAGGCCACTCTGCCCCCTCCCTGCATCTGCACACGGGCCGGTACACCCCTGCATCACCATCTGCCCACGGCCCTAATCGTCCTTGCCTTTCCTGACAAAAGTCCCCTCACCCCTGGCCATTCTCCACTCCCTCTTTTCCATCAGAACGCACTGCTGAGAATGCTCGTCTTCCTCAGTGAACACCCACAGAGCTGGTCAGTCTGTGATGACGGCCATGGTGGCCGAGCCATCCCTTCTGGTGCATCTCCACATTAAATACTGCCCCCCCCATACTATAGTGAAATGACAAGAAAATAAAATACTTGTCTAGGTTTATTTATTTATTTTGAAAGAGAGAGAGCATGAGCAGGGATGGCGGCAGAGAGAAAGAGAGGGAGAGAGGGAGAGAGAGAGACAGGGAGAGAGAGAGAGAGAGAGAGAGAGAAAGAATCCCAGGCACGCTCCACACTGTCAGCACAGATCCCTCAAACTGTGAGATCATGACCTGAGCCAAAGTTTGGTGCTTAACTGACTGAGCCACCCAGGGACCCCCAAAAGAAAATAGTTTACACAGGAAGACGGAAGCGAAGAGAGGTAAATGATGTTGCCCAAACCACTCAGATAGTCAGTGGTGATAATGGGCCCCAACCTCATTTCCAGGCAAGGCTGCAAGTAACTTCTGCCATGGATAAAGAGTTCACACATCAATGCTCCCTCCCCCATAATCAGAAATGGGGACTTTGCCATAAACCCAAAGAGTGACATGTGGGAGAGGATCCAGAGTGTTGCAGGATTACTGAGGGGAGGTTCTGGGGTGGGAAGGGGGTTTCAAGCAGGCCAACAGGCAGCTGCCCACTCAGCCTGTGCCCTGAGCCTGGCCTTGATGTTGCCTGTGGTGAAAGATATATGGGCCCCTAATCAAGGAGGCTTCACTTGCTGGCTGTCTCCCTCTCCCCCTCTCCTTAACCATACTCTACTCTCAGAGCATAGGGAAAAAGTATGGTTTAGGACTCCCGGGAGGGAGCTCTGCTGCAGTGGGTGCAGTATCCACGGCAACAAGGGCCACACGTGTCGACCCTGGCCACCTTTTCCCAAGGCACAGCTACTCCACAGGCCTCTGAGGTGTTCAGGGAGCACAGACATGGCCACCCGCCCTCAGGTTCCAGCTCAGGTCCGCGGTCTGTCATCCAGAGTCATCCCCTCCCCTGGCAGAAGAGGCTCTGTCTCTTTTACTCCGGTGAACATCCTTTCTCAAAAAAAGACCACTTCCCTCTCTCCTAGGGTCTTCTGGGGGCATTGCAGATGATCCCCCTCAAAGGCCCAAGTCGTACACGTCAGCTCCTTTCCTTGGGGTCATGGCAGGGAGAGAGATACCCAAGCAAAATGGTATCTTTTTATGTAACTTGTCTTTTTTCATGAATCTGTTTAAAAAATCGGAAAAGAATCTGGAAGAATCATGTGGAAGGTGAAGGTGCGGTGCTTTATTTCTAATGATAGATAACATAGAATGATTAAGAGATCCCAATAAGGGGCCACCGTAGGAACAAAATGAAGTAAGATGATTCAGAGAAACCCTTAGCTCCATGCTTGGCACATAACCAGTGCTAGGTAACGTGTGTGTGTGTGTGTGTGTGAGTGTGTACGTGTGTGTCCACACCCCCTCTGAGACCCCTGCAGGCCTGTGAGATGGAACAGAAGGGTGACAGCCCTCTCCTTTTCTCCGAGACAAGTGATTTTTGGAAGAAGCACTTCTCACCACTCTTAGACCCGAGCTGAGATTATAATTAATTGCTTTTCCTCACTCAACCCAGATTTCTTTCTCTCCTGCTCCAAACACTGGCAGCGACGCACTTAATTTTTTGTTTGGCCTGAGGGGCCATTTCCATCGGCCCAGGTGCCAAGTGCGCCTTCACGGTGGCAGAGCTCATTAGATGCAGGGCTTGTCGTGGGCAGGTCCTTATGGAGGCCTGCATGCACAACGCTTCCAGACCGGCCAGGTTCCGGCCAAGTCCAGGCTGTGGGGGGGAAGGCAGCTAAGGTCTACCAACCTCGTCTACCTTTATTCACACGATGCTTCCCAGTTGGACTTTCACTGGGACTTTGACAAGATGTGACATGTGTTTTCTGAGAGTTGGCCCCAGAATCTAAAGTAATTGTTTGCGCGTTTGGTCAGATGAAAGCATGTGGATTTCAGATTAAGAGACATCTACATAGGTTTGGCTCTCACACATACGGATTCTGAGACCTTAGGTAATGAGGTCTTTCCACCATAATATGGATGGGTGTTTTGCCTTTGCTCTTTCAAGCACCATGGGTTTACCCGTATCAGAGAACTTTCTCCACTAACCGTAACTACCCACTTACTCATCTGTATCTCCATGAGGCTATGAGTTCTTTGAGGGTAAGGACTGTGTCGTGTTCACCAATGTAATCCTAGTGTTTAGCTACGTACCTTCACTGTAGTAGCTCCATATAATAGTAATGATGGATGGATAGATGGATTAGTGGATGGATGGTTTGTTGTAAAGTCGGTATTCCCTCGTCTGTCAAGTGGCAGAAATACCATCTAATTCATAAAGATTTTATGGAGATTAAATGAAATGAGATCCACTAAACTCTTGTCACAATCCCCGGGACCTAAAAGATCCTAAGCAAAAACTGACTCCTTACCTGGAGTCATAAATGCCCTTGGGGTAACATGTTACCTTGAGCAGATCTTACTGGATACTTCCACTTATCTACTTGTTTATGAGCTTTCAATATTCTAGTAGTTTACATTGGGCTGTGGTAAACTTTTTAAATCACAAACTTGGCCATTTCACTCTTCCACTTAAACCCACTTGACGGTGCCCTAAAATCAGTGAGCAAAACAAGAGCTCTATCAATCAACTATCAAAATTCTCAGGGTAGCCCACAGAGTTTTGCCCAAGTTCACTGTCACTCATCTCTCCAGCCCTGGATGGTGCTGATCTGTCCCCCAGCCACACTGGCCTTATTTTACACATTAAGCGCAGAGAACACCAGGTTACTTTGTCTTCAGGACCTTCATATGTCTCATCTCTCCTGCCTACAATGGCTTCCACCCCACAGGCTACATCAGGATCCCTTTTTATAAATGCTCATAACTTGGATGTTTTTCTTCATTAAACACAGTTCAAAATATATAACTGTAAAATATATTTGTGTGATCACATGATGAAGGTCGGCTTCCAACATGGATTCCGTCTGCTTTGTGTTGGCCCTGCCAACAAGCACATTATCTGACACATTAAAAGGAGCCTACAAATATTTATTGAAGGATGCATCTTTTCCCAAACCCTGCTCTCGCACTCATCCCAGCCATATACACTTACCAGCAAAGATGTGTGTGTCTTCCTTTTCATCCTACATTTCGGTATTCTCTATTGTATTTTTGCTCCCCAGGCTGGCACATGTACTGGCATGTTCTCATGGAAGCTCCTCACTCAGAAGTTTTAGGATATTTTCATATTTAGATCCAGTCTCCTGCCAGCATGTCTGCCATTTTCTCCAGTCTGCCTCTCTGTGACCCTTTTCTCTGCTTTCTCCCTTTGGGTCATGGCGATTACATCCCAGGAATCTTTGGAAGTGGAAATGGACAGCCACCGTGGGAATTATGGAGATGGTTTTTCTTCGATCAAGTCATCCTGGAGAGAATAGCCTTGCCCCTACAGGAAAAATGTCATGGTCATGAGATATTTTTCACTTCTTTTTATTTATAACACTGTTTGGGACTTGGGCACTTGGAAGGAGACAGTTATTTACAGCATGTCACTTTAAATCAAAGAATAAAACTTCCCTTGGGTTGGGAGGCATGGTCCTTGCATGGTATAGAGGGAAGTGTGTTTACAGACAGGCAGATGAGCCCCTGTGCGACAGCGAGCTGTCTGGGTAGATGGCCTAAGGCTTGCCTGCGTGCAGTGACTGTTCCTTTGTCATTAAGTGGGAAGAGTTGTATGCATCGTACAACAGTGTTGATATGAGACTTAAATGTGACAATGCATGTGAAATATGAAGGGGCACCCTCAGGAAAACACAGACCCTTTCTCGTGTGATTCAGATTTGGTACATTCCTTGAGAAATTTTGAAATGAGGGAGCCGGACAAATTGGGTGAGGACCAGCATAAATGACTTCCTCGCGGGTTTTGTTGGAGGTCTTGCCAATCAAGGGAGCAAAAACCTTGCATTAGAAAGTCGGTCTTGTAGTCCTCAGCACTTGAATTAGACCGGAAGTGAAATGGAATTCCAAAGTGGAATTATATATTATTTTCCCTGAGAAAAATCATATAGACGTTATTTAAGGTATACAGTCACATCTAGAGAGATTTTTCTTCAAATTATTCATCTGTGTCTCCAGTTTGCATGGAGGTTTGACATCTATTCACTTAAATTGTCTGTCTGAGTTGACACTTTATCTGTATCCCTGCAGCCATTACCCCAATCCGGACTTCAACCATTCAGTTTACCATCATGGTTGAATATCTAACCAGATGCTATAGGTCTTCAAAGCTCTGGCTGGGGGCACAGCCAGTCCCGCCCCTTCCCACCATACCAATTCCTCTTTGATGAGCTATAAGGAATATCTCCTGAAAATTCTGTTCTCAGATTGCCACTGCCCTGTACCCTGCTGCCTATCAATACTTAACGTCGACTCTGACTTTAGTCCAAAACCCATGGATTTGAAGGCCCTCCCAAATCTGACTCTATCCACCCCTGCAGCCCATCTGGACATCTCCCCACATTTCCTATCCACCCGCCATGTCTAAGTGATCCTTCTCCTCCCCAGACAAGTCACGTGGAGTCTTTCTCTGCACCTTGGCTTATGTTCTGGCTTTTCCTGAAATATATTCTATTGCTATTTGCCTGTTGTTGACATGCGCTTATGGATTCACATCTGACAGCCTACTTTCCTAAATCTTATCACTACCTTATTTAATATCCCCTTCCCTTCATCAAGATCAATTCCAATCCCGCCTCCTCCAGAAGGGCCTTGCTTATCTCTCCGGCTCATACTGACCTCTCTTCTCTGAGCTCCAAATACATTTATAATGAGTCAAAGTTATTTTTCTCAAATGATTCATATGCTGCTTTGTTTTGGTTGTTGTTCTATGATTTCAAAACGAAGATGATTGCTGAGTGTAGCTCTGATATGCCAACCTCCTAGGCAGCAACTGGCTGGATCTCATGAGTTGGGGAGAAGTTGTCAAACCAACTGGTGTGGAGGGAGCTACCTCCTCTTCCTATCCTTCATCCCATCTTCTCCCTCCTTTCCTAGCCCTGCCCAAAACATTAACAGTAGCATTTTTTTTTTTTTTTTTTGCTAGTGGGCAGGGTTCCTGTATAGAAAATTCTATGCCATGTATAGCACCCTCTTTTGTCTTTCCTTGAACTATGGTGAGTCACACACTTACCATTGCAGGTGGCTGATTCAGGGGTTAGCTTCAGAGTAGGTCCATGTCTCCCTTTCTGTTTCGTCTTCCTTCTGCCCGCAACTTGGTGAAGAGTCAGAATTTCTTACTAGCACAAGGAGGTGACTTGAGGCAGCTTTCCAGGGTCTCATTCTAACCTCAATATCTGATAGAGTCATCCTTTTCATAGACAACACAGACATTGATATCAGAGTAGCACATTGAGGTCATCTTTGCCTATCCTCTCACTGGACACACAAGAACATGATGACTCAGAGGAGATGTGGTGTTTCTGGAGGTCCCAGTACAAAGCAAAGTCAAGATGTAAACCCAGATATCTTCTTCTCTTTTTGTCCAGCTTTCTTTCAAGGATACCGTGTTTGGGTGCTCACAATGAAGAAATCTATCTTTGCTTGACTTTCATATCTGAATCTCACAAGACAGACACTCTCTGAAGCAAACAAACAACAAAAACAAACAAACAAAAATATATTAGATTTATAAATGCCACCTTATTTCCAAGTCATTTGTGTCATTCGTGAAAGGAAAAGTACCATGTTTCAGGGAAGGCAGTAACCACTAGATACTATAGAAAGCCCCTTCTTCCTTGGAGCCTGGCCAGTCATCCCAGCTCCTTGAAGTGCTTAATGAAGGGCGGGATGGGAATGGGATTGTGCATAGCATGAGGTGGAGGGCTACAAAATGTTGCCTTAGAGGAATTAGGAAAGGAATCTGGAGATAGCATGTGGCATTAGCTTCTCTAACTCCAAGAATGCTAGACTCAACACCCACTGGGTCCACAATGAAATGCTGGATTTAAAAAAAAAAGAAAAAAGTGACATAAAATCAAATGGCCAAAAGCCACTTGGATTTATATACCATTATAGCTTGGATTTCAATTCACAAATGATTTAATTCTATCTAAAGCTCAGTTCAGGGCACCTGGGGGGATCAGTCATTTAGTATCTGACTTTGACTCAGGTCATGATCTTGCAGTTTGTGGGTTTGAGCCCCGTGTCGGGTTCTGTGCTGACAGCGCAGAGCCTGGAGCCTGCTTTGGATTCTGTGTCTCCCTCTGTCTCTGCCCCCATCTTGCTCACGCTGTCTCTCTCTCTCTCTCTCTCTCTATATATATATATCAAAATCTCTCTCTCAAAAATAAATAAAACATTAAAAAATATTTTTAAATTGAAAATAATAAAACTCAGCTCAAATTGTGCCCCTTCTATAACACCTTTCTTAACCCTCATTAAGACAAATTGCTCCCCCATGTTGTCATAGAATATATTATTTCACGTGAGTTAGCTATGTATATATTTATTTGTCTTTCCCAATCAATTGAGAGATTCTTTGGGACAGAAACTCCCTTAATACAAATTTCTCTGTCTTACAGGCAGAATGGTAAGTATGCAATATACTGCCTTTACCTCAACCCTTGCTCTAGGCAGACATTAATAATCAAACACAGCATCCCTTACCATAGTGCTTGGAAAAGGCCTCAGAAACCTTCACAACAAAGCCCCTTAAGCTCCTTCTATTGACAAATCAGAGTTTTGATGCAAAAGAAACTTATTTGTTGCATCTACTCATTACCAGTAGCATAGTGGCTTGAGCAGTGTTGGTGTTTGGTTAATATTTGTTGAGTTGAAATAGCTCCTGACAGGCATATACCAAAAAAAGGAGGGGGAGAGAGAAGGGGTTTAGGAGACTGTGGATACAATAAAGGTGAAATGAGCTAGGGCAGGATGGGGCCACAGTCATTAGGACCTGGGGCGTGGGTCAGAGGGAGGATTGTGGCCCAGGACACACTTTCTTGTTGGTATAACAGCCTCAGGATATAGAATCATTGCACTGAGCTGTGCATGGTAGAATCGGGTCCCAGGCAGAATGGCCATGGGGTCATTCAGGGGCAGGCAGTCAGGCTGTTCAGGCAGCACCACAACTTTGCTCAAGGTGGTCAAGACAAGAGACACTCTAGAAGCATTTGTTCAAGGCCTGCAAATGAAATTTGGATCTCTGCATCTGGCACAGGTTAAATGAGTGAATAATCCAAAGTGGTTCTAGGGTTCTTCTCTCCAAACTTCATAAGGTCTCTTTATCATGCCTCTTTTTATCTCCAAACCTAGTGTTTTGTTCTTTTCTTAGTCTGGGTTAACCATTCCCTTCAATTTTCTTTCCTGGTGGTTTACTTAGCTAATTAAGAGTGTTCCCACCGGGCAGAAACTTGAGTTCACAATAAATCAGGCATAGTTGGCCATTTATGGAGGGGCCACCTTTGGATCGGCTGTTCACTACGCACGTGAAAATTTGTTGTAAAGAGCAGTCAGTCACCACTTCCCTTGGTGACTTGATATGGGCAGATTAAACTGATCTAGATAGGGATAGAGGCATTGGCAGCTGCCTTGCTGGACTGCTTCAGCAGGGAAGGTTCTACAAAGAGAGTCTGAGAGCCCCTAGCACAGGCAATAAAGTTAGGAGGCCAGTGTATGCGACTGAGCAGAGAGAAAAACAGATCCTGGTGCAAGGGGAAATCAGGGTCCCGGACTTCTCATACCTGGCATCTTGATATTGGTTAGGATTATCATTAACCCCATTGAGGTTCAAAGATATTTTTGATTTGATCTCCTCTAACAATTTTGGAAAACTCTTTGGCCATTATCTCTTCTAACCTTTCTTCTTTTCTAACTCTCTCCTGAGACTCCAACTGTATCATTTGTTACAGTGTCTACCATGTATCTCTTTTCATTGTTTTTCCTCTGTGTGCTTCAGGCTGTAGAATTTCTATTTATTTATTTTTGAATTCACTGTTCCTTTATTCAGCTATGTCAGGTCTGCTGGTAGGTCTCACCAATCAATTCTCTCTTTTAGATATTGGTCTCTTCAGTTTTGGTGTTTTCTGGGAACTATTTTAGAGATATTTCTCCATTAAACTTCTTTTTTATCTATCTTTCAATCCTAGATTTTATTACTGAATAGTTATAATTTTTAAGTCGTTACTTATTAGTTCCAATATCAGGGTCACCTGTAGATCTGCTTTTATTGAATATGTTTTCCTCTTGTTAATGGATAGCAGTTTCCTGTTCCTTTGCAGACCTTGAAATGTTATTGGATGCCAGTTATTGTTCTTTAAGCAACCCCAGAGAGTAGAGGAAATATCATTTTGCCCCCAAAAGACAAACCCTTTACTCAATGTGGAAGGTGGAATAGGGACTGATGACTTAAGTTAAATTCAGTCATGAGTTGCAATTGGTCACATCTGAGCTTAAGCTTTATTTAGTTTCAGTTCAATTCTGGTTTCAAATGTCTACGGTCAAGATGTATCCTGTGTATATTGCTTGCACGTTTCCCTGGAAAGACTTTGAGCTCTGAGGACCATTAGATGAAGAGAGATTGTTATCATTCCACGCCAGCCCTCAACCTTCTGCAATGCCACCATGTGTTTAGTGAAAGTCCTCTGGGAAGGAATCAGTAGGAAAAGAGAATTAGGAGTGTATTTTGGAAGATGAAGTCTTACACATTTCCATTTATCATACCAGGTCATGTGACTATGAAAAACTTCGTTGGCTTATTATTAGCCTATACAAGATCCTCTGTCAATGGAAGGCATAACCTTCCACCTTCTCTGGTGGAAGCATGGCACCAGAGAATGCTTAGACATCTTTGTGTCCACTGTCCTCTAATATCTTAAAAGATATATGATATTTTTATAAGTCTTGGTATGGGATCAATAGTCTATCTTGAACCACCACATCCCAAACAGGAGCATAACTCTCTCTCGTTATCATTATGGTCATATTCTAGGACCTCTTCATGGATGTGATGGGGTGGCTTCTATTTATTCTTCCCTTGTGAGGTTTAGCTGCAGTTGATATTTTTGGTAGGACCTGAGATGATCCCAGTGTACTAGTTATTGCTGGGAACAACTATCAAATTCTCAGTGGCATGCAATAAGCATTTATATCCTTCATCACAACTTCTGAGTTGGCTGTGGTTCAGCTGAAATCATCTGGGCTTGGCTTTGGGCTAAGGGTTGGGTTCCGGTATGATCCACATGCTCCATTATTCTTTTGGCTACCTGAAGAAGGCTTTTCTTAGGATGGATCTAAGAAGATCAATGAGATCGTGATATACAAGCAAGTTTAAAGCCTCTCTTCATTTCCCATTTGTTTATATCCCATTAGCCAAGCCAAGTTTGCTAACATCAGTGTGACAGGGAAGTAGATTCCACAAATAGAGAAGAGCACTGCAAAGACAAAGCACGTGGAGGCAATCTTTTTGCAGAAGAATAAAGCATTTGAAAACATAATCCAACCTACCCTGAATTGCGACAGGGTAGGAGAATCAAGGCGCAGCTGCATTAGCAAGAGCCTGAAGAAATCTTTAAGCCTCTCATGTCCATAAAAGGAATCCTTGACATTTTTTTGCATTAACCTTTTTATACCGAGAACCCATATGACAACTCTTACCCAAGAGAGAGAAGAATAGATCTGAGGCAGACAAAGCCAAGATGTTGACCTTGCTCCAGTTGGAAAAGTTCCTCTCACCTGTTCTTTCCAATTCAGATGCTAATGAACAAGTGAGTCTATTAAGGAAAAAGGAAACCAAGTGCCTCACGAAATAAACAACACCACCAGAGGGGCCCAAAAACTCAGAATTGCTGCAGTTGGTTAACATATGTCTCTACCTGTGTCTTAGAATCTGCCCTGCAACAGCACTTCTCAGATGTTAGCAAGTAGCATAATTACCTGGAAGGCTCATTCATCAGAGTCCTGGGCCCCACCCCAGAGTTATTAATTCAGCTAGTCTTGGGTGGGACCCAATAATTTTCATTTCAGACAAGATTTCAGGTAATTTTCAGGTAAGATTTCAGGATGACTCCAGTAGGTCGTAAATCCTCCAAAGAAGAGACATTTCATGCATTCTTCTATCTATTGTGGGAAGGCTGTCCTTTATCCCTGAGTTGCCTTAATGATCTGCCCATGTTCCTGAAGTCTGAGGATTTTTGTTAAGGCAAAATGTATGAAGCTTCAGCTTGTGGAGCTAGCCCTGTGCTAACACGAGTGTTGGGTCCTAATCCATTTGTGCTATTGACCTATTTTGTAATAAGTCATCTTTACCTCTCTGGGTCTCAGATTCCTCACGTGCTAAAGAAAAACCAAGCATTAGGTGACTCGGTTGAGTTAGTTGGCTTTTAAGAAATCCTTTATTTAAAAATTATATAGTTTTGTGGTTTTATTATCAGTAGCTCTGTGATCTTGGGTGATTTACTTAAACTCTACAAGCCTCAGGTTTTCATTTATAAAATGAAACAGATAAAACACCTGTGCCTACCCTAGAGCACCATTGTGTGTGGCAAGTCAACGAGATAATACAGGCATAAAACTTGTGACAGTGCCTGGCACTAGTAGATGTTAATAGCATTGTGTCATTATTGTTTATTATTACTATTACTGATCATATAGATTTTCACACAGTGCTATGGAATTTGACGAGAGGGAGTGAGACCACTTCCAGAAGAAAGATAAGGGGAAATTTCAAGGAGAAAGTATTTGAGCTGGGTCATGCACGTCAAGCAAGATTGGAGTTTGTGGATATATTTGGATGGAGGGAAGGGCGGTTTAGTCAGGAAAGCAACATGAATTTGGGCATAAAGTAAGGAAAACACAGGTTGTGACTAGTGATCAGGAAGAAGCTAAGTGTGGGATTGCATGTGTGAAGTAATATAGTAAAAGGTAATATGAGCCTGGAATGAAAGCAAGATAAAGAGTGGTTTACAAGACACAGGACCTTGGACTTTATTTATGAGACAATGAAGAAAAATAATGTTTAGAGAAGAAAGTGAACATTGGATGTGTTTTTGTGTGTTTTTTTAAGTTTATTTGTTTATTTTGAGGGAGTAAGAGAGAAAGAAAGAGAGAGAGAGTGGAGGAGGTGCAGAAAGAGAGAGAGGAAGAGAGAGAGAAAAAGAGAGAGAGAGAGAGAGAGAGAATCCCAAGCAGGCTCTGTACTGTCAGCGCAGAGTCAACATGGGGTTTGATGCTACAAACCGTGAGATCATGACCTGAGCCAAAATCCAGAGTCAGTCGCTTAACTGACTGAGTCGCCCAGATGCCCCTATTGGATTTGATCTTAATCTGGGCCCCATCACTTTAGATATTTTTGATATTAGGTGGTCATTTTGACATCTGAGGATCAGTTTTATTATTGTAAAATAGAGACTATATGTACACACACACATAATAAGGCTGTTGTGAGGGTTAAAGAAGAATATATATATGAATTTACCTTCTGTGGTGCTCTGCACATAATAGACCAAGTTAATGCTTTCTTAAAAGTAATAAAATTATTTTGAAGCAATTTAAATTTACAGAAAATTTGCAAATTAGTACATGAAATTTTCACGTACTTGTCAGCCTGCCTCTTCCCTTAATGTTAACATCTGATAATTCTTTGGTATATTTATCCAAACTGAAAAAATAAAATGACTTAGTGGTAGGAGTACTATTAACTAAACCACAGACTCTGGATTCCACCAGTTTTTCCACGAATGTCTTTTTTTTTTCTGTTCCAGAATCTGATATAGAATAGCAGGCTGTTTTAAGTCATCATGTCTGCTTAATCTCCTTCAGTCTGATAATTTCTTGGTCTTTTCTTGCCTTTCATGACCCAGACATATTTGAAGAGCACTGTTTGAGTATTTTGAGAATGTCACTGAATTTGAGTTTGTCTGCCTCTTACTTGATTAGACTACAGTTAAGTATCTGGAGGAAGATTATCAAAGAGGTGATTGTATAACATCAGGATATATGCAGGATTGACCACGTGATTTTCCAGACACAGTATACAGTGAAAAGGTGAAGCCCCATGTTTAAAAAAGAAAAGGAGGGAAAAAAAGGGTAAAGGTATTAAATATTAAGCTTTTCCTTTTCCATCACAACTTCTCTGAACTGGTTATACAAATTTTTTTATTTGCTCCTAAGATAATTCTAAATAAAAATACTGTAAATTATTGGCATGAATTTTATTATATTGCATAATGGAATTTTCGAGTACAAATATTAGAGCATTTGATTTGTACACAGAATCAACGAAGTCGCACAAATTGTGTTCTGAAGGTTGCACATGCATTTGTTTTATGCCTATGCCATTCATTGCCTCCTTCTCTCTTCCAAGTGAGTTCTGGTTTGAACCGGAAGTGGAGCTTCAAGGGTGACCAGCATCCTTGTCTCCTGAGTCATAGATGCAATACACTTACCCTGTGCTTGCTTGGAGACTTGTTGGACTTCTATGCATCATGGGTCCACTGAACCCAGTGCTCACGGGGCATCCGATGCTATATGCAAATAGAGTGGCAAGGAGTGGAAGTCACGCGTTCTGCACGTGTCTCTTCTGTTCTCACACACCTGCTCCTTTTCCCATAGCACTTAAATTATAAAACACAAGTTCATAAATAAAACTCTTAAGAATTTCAATATGCCAAAAGCGGAACATTAAGTCAAGTGCAGGACCCTTCTGAGTACAGAGCTCTGTGTCTACGCAGGTTGCACATCTACGAAGCCAGCCCTGGCTATGTGATTTCAACATTGTTGTTGCTCTTAACCTTAATCGTTTGATGAAGGGGGTGTCTGCCAGGTTTCTCTGTTGCAAAGTTAGCATTGTTCCTTTATCACACTCTATTTGTTAGAAGCAAATCACTGAGTCCAGGCCATATTCAGGCAGAGGGGAATGAAGCTCTGTTTCCCAGAGATCGGAGTCTCAAAACCTTTGTGGACATATGTTAACACGACCACAGTCATTAATAAACATGTTGTGGTCACTGATGCTTTATGAATCCCATAACCCAATGGCTGATTTTGGAACCTCATGACCCACATCTTGCCTCCAGTTCTGGGATATGATGAGTCTGGCAGAAAATAGCGTAAAAAGAGCCTGGCACTGTGAATGCTGGGCTCCCACCAGTAAGAGACACTGGGTCTTGAGGACTGACCCAGATGATAGGTAAATTGACCCTCCATCCAGGAACTGCACTGACCTACTTTCCTTGGAAAATCTTTCCCTTCGTAAGCTGTGGGCAGCATGTGGGAGTGGAGTGCTATTCATAGCGTGCTCTCCAAGTAGATGACCGGGAGTAAGCAATTCACAGCCTGTGGTGCGGGGAGCTCCAAACCCCCTCATCACCCTTGGCATGCACAGCGTCTCTTCCTGCCCGCGGTTCCCCACTTTTGGCAGATGCTGTCCGCACAAGACGCTGAGTGCAGGCGAATTATCTCCACTACTTCCTGCTAATTGTGGTACTGTATTCATCCAAGGCTCTCAAACCTCTTAATCAACAGGACTAGGCTACCCTGAGACTGGGTCACAGAGGGACAGCCTAGGGACCTGGGGGGGATTGGTGACAGCTGTTGCCGTCTCTCTGAGGAGGATTGATGTGGATATCATCTTGCTTGGTGACAGGAGGAAGGAGGAGCCGGACTTTTAAGGTCTCTTCCAATCTGGGAAGCCTATGAATACCGCTACCAGCTGAGAGTGATTCTCCATGCTTTATTCATCATGAAAGTGACGCAAATCCAGAAAAGCAGCTCTCTCAAAGGTAGGTGGCCACTAAACCAGGCATCCAGACACTTAGCACTCTGAGAACACTTGCTGAGGAAAGTCCTTGAGGGTTTTTTTTAAGGTCATTTTAAAAATGGATGGGGGGGAAACATAGTGTATTTGGTAATACACAGGAATAGACGAAACAGTTTTAAGTTCAAAAGCAGTGAGCTGTGGTTGTCTGGAAAAGCTACTGCAATTCTAAGATTATATTAATAGAAGTAAAATGTTTTAGATGAAAATAATTCCTCTCTCCTCTGGGTTAATAAGAGCTTACTGGAGCCACACTGTTCCATTCTTGTTTCACCTAGGAGGTGAGGAGAAGCTGACACTTTTCAGAGAAAGGGACCCCAGGAGCAGAGGGTCTCAGCAGCATGCAAATAAGTAAAAAAAAAAAAGAAAGAAAGAAAACACTGGAAAGATGAGGCATGTGGAACCTGAAAAAATGGGAACTCATAGACTTAATGACTGTTATCATCTCATGGGATGGAATTAAATGTGAAGGAAGTTTTGAGAAGTTAAGAACAAGTTCTAGTGAAGTAGTGACAGGGATTTCTGTCTCAGCACATAAAGAAGACCTTTCTGACATCCAGAGCTGAGCTGTGATGGAATAGTAGACCTGGGCACGTACTCATCAGAGGTGGCCTGAGATGGAATAGCATAGTAAGGACGCTGACAAAGGATTTAAACAGCAGGTGGCCCATCCCTAACCACTCAACACTTTCCCTATTCATCTCTAGATATGAGACAATTCCAATCCAGATCTTACTAAGGCTGTTTTATTTTAAAAGTTTTCATATATAGAGGCTCCTGGGTGGCTCAGCTGGGTAAGTTTCAGACTTTGGCTCAGGTTTGTGGGTTCGAGCCCCACATCAGGCTCTGTGCTGAGAGCTCAGAGCCTGGAGCCTGCTTTGGATTCCGTGTCTTCCTCTCTCTCTGTCCCTTGTGTGCTCTCTCTCTCTTAAAAATAAATCAATAAAACTTAAATATAAATAAATAAAATTTACATGAAGAGTAAGTCAATTAAAATAAATAAATTAATAATAAATGAAAGTTTTCAAGTACATAGCAAAGTTGAAATATCTTTATAGTAAACACCGGTATACCCACCACCCAGATTTTATCATTAACAAATTTTATGATAGCCTTACTGCAACATGATTCATATACCACATAGTCCATATATTAAAAGTGTACAGGAGGAGGCACTTGTGGGAATGAGCACTGGGTGTTATATGGAAAACAACTTGACAATAAACTATTTAAAAAATAAATAAATAAAATGTACAGTTAAATGCTTTTTTATTATGTAACCAGCACCACAAATGATTTTCAAATATTTTTATCATTCCTTCCCAGAAAACACCATACCCATCACCAACTGCTCTCTTTCCCACTCCTCCCTCCAATGTCCTTTCCATCATCCCCCAGCCCTAGGAAACGAATAATCTACTTTCTTTCTTTATAGATTTGCTTATTCTGGACATTTCATATAAATAGAATCATACACTAGGTGACCTTCTGTGAGTAGCTTCTTTCACTCAGCGTAATGTCTTCAAGGTTCCTTCATGTCGCAACATGCATCAGTACCTCATTGCTTTTTATTACCAAAAAATATTCCATTGCAGGGATACGCCACATTTTATTTACCCATTCATCAGTTGATGGCCATATGGGTTGTTGCCACTTTTTGGCTATTATGAATAACGCCTCTGTGAACATTTGTATACAAGTTTTTTTGTGGACATATGCTTTCATTTCTCTTGGGTATATGTCTATGAGTGGAATTGCTGGGTCATATGGTAACTCAGTGTTTAACCTTTTGAAGAACCACCAAGCTATTTTCAATGTACCATTAACATTTTATTATACTTATTTTATCACATATCTATCTTTCCATTAATTGATTCTTTTTTTCTTTTTGCATTTCAAAGGAAACTGCAAGCCCAGTCGCTCTGAAAACGTCAGCATGCATATCATTAACAGGATTCAATATTTACTTATACTTTTTCCTTCTATTGTAAAATTTATGTACAATGAAATGCACACATCTTGAGGTATGTACTGAGACCTGACAAATGCCCTTACCTGTAATCCAAACCTTCGCAAGATAGAGAACACTCCCATTTTTCCAGAAGGTTTCCTCATGCCCATCACCAGCCAATCACTAAATCACCAAACTCATCCTCTCTGCAGATGCAACCACTGTACTGATTTTTTCCACACTCAAGATTACATTTTCCTGTTCTAGAAATTCATATAAAATAACTATACAAAATGTACTTTTTAAAGTAAACCTTCTTTCACTAAGCCTAATGTTTTAAGCCATTAATAATTTATTCCTTTTAATGACTATATACTATCCCACCATGTGTATATACATTATTTTGTTTATCCAATTGATGGACATTTGGTTCAGTTCCAGTTATAGCTATTAAGAATCATGGCACTATATGGGGCGCTTGGGTGGCACAGTTGGTTAAGCATCCAACTCTCGATTTTAGCTCAGGTCATGGTCTCACGGTTTGTGGGTTCAAGCCCCATGTTGGGCTCCAAGCTGACAGCATGGAGCCATCCACTGCCTGTTTGGCTACTCTTTATTGAGTTGTTTGTCTTTTAATTATTGAAGTATAGGGATTACTTATATACCCTAAATAACAGTCTTTTCTTGAGTATTTATGAATATTTTCTTTTAGTTTACATTTGGTCTATTCATTTTCTTAATGGTGTCTTTTGCGGAGAAGAATTTTTAAATTTTGACATCTTATTTATCACAATTTTCCTTTTATGTTTATGCATTCTATGACCTGTTTAAGAAACCTTTGTTTATCCCTGATCATGAAAATAATCTCTAATATTTAACTTCTAAAAGTTTTATGGGTTAGCTTTTATGTTTTGATTTATGATCCATATCAACTAAATTTTGAGTAAAGGTTGATGTCAATTAGGAATTTTTGATGGGAATACCTAATGACTTCAGCACATTTGTGGAAGGACCCTTTAACACTGTGTTGCTTTGATGCCTTTCTTAAAAAACAGGCAAACCTCAAGAGACTCCTAACTACAGAAATAAACTGAAGGTTGCTGGAGGGGAGATGGGTGGGGGGATGGGCTAAATAGGTGATGGGCATTGAGGAGGGCACTTGTTGGGATGAACACTGGGTGTATTTAGAATCACTAAATTCTACTCTTGAAACTAATACTACACTATTGTTAACTAACTTGAATTTAAATAAAATCTTCAGGAAAAAGTAAAAAGCAGATGACCATATAAGTGTGGCCTATTTCTATATTCTCTATTACATTAATCAATTTGTTAATTCCAATGCCAACACCACATGGTTTGATAGTTTATGTCTCCTATATTTTTTCTGAACATACGTATTTTAGTTTTCATGGGTAAATTTTTCCTATGTATTTTTTGTTTTGTTTTGTTTTTATTTATTTCTGAGAGAGAGACAGTGTGAGCAGGGGAGGGTCAGAGAGAGAGGGAGATACAGAATCCGAAGCAGGCTCCAGGCTCTGAGCTGGCTGTCAGCACAGAGCCGGATGAGGAGCTCGAACCCACAAACAGTGAGATCATGACCTGAGCCGAAGTCCGACGCTTAACCGACTGAGCTACCCAGGCACCCCTCTATGTATTTTTATACTTAGATGCTATTATGAGAAGAATTGTTTTTTAATTTTATTCTTCTTAAAAAATTTTTAATGTTTATTTATTTTTGAGAAAGAGAGAGAAAGAGCACGAACAGGGGAAGGGCAGAGAGAGAGGGAGACACAGAATCGGAAGCAGGCTTCAGGCTCTGAGCTGTCAGCACAGACCCTGACACAGGGCTTGAACCCACAAGCCACGAGATCATGACCTGAGCCAAAGCTGGATGCTTAACCATCTGAGCCACCCAGGTGGCCCTGAGTTTTATTTTCTAATTGCATAGTTGTGTGTATGACTATGCAATTGTTATTTTTAAATAAAACCCTTTTTTCTATAACCTTGCTAAGTTCATTTAATCCATTTTATAGTAACTTCTTAAATTTCTTATGATTTTCTTTATAAACAAACATGTCGTTTCAAATAGACAGGTTTATTTCTTCCATTCTGATTTTTATGATTTTTACATATCCTCTTATTGCAAATGGTTAAGATTTCTAGCACTACATTGTATAGAAGTAGTGGGAGAGGGAATCCTTACATTTTTTCTGATTTCAGTATTTAATATGACACCATTAAGGATGATGTTATATATAAGTTTTATAAATTCCCTTTATAGATGGAAGCTGTCTCCTTGTGTTCTTCAATAGCTGAGAAGTTTTATCATAAATTGGTGCTAGATTTTGTAAAAATGCTTTTTCTGCATCTATTGAAATGACTATAGGACTTACTCCTTTATTCTATTAATATGGTGAGTTGTATGCTTTGATTTTTTTAATTGGGGTGAAACTCACATATCATAAAATTAATCATTTTAAGGTAAACAATTAGTGAATATAAAACCAACCTTGCATTCCTGGCATAAACCCTTTTAGCTTATGATGACTTATCCTTTTTAGACATTGCATTTGATTTACTAATATTTTGTTAAGGATTTTTGTGTCTATCCTCATAAAGGAAATTGGTCTATAATTTTCTTATAATGGTCTTATTGGTTTTGGTATAAAGGTTATACTAATCCCATAAAATGCACTGGGATGTGGTTCCTTCTCCTCTGTGATTTGAAAGACGTTGTGTAATATTGGTATTACTTCTTTCTTAAATATTTGATAGAATTCACCAAAGAAACACTTATGCACCAACATTTCTTTGTGATAAAGTCTTACAGAAAGGCTTTAATCTTAATAACAGACTATTCACAATTTATATGCTGTTCACAATTAAGGAAATTAAATTTCAAGCACAGTTGAGTTAAATTATTTTTCATTCAGTTGAGCAGGACTTCATATTGCATCTGTATCTTCTAGGCAGATGATACCTGCAAAATATGTATAAATTGACTTTGTCTTAATCTTTACAGCAAATATTGATATATATTCTGTAGTTGTTGTCCATTCCTTGTACGTGGTAGGTCAGCAAGAGGGAAGCCCATGAGTCATTAAGAAGAAACCCAAAAGAGATCATCACGGCTTCCTGCCCCAACACACAAACAATGAGAAAGGCTGTGTTAGTTTTCTATTGCTGGTGTAACAAATTACCCCAAATTTAGTGGCTTAAATGACACAGATTTGTCATCTTACACTTCTGTAGGTTAGAAGTCTGAGGTGGATCTCACTGGGCTAAAATCTAGACACTGGAAGGACTATACTTGTTCCTGGGAGCCCTTGAGGAGAATCCATGTCCTTGCATGTCCTATGTCTCACGGTCCCTTTCCCCCTGTCTTCAAAGCCCACAACATTGAATCTCTCTGACCATCCTTCTGTGTACAAAGCTCTCTCTCTGATCACAGCTGGGATAGCTTCTCTGCTTTTAAGGATTAATTTTTATTAGAATGAGTCCACCAGGATGATGAAGATAATCTCCCCATCTCAAGTCCTTAACCATAATTACACCCATAATCTCCCTTTTGTCACATAGGTAACATATTTATGGATTCTAAGGAACCCATATGCCCATATGTCCATAACCCATAACATATGCCTGGACATCTTTGGGGAACCATCTTTCCACCTGCCACAGGGAAGCTTCTTGCTTGCCCAGTGGGACTTTACTCTATTTGGATGTGCAAAAATGCTTCTTTGTGTAGGCTTTAAGGCTGACAAAACTTGCCCCTCTGGGGAGGAGAACACTGCATATCTCCTTGCTGCTTTGTCTAGACATCCTCATGCAATTAAGTTTGTATTCTTTACTAACATTAAAGGAACTCATTATGCCTATGCCTGTTGACATCTACTCATCATAATAATCCTTGTGACAAACATGCAAACATTCAACTAGAGAAGAAACAAACCTTAGAAGTTGGTGGTTTCCTGTGCTGGTAAAAATTTGGAGATGCTACTTCTATAAAATGTGGGTGAGTTTATAGATTGTATTTGGCTTTATTTGGAGGACATTATAAAAGTAATCTCTCAAAATTTTAGAAATGTGAATATTCTTCAACTCAGCTTTTTCTTGGGTATCTAACCCACAGAAAGCATCCTCACATTGCACAAAGGCAGGTTCAAAGCTGTTCTCTTCAACATTTGATTTGGTTAAGGCATATCCAGAAAAACTTCTGTAATAATTAAATGAGCAGATGTTAAATATATTCTGGTAGCTTCACGTTTGGGAATAGGACAGATTTTAAAAAGATGAAATAGATCAACATAGACCAAAATTAAAAGACCAAGATATAGCAAACTAGAAGAGCAAGGTACAAAATGAAAGAATATGAGTGTGTGTGTGTGTGTGTGTGTGTGTATGTGTACATACGTATGTATGTATGTATTTAAAGTCATGAAAAGATTTGGAAAGATACAGGCAACATTTAAACAATGATTTGTATTGTATTGTAGGGAGAGTTGAACACAGAATTTGGTGCAAGAGTTGTGAAGACAAGCTTTCATTCTTACTTATAATTTATAAGTATTTTTAAATATAACTATGAAATATATTTTTAAATGAAGAAGTTTTTTCATGCCTGAATAAAAGATAAAAAACAAATCTGTCTTTATTTCCAAGATCTAATGACTCCATGGATTCCCTATTTACTCCCTAACTCATAGAATCATTAAAAGATCTAATCCAACTGATCTTGCTCTAAGGATGAGTATTATTACCCTTGTTTTCCAGACAAAGCATTATGGATTATCTTTCCCAAAAAGCCACAGCTACTTGGTAGCAGAATTAGAACTAGTAGAGAGACCCCTCTGTATATTCACAGCCATATCTAGTTATGTCATAGCGTATAAACAGCAGAAGCAGTTTTCCAAACCACTATTTTATTTTTTTAAATTTATTTATTTAAATTCAAGTTAGTTAACATACAGTGTAGTTTTGGTTTCAGAAGTAGAACTCAATGATTCATCACTTATATGTGACAAACACCCAGTGCTCACTGTATTTTAAACATGGCCTCAATTCTTCACCCTGAAGCTATGCTCTTTCCTACATGCCTTCTGCAGCTCCTCCCAGGAGAGGTGAGTGTGCCTCTCCACCTCTTGAGTTTACAGTTAGCCATGTGATTTGCTTTGGCCAATGAGATGTTAGTAGACATGCTGCAATCCAGGGTTTGAAATGTGCTTTCTTGGGGTGCCTAGGTGGCTCAGTCGATTAATCATCTGACTCTTGATTTTGACTCAGGTTGTGATCTCATGGTTCATGAGTTCAAACCCTATATTGGACTCTAGTCTGACAGTGTGGAGCTAAACTGGTTCGCCCTCTCCTTCTCTCTCTGCCCCTCCCTCACTCTCTCTCTTCTTCTCTCAAAGTAAATAAATACACTTAAAAAATGAAACTTTGAAATGTGCTTGCTTACCTTGAGCTTCTGCCATCTTTAAGAACACAGCTTCTCCGGGGCACCTGGGTGGCTCAGTTGGTTAAGTGTCCAACTTAGGCTCAGATCATGATCTCACAGTCTGTGGGTTCGAGCCCCGCATCAGGCTCTGTGCTGATAGCTCAGAGCCCGGAGCCTGCCGCCAGTTCTGGGTCTCCCTCTCTCTGCTCCTCCCCTGCTCACTCTCTGTCTCTCAAAATAAAAACATAAAATTTAAAAAAATAAATGAAGAAGAAGAACACAGCTTCTCCTGTAGCTGCTGTCCCTTCACACCGGGCTCCAGAGTAAACACAAGTGGAGCAAACTTGTTCCAGGTGGCCATCAGACAAACCATGTAAAGAATACCCTGAGCTGTCCCCCAGCTCCATAAACCAAGTGAACACTCACCTCCAAGAATAAACTAGAACTCTGTAAGGATGGATTAAAACCCATGTTAGTTCCCTTTTCCTTTCTCCTTAATGATGTATGCAGAAACTGTAGGCATCCTTTGTCATAGAGCTAAGCATACACACCTGCCCCACCCTTGGTAGAAGCTGAAGGAGTTGCTGCTTCAAGCCAGCCAGGTAAGTTAGCACATCACCAATAACATAAGAGCTACAGAATGGCTGCCACTCCCTTTCTACCCTCCAGAACTTGCCAAGGATCTCCTTTGTGGGACATCCTAACCTGAAACATATAAGAAAAGAAATTCTGGGAAATGTAGTTCAGCCTAAACAGGTTGGCATGTTGTAAAGCCATCACGGCCTCTGATATTTCCATTTAAATGATAAGAAAAAAGTGACCCCAGAGAGTGTGTGCGACATGACTAATATCTCATAGCTGATCATTGGTAGAATTGGAACTTGAATCAAGTCTCTTGATTTCTGGCCCCATGTGATTCCCATTCTGCACATCATGGATGAACCCTTCATGTGATTTTTATCTGTTATGGCTTCTCATGGAGCTGGAGAGCATGATCATGGGAGCAGGGAAGGTTCATTAAGGAACATGGGGCATTTAGAGAAAGGCTCAGGTAGGCAGAATGCAGGAAAGCAGGTGTCTAGGAGCAACCAGAGGCCTGTCAGTCCTTGAGAAATGAAAGAGATAAATGAAGAATGCATCTTTCAGTTTCATGCCTGTTTCACTGCTGCATGTGATGCTTTGACCTGATGAACGCTGTGAGGCAGGTGGGCATGAGAAGGTGAAATGCAGCAGGACAGAACTAGCAGAAAGAGGCTGGGACAAGAACTGGAGATTTCCCCAAGAATGTGGAAGCACAAGAGAAGAAGTGCAAGAGGAGATGATACAGGGCCGCAGGAAAGATGTGCTGTGTTGTGGCTCTGGCAACAGTATGGATCCTGTCAGGCCCATGCATTGGGTCTTAACAAGGGCATCCTATGAGCATGGCTAAGGGGAATCTCTGGTAATTTCCTGAGAGCCAGGAAAATGGACAGACCAAGGGTTAGATGGCGGCTGTGGTCCAGGGACAAAATTCTCAACACCAAACTGAGAGGGAAGCAGAAGGAGTTTGTACCAGTGCTTCTAATGGAGGGGATGAAACACCACTGCAAGGTAGACTGTATGCTCTTGGATAGTGTGGATCCTACTGCTTGGTTGCCACTCTAACATTAGCATGATGCCCAGGACACATAGTAGTCACTCAAAAACCACCTATGAATGAATGTGTATCACAGTCTATGGTATAAAACCACTTCAAGTTCAAAATTCCAGCTCCATCACTAATAGGTTACAACCCTGGATATGTGATCCATCTTGGCCTCAGCCTCTTTATCTGGATTATAGGCGTAACCATAGCATTTAGCTCATCGGACAACCATAACAATGTAAATGGCAGAGGACGCACACAGCATCTGGCTCATAATGAATAAGGTCCCAGAAGTGTGATATTTTCCTGCCTTACTGGTTAGAATCCCAAGCTAGGGAACTGTATATAATATCAAAGAGTCCTTTGATTATATACAGTTATCAAAGCTGAGGTATCAAACCAGGCCTTCAGTACATGAAATGCACCAAGACAGATGTGAATGAAGACCTGAGTTGCCTTGGGGATTCCTGAGGGTAAGCACTCCTGTGAATTCCCCATCCCCTCACCCCCAGGCCAGGCTTGCCCCAGAGACTGGAGTAGGCTAGGGAGCAGGCACGTCTGTAGGATTCCATGCTCCAATGCCAGCCAGGCCCAGGGGGAAGTAGCGGCAGCCTGAGTGCACGATGATGCAGTGGGACTGGGAGCAGGGAGCAGCTAAGAGACTGCTGGGTGATTTACAGCCTTTAAATGGCTCTCCCCTTCTGCAAAACTCTTAATTTAATAGACAAACATCTTGGGATAAGGGCTCACTGGAGACAGAACTGATGGGATAAATGCTGGAAGATTAAAGACCTGCAGAGGCGAATACAGAACTCTATTATGAAAATGGGAAAGAACTTTCCAGCAAGTAGCCTCCCCATCCGCTCCCCCAAACAGCAAACATGAGACAAGCCATCTACAAGGGAAGTGGGATATTCAATGTTACGAAACAGACTCGTGGTCTTCATGCTTGAAAGAGATCTTAGTTGGGGCATCACTGGGCATCTCTTCAACCGAGCATTCTGCGGGTGAGGAACCATGTCACAAAGAGGTGAGCAGTCTCAGCAAGTTGAGTTGTTTGCAAGGCCAGTACTAAGGTGCTAGTGCGTAGGCTTCCATTCTATCACTTGTTCCATAGTAAACAATCAACACCTAGTTCTGTCCTGCACACTGCTGTACCCTCAGGAACTAACAGAGGGCCAGATGCAGAGCAGGCCCTCCATAAATACTTGACAAAGACATAGAGTATTGGTGGGCCTTTCAGGAATATCCACCTAGAAATGTATCACTTTCCCCTCAGCAAGTGCCTAAGTAAGCATCTGGGAGTCAATTGGCTGTTAGGGTCCCCATTTCTTCACTCTTTGCTTTCCAGTCTGAATACCCCCACCTGCAACGAACCCATTGCTGGTCTCAGGGAGAACTCTCCGTGTCCTGATATCCTGTCTGTAACACACACATCAGGCTCTGACCTGAACTTTGATGTAAGAGAGCTAAGCTGGCTCAAGTAAAGCAGTGATATGGAAGGTTGACTATGAGCACAATGGATGTAGAATGGAAGGGTGATCCAAGGCCATGAATTTGATGTTGTCGATTTAATTTTCCAATCTAAAATTGGGAAGAATGTAGACTACAGATAAAATAATGTCAGAATTGGCAGGAATGATAGAACAAAAAATATGAGGGGAATTAGAATCACTAAGGTATAGAAACTTTAGACCAGACTTTTGGAAGGGGAATCTGAAGCCTCTAGACATAGCTCCCACAGGTTTTTATTTGGTTGGGTTTTTGTTTTTTGTTTTTTGTTTTGTTTTTGTTTTTGTTTTTCGCCTTTAAGCAATGTTACTTTGAGTATTCATCTGACAACTTTCCCCTTGTATTTAACTATGAATCAACAATAGCCAGTGTTTGAAAATGTGTAAGAATGTAGGAAAAAAACTCTTCAAGTTTACATACAGATAGTTATGTACACTGGTAGCAGTGATATACAAAAGTTCAAATCCTATGTCTACTTTTGACTCTGTGTGTGACCCAGAGCAATTGGTGTCATCTACAGAAAATTCAGTTTTGTGTTTTATATAGTGAGGATGGCCATTGTATCAACCTTAGTGGGTTGTTGAGAGACTTTATTGAGACTTAGCATAATGCCTGGCTCACAGTGAATGTTCAGGGAGAGTTAGTTAATATTATTGTGCATGTGTGTTGAGGAGGTGCTTTATTTTTGTCTGTTACTCCCTCAAGATCATCAAAGCATTCTCAGAAGACCATCAGTATTAGCCACCAGCTGGGACCTACTTCAGGGAAATGCTTTACGTACTTCTCAGTTTTAGAGTAGTTAGTTTCGTTTTGAATATAATCCTACACTTTCTAGCTTTTGGTTTCCATTGAGAATTTCATTTGTCTTCACAACTTTGTGTTCCTTCTCATCAACCTTTGTGTTGATGATCCTCTTATTTTTTCTGTGTATTTTCTTCGATTTTTTTTCCCCTCAAAATTAGGTATGGTAGACCTGTTGCTTGGCTTTCTTTACCCACTAGGTGGTAGGTATTATGCGCTAGATGTATCCCTTAGGTACTTTACAGTGCCTTATCTTTATACGCTGAAGTGGAAAAAAAGGTAATAAAAATAACCCAGGTTATAATTATTTCATACATAAACTTCATTCTTAATCTCAATTTGTAATACGTCAACTAACAGCAGGGGTACATGGAAGGTTTATTGATTAAAACTCCATGTCATGAAGTTCAGAGGAACAGCCAATAATATACTGAATAATAATCATGATTCAACAACTTCTTGGCAAGTGAAAATAGTGGGTCGGCTCTAAAGAAAGAGAATTAAATATGGGCAAAAATGAGTCCAAAACCCCACTCTATAAATACAGACTGAAGAAGATAGGGTTTATAAAAAAAGATAGGTTAAAAGTGTGAGGTTGTATTTCTATTTAAGCACGGCATGAGTCAACAGTGAACTTTGATTGGAACAAAATATGCTAATATTATTGTAGGCTGAGCTAAGAGTAGTTTCACGCTCAGTGGAGGAAAGTGATAATAACTCTACCCTAGTTAACCTTGGTCCAACCACATCCATGATCCTGAGTTCAACTTCAGTTTAGGCTCAGTGATGACAAACCAGAGTGTGGCCAGAAGAAGGAGGGAACGAAAAAATCAGATACACAGAATAATTAGAGGAACATCAGGTTCTTAGTCTAGGGAAGCGACATTTTGGGAGAAGTAACTTGGTAGCTATTGACAAGCATCTGAATATATGTGCAGGAAGATACTGAATATTAGAATGTAAATATAGATGTAAATTACAGGAAGACACAGATTTGCTCAACGTGAGGAATAACTTCCTAACCATTAAATCTTCCTGCTCAAGCAATTAGTTTCCTTACCTGTTCATCAGCCTTGATCAGTCACACACACAGAGTAACCATCAAAACCATCTGTTACAGAAGGCATTAGGTGTCACAGAGGATGTTTGAAGAGGTGTCAGGTGTGATATAAGATGTTGAACCAACATTGTATAAAGCCAAAGTCCATATCCAAGACATTTTATATGCATGATAAATATTTGTTGAATGAAGAGTGAACACCTAGCTAAACTTCTTTGAATAACATGTGTGATTAATTTTTTAAAAAGCAAATTTTCACTAACATAGAGACATGGATTTTGAGAGGATTGACTGAAATTTCAAAATTGGAAGGGAAATGGATAAAGGAAGGTAGTTGCTCACCAAAGTTGAGCACATAAGACATACCATGAAATTGGAAAGTAATAATACTGATTATGTACTCAGAGCATGAAGAGTTTACAGAGTTCTCAGCCCCATGATTTCTGATCTAAATCTCACCAACAAAAGTGATATAGGAAAGTGCCATTAATATTACTGTCCCCATTTAACAGAGGAGGTAACTAGGTTCAGACAAGTCAATGGATTGACTATGGTGTAGAATTAGGCATTAAGGACCAGATTTTTTTAGTCCAAATCCTAAAATGTTTTAGTTGTATCACCTTAATATGGGACTAATAAGCAGAATAGATATAGAAAAGTAGAGCAGTTATTACTTTACAAGCAATGCAGGCTGAAAATATAGTAATTTTAGGACCTGTCTTTAATAAAAAATGATAATAATAAAAATGAAGTACCATTCCAAGCAGAGTCTGGGAAACCATAAGGGGAAAATATGAAGGAACTCTGTAAAGAAAGACATTCAAAGGGCAGCTGTGCAGGGTGGGGAGTGGAGCCGGGAGGTGGGCTGATTTCTGGAGTGTTTGCTCCTTCCTGGACTTGATGTGGCTAAGCACACAATGAGATTGGAAGGAAGGGGAGGAGAGAATGATGCGTCCATTGGGAGCCAGGCTTTATTGCTTTGCTGTGGTGAACAGGTAGTTTTGAAAATTACACACTACAGTGGCAGGTAATTTATTTTTTATAAATTGTGAGTCCTGAGTTGAAATTGAAGGGGGGTGAACAGTATATGAAATGATTAGAAAGGAGTAATATGGGCTTGTCTGCATGTGTCCAGGGTCATTAGTATCCAGTGTTACCTGGAGAGGGCAATGTACATCCTCTAAGGAGACAAACGTGTCCTTGGCCAATGGCTTACCTCGAGATGGTTTATGCCTGAATTCCCAGATGTGGCCAGTCCCTCACTCTGCTCCCTTAGCACTTCTAAGCCCATTACTGTAACACACATCACAATTTATTATAATTACACCTCTCTTTGCTTGCCTGCTCTGCTTCACCGAAAGAACCAGCACTCAGGCTCAGTAGGCTCTGGAGATACAACGTTGGCGAAGACCAACAGGATGCAGGACTGTTAGTGCTCGAGAAAAGGAATTGTGAAAAATGAGTCCTTAACATCAGAGATGGATATGCTGAGGCCCAAAGAAGGGGACTGATGGTCTGGGGAATCCGGCACAAATACCATGGGCACTGTTTCATAGTACAGTAGGGAGTGACAGAGACCTTACCCTCTTGGAGCTTACCATCTAGTGGGGAAGACAGACATTAAGTCAACAATACAAATCATCATCCCAAATGTACAGAGAGCTGCAGGGAGAGTTTAGGGTGGTGTGGGAGGGTTTCATATGGGCCTAGACATCAGGTAATTCTTCCTCATGGCGTACCATCTGTCAGCGGCAAAGCCAAGGCTAGTTCCTAAATCTACTTATTGTCAGGCAGTCATTTCTTCCTTATACTTTTGCAATGATTTTTTAAAAAATTGTTTGCCCTAGACTAGAGGTTCTTTAGAATTCTGTAAGCCATAGATCTCTCTGAGGACCTGATGAAAGCTATGAATTATCTGTGAAAATGTACATAGGGGCGAGTGGCTGGCTCAGTCAGTTGGTAGAACCAATGATTCTTGATCTCAGGGTCGTGAGTTCAAGCCCCATGTTGGGGGTGGAGCCTACTCAAAATAAAAAAGAATGAAGATTTAAAATAAAATAAAATTAAATTAAATTAAAATATACATCTATACACCAAAATGGTACAATTTGGAAAGAATCTGGGGGGCTGTCTATGAACCCTTCTGTTCTGAATCCCTATTCTGAGTTCTTTCCTAGGTAACTTCATATACTCATAGTTCTCTTTTCTTTGGGGTCATTCTCAACCTGGATCCTCAGTTCAGTTATCTTCCTTGCAATCCATACCCTGGGGAGCTATATGTTGGATATCTCCTGTTCGTTCCACTAGGCTATTCTACAGTTAGGACGTAGCAAACACTGCACTTAGTGAACAAATATGTGTGCTGGGATTGAGCCTGACAGTGGCATTGGGGACCTCAGAGAGCAGATTTATGTTGATCAAAAATCTTAGTTCATGGGCAGAAATGGCTAATAGGCAGTCATAAAAATGTGCCTGGTGCTCAGAAAAAGGCTAAGAAAGAGATGTCAAGGTAAGAAATATTAGAAGATGAGTGGTAGGTTAAGCTCTGAGTCTGATTGATATTGCCACAGGAGAGTATAGAATGGAAAGAGAAGGGAAACGAAGAGGAGGAAAAGGGGTAAAGAGAGAGAAAAGAAGGCAACGGATATTGAAGGAAAAGAGAGATGGTCAAAGAAGATTCCAGGGAAACACCGCCATTTCACAAAGTGAATAAGGGACAAAGAATCCTTTATTGGGAACCTGAGAATTGTAGGAACACCTTGTTTCAAGGGAGAGGCAATCAAGCACCAAATGGCATAGACTTCAAATGAGAAAAGAAGCTCTAAGTATTCACTGGGATTTGCAATTAAAAGATGGTTGATGCCCTTGGCAGGAAAATAAGCATGAACTTTTGGAAGAGGAGCTCTGATTTTATTGGATCGCAGAATTAACAGGAGATAAGAAGATAGCCACAGTCAAGGGAGAGGACCTCTTTGCAGGACTCATATTTGAAGGAGTGCAGAAAGACGAGATGAAAGAAGGAAACACAGCACCCAGGTGGAGCAGCTGAGAGAGATGTAGTTCTTGAAAGGAAGATAGGAGTCGAGAAACATAGCTGGACATCTCAGAAACAGAGGGCACAACGGACGGAATAAAGTCTTCCAGGAGATATAAAGAGATTCAGAGATGTGGAGGCACAAGGGAAAATCATAGATAATACAGGATCCTGGAGCAGGAGAGAAGGCAGGGAGCAAGCCTAGATGTAGTTAGGTTTGCAGGTGGGTACAGGGATGCAGTGAATTAAAAGGACCATAACTAAGATCCTAGTGTTGTCTGAATGGTTGGAAGCCATTGCCCTCTTTCCCTACTTTCTCTTTATGGCCGCCAGCTTTCTCTGAGGTCAGTCTACCACTGCCTTTTGTGGTGGAGGAATTAGAAGTCACAGGTCTAATTTTAAATAGCCCTGCAGTCTGTCTGAGACACTGACTCACCATGAACTCAACCTTTTTAGAATACAACCTTTAAGGAAACTTTAAACTTTGGACATCAAAAACAAGGGGAAAAAAAATGTTTCCCTAATGCTATTTGCAAATGTCACTTTAGGGCTGAGGAGTCTGGCTCGGAAAATGTGAACCTTTTTTTCACTTGCTGTGGCCCACTTGGAAGTGTGAAGACTAGGCAAACTTCTGGAGTGTTCCTGCAGCCCTTGATGGGACTGAAGGAGCCTGCATTTGCTGACACTTCTAGTCTCCTTTGAGCAAAGTGACAGTGGGTTAGGCAATGTCTAAAGTCTCTTTCAACCCAAAGAAAAATTCTAAGGCTTGAAGTCATAAAACATTACTCGGAACCCAAAGTTTCCATTAAGTGGCACATTTAGCTGTGAATCATATTTCACAGGATGAAGAAGAAAAAAATGGAAAGGATAGAACCCTGGGCCAGGGTAAAAAAAAAAGTACATGCAGATGTTCTATCCTGAGTTCATCTTTTCCAGAAACGTACAGCCTTTTTTCAAAAGCCCTCCCCACAGACACCCTGCCACGTGCCACTGACTCATAGGGGCAGATCAAAGAGATTCTTACATCTGTTCCTTCAACTTGACCTGAGAAATAAAGAAAGCTGAAGGCAAAAGGGATAAGTACACAAAGGATCCGGCACTGGTATTAGAACAAAATGCAGCTGAGAAGACCCACAGAAACCCGCAGATAAGTTTTTACATTTGCCATCATTCCAGGGCTGTTTTCCATGGCACTTCCTTTCCCTGTAGGAAGATCTGTGACTCTCTTCCTGGGCCTGAGTATTAGCGGTCTGAAGATTTAGTTTGAAAACTGATTTTACAACATAACAAACTGAATGGTCTTGGGCCACTTAGACCTGAACTTTCCGTCTTGCTCATTATTCACATTGGAATAGGATATGTTTACCTTGCAGTATAATTTTAAAACTCTGCAGTATATGAGAAATTTGCGGATCTTGGGGCCTAATGCACCTGGATTCAAATTCTGCCACATTTCCCTAATCCACTCATGGTGATTATTTCATGTCTCATCTGTTGTCCTCACCTCTCCAGTGTCTCCTCCCCACTTCTCACTCTTTGCTCAGATTTTGCCATCTATTTCACCAGAAAATCAATGAGGATATCTTCTACCACTACCAGCCTTCTGGGATTCATGCCCATACACTTGGCTTTCCCTTTTATTATTATAGATTAGCTGTTCATATTTTTATGTAAGATAGATCTGTCCACTTCTGCCTCTAGATCCACTTCTCTCCCACCCCCTGGTCCAACCTCTGATTAAGGTCCTTACTCTTACAATCCGGAAGTCCTCATGATTTCTCAAAATCATGTTTTCTCCCCTCTAGAAAATCTTATCAACTAACACAAAAACAATGTCTCCCGTGGTTCAGAAAATTCCCTAGACACCATGCCCACCTGGACATGCCTGTTAGCAGTCAATGGTCACTCTAGGCTTCTAGTTCCTCAGACCAGAACCCAGGACTCATCCTTACTCTACATCCAATTCATCAGCAAACCTTCCTGATTCTCCTTCAAAATATATCCAAGATTCAGCCTTCTTGCAACTTCTGATATTGTTGGCTTTGAAGGTGGTGGAAAGGGCCACTAACCAGGGAATGAGGGTGGCCTAGTGCGGTATTGTAAGTTACAAGAAATATATATTTGGTCATTCGGTTCAACAAATCTATTTCTCACATATATTTGGTCTTCTTCCACAATTCCTGTCTCAGAGCTCCTCAAACTCTTGGGATTTCCTGAGAGATAAGAGCAATGGGATCTCCTTTTGTTATATTTGGTTTCTTGTCCTCAGTTCCTAAAACCTTTTCAGAGCCATAAAGGTGAAGTAGGTGTCTTGTTATAACGTCTTAAGAGCCCCTTTTCACCACAACTGGGTTTATGCTAATGAGGCCACCTTTGGAAAGCACTTAAGGGTGGAGCCTGGTTGCCAGGGGATCTGATCATGAATATGTAGAGGGTTGGAACTTTCAGTCCCACCCCCTGATTTCCAGGGAGACCAGAGGGACTGGAGTTTGAATCAGTCACCAATGCCCAATGGTGTAATCAATCATGCCTATGTAATGAAGCCTCCATGAAATCCCAGAAGGACAGGCTTCTGATAGCTTCCTCGTTGGTGAATCCATGAAGACCTGGAAATGGTGGTACCGCCTTCCACATTTCTTGCCATAGGCACCTCTTCCCTCTGGCTGTTCCTAAGTTATATCCTTTTATAATAAACCGGTGATCTAGTGAGTAAACAGGGTTCCTGAGTTCTGTGAGCCACTCCAGCTAAGTAATCAAACCCAGGAAAGGGGTTGTGGGAACCTCTGATCTATAGCCAGTTAGTTAGAAGCACAGATAGTAATCTAGGCTAGCAATTGGTATCCTAATTTGGAGAGGGTGGCTAGAACCTCCAATATGCAGCTGATTGGTCAGAAGTCCAGATAACAACCTGGGCTTCTGACTGGTGTCTGAAGTATGGGGGCAGGTGATCTTGCCAGGCTGAGCCCTTAACCTGTGGGATGCTATCTTAGGGGAGAGAGTGTCAGAATTGAGTTGAATTGTAGGACACCCAAATGGTGTCTGGAGAACTGCTTGGTGCTGTGTAACCCCCTCCCCCCAACACACACACATGTTGGAATTGGGCACAGAACCCAAAAGACTTAGTTTCTATAGAAACTAGGAAGAACAAGGAAATGGCTTCTTTACTAGAATCTCTAGAAAGAAATACAGCCCAACCAACGCCTTGATTTCAGCACAGGGAGACCCATTTCAAACTTTCCACCACCAGAAGTGTAAGATAATAAATTTGCATTGTTTAAGTCACTAAATCAGTGGTAATTTGCTCAAACAATGCAAACTTATACAAGTACAATCCAACCACAAAGTAGAAGTGATAAGATCTGCCTCTAATATTTGGGGTGGGGGGAGGTTCATGGCAAGATTAGAGATCTATGTTCTTAGCCTACAATACATCTTCTTTCTCTTTTTACCCCAGCTCTTTCTTACATCAAGAAGCTCCCCATGTGCTTGTGCATGACAACCTCAGCCCACAGGTCTATTCCTTCCATGTAAAGGTGCCCTTAGATACTTTTTGGTCTCATAAGAGGTATGAGACCAGCATGAGTCCATTCTTAAGGAGACAGATCCATGGATGAGACCCTGCTCCTAGACTTGGAGCTGTCCATGCAGATCATTCCAGGCTACCGGGTTCCTGACACAAGGTCTGAAACTTGGGCTTTCAGCTCCAGGCAAGCATATTGTTTTGACCCCACGTAGCCCTCACCTCTTTCTCCCCCAAAGAAAAGCCAGAAGGAAGCCTTCCAAAAACCACTCTCTATAGATCTTTCTTTTGACGATGGAAGTATTACTTATCTGAGCTGGCATATGTGGCTGGTGATCACCAGAAATGTGGTCACTGTGACTGCAGAGCTGAACTTTTAGTTTTATTTATTCTTATGTGATTAATCACATCGAAACAGCCCATGTGGCTAGCGGCTCCTCCAGTAGATGGCACAGCTCTAAAGCATGGTGTCTAAGACACGGTTTCTAGTTCACCAGACTCTACTGATGATAAAGTGCATGAGAAGGAAGAAAAGAAAAAAAGATTTTTGAAAACAAATTAAAAAGTTTTTTATTGTCTAAAGAGAAAATCCAAAAGGGCTTCTTAAAGAAAATTTGCCTTTCATCCCCTAAGGGATCCTGTTCTCTGTCTTCCCTTTAGATCTTTGGGCACATTCTTTCCTCGTCTCTGGGTCATGTCCTCCTGGCCCAGGGGACTCAGCTCTAGCTTACTATCTGTTAACTTTAGCCGTGTAAAAATCACCCCTAAGTTTAGTGGCTTAAAACAATTTCTTTGCTCATTACTAAGCCAGCTGTCAGTTTGGGGCAGGCTTAACTAGATGGTTCTTCTGGTCTTGGCCAGGGTTGATCATGTGTCTGGTCTCCTTCTGGGCCAGGTGGAAATGCCTTTTGCTGGGATAACTCACCTTTGCCTCAGTGCTCTCCCATTCTCCAGTGGGCTGGCCCATTTACTTAGTGGTCCCAGGCTTCCAGGAGAAGGAATGGAAGGTCCCATGACCTCTTGAAGCCTAAGCTCAAACTAATACACAAAGGAACTTCAAAGTCATGCTCTAAAGATGGGAGACAGTGGCTTTAAGAAATGTGGCCATTGTTTTGTAATCTATCTTATTCACCTCTTGATAATTTTCCGGTCCTCCCCACAATCCCAGGTTCAGTTGGCACCGAACACTTGGATCCGTAATATCTATTCTCTCACTTAATTTATATCAAACTTCATGAATTAGTTAACTTCATGATTATTACAGCAGTTGAGAGAGATGTGGAAGGCAAGGACCAGAAACTTCCTAAGTTCATACAGCCACACCTAGCAGGACTGAGAGTCAGGTCTCACACCGTCTGACTGCACATCAGCTTCTCAATCTTGGTATCACTGACGTTTTGGATGAGATGATTCCTTGCTGTGGAGAGCTGTCTTGTGTTCTTCAGGATATTTAACAGCATCCCTGGCCTCTACCCAATAGATGTTAGTAACATCACCTCCAGTTGTGATGACCAAAAATAGCACCAGACATTGCCAAATGTCCCACTGAGGGCAAAAACCACCCCTGGTTGAACACCGCCACTCTAAATTATGCCTCTTATCCCCTCCCAATAATAATACCATCTTTCCCTGTGTGAGCAGGTTGACTCTACTTTAGAGCCAACACTCAGTCTATGCTTTTAGCCTGGGGCAGGGCTAGGGCGGAGGTGGGAGCTGGAATCACTTTTCCAATTGGCTTCTCTCAGAACTCACTCTTCAGCATTTAGTCTTCCATCCTTCCAGTAGTTATCAACTTCTCATTAGGAAGTCAGCCTCCTCTACCAGGTTATGTCTGTGAGAACCAGCCAGCTCTCCCAGAACATGAAAAGATGGCCCCAGAGCAGGCTAAAGAGGAAGCTCCAAGTTGGAAAGGCTTTGCCGTTGGTGGCAGGGAGCTAAATATTTCATCTTCATAAAATAAACATAGATCGTCTCATCATGAAATATACATAAAAATGTTTAAACATGTTAATTATTAAACCAATATTGATTCATATTGGATGAGGCATTAAGGGAAAATTAGCTAATGTATTTAATATCTCCTCCACAGTTGACTAGTATCAGAATTCATCATATCTAACCACCAATAATCATAAAAGTGGCAGGAGATATTTATGACCAGAGGGGTGAGTGAGTGCTGGGCAGGAAGGGACGAGGATGGAGGAAATATGAAGATCTAAAAGACCGAGGTTTCAGCTGTCACAGCCCACCCTTGGAATCTCAGACATAAATCACTGCATGAAGTCACATCATCAAAATTTGATAAACCTTTCATTTTGGGACAGTTATTGAATATCATTTGGACCTGGCTTCCCTCTCAAAAATGAAATGGGATGGCAGATGCAATGTAGAGGTAGAAAGAGAATGGAGACAGGGCTTAACAACCCTGGTTTATAAGAGACTCTTAAATACAGAGAAAAAACTGAGGGTTGATGAGAGGCAGGGGAGTGGGGAAAATGGGTGATGGGCATTGATGGGGGCACTTGTTGGGATGAGCACTGGGTGTTGTCTTTAAGTGGTGAATCACAGGAATCTACCCCCAAAACCAAGAGCACACTGTATACACTGTATATTAGCCAACTTGACAATAAATTATATTTTAAAAAAAATCTGGGTTTGAATTGTCTTACAATTCAATTTTTTTTTTTATAGCTTTAAACTCTATTTACTCCTCTGTAAAACAGGGGGGTAATATCCACTGGGTGGGCATTTTCCTCTTGTTATTTTGTGTGTTTGAAACTTATCTCACTAGTTTTCAAATTTCTCAAAGGAGGAGAACATTTCCCCCCATATTTTTCCCTGTGTGCTGAAAGTAGAATCTGGAGAATTCAGAATTCTGGAATCAGAAAGACTTGGATTTGAATTCCAGGCCTTGAGCAAGTTACTTTCTTTCTCTGTGCCTCAGTTTCCTCATCTGTAATTCACTCCCCTTTCAGACCTGCTACAAAAATGAACTGTTATTATATAAAGTGGGCAGAATATATCATGAAGGAACCATTAGATTGGTGGTTGTTGCCGCCTTATTTCCCTAGAGCAGGGACGAAGAATGAAACAGCTGACAAATATTCGTTGAGATTTCAGTGGATTTTTTTTTTTTAAATCAGTAGTTCATGGAGGCACCTGGGGGCCTCCATCAGGTAAGCGTCCAACTCTTGATTTCAGCTCAGGTCATGATCTCATGGTTCGTGGGGTGGAGCCCAGAGTCGGGCTCTGCACTGATAGCGCAGAACCTGCTTGGGATTCTCTCTCTCCCTGTCTATGCCTCTCCCCTGCTTGGGGAGATATTGGGAAGGGACAGATCTTGGGAAGGAAGTCGACTTGTTTTGCCTTAAGTTCAAAGCCCTCCCACGTCCCACAGGCTCTAGTGCTAGGAAAGGAGCATCCCTCCCTCTTGTGAAGACATGTTTGCGCACAGCTGCTAAGAATCCCACTTTGCCACAACACATTTTACCTCTGAGGCTCACTTTCCTCATCTGTGAAAAAAAGATAAAAAGAGCTAACACATAGCCCCATTTTGTGAACAAAAGAAAATGGAAAAATTAACACAACCACATTTTGCCAGTGTAGATATATCAGATCTTATATTTTCTGAATTTTGAGACAGATTCTTTTCTTTCCACTTTTTAAACATATTTGAAATGAGGATGTCCCACAATTGACATATACGTTAATGTAGTGATTCTATTCTTTTCCTTAGGAGCTCTTATTAAATCGGTAGTGTGTCCAATTAGAAATTGGAAATGTCTTAAAAAAGAATGTCTTCAGAAAGAGGGAAAGCAGTATTATTATCCATCTCACCGTAATTGAATAGATCCTCCTAAGAAACAGTGCTTTCACCCTGAATCTGCTATTCTGGGTTCAGGTAGTTGTTTAATAAATGAATTTAAAAAGTAAGAGACACCTTGATGTGGTCTTTTTTCTGTGGCAAGGTATATTGACTTTTTGTGGAATACTCCTTAGCTCAGAGGTGGGGATAATGGCAGACACGTGGCTATTTCCCGAACACGATTTCCTTAGATGCATTTTGTCATCAGGGAAAAGTTGATGAGAAATGGCTTCCCGGTATGTGTCAGGACCCATCAAACTCTGAGACTGAAAACCACCCAAGTAGCATTTCTTGGCTACCAGATGTTACACAGCTGCACGGCAAATTGTCATCAGAGCTCAAAAGACAAAGAAAGAGAGGATTGTTGAAGCCATGAAGGCATATGACACAGTAAATGGTGCATTTAATTTCAACTTAATGTGAGAGATAGCGTGCATTGGATAAATATCATCTGATCATTAAAAACATATTTATGGAAGTATAGCAACTTTGTCAGGGATGTGTGACTAATAACATAGAGCTGTGAGTCCTCAAAAACATATTTGTCTTAATCGACTGGTGTTTAGTTTGGATTATTGACTGTTAAATTAAAATAGAAGTTTTCACTTGAGATTTTGCATTTCATTTGTGACAGGTTTGTCTTCATCGATAACAACATCGGATACCCAGTTTGCCCATAAAAAGCCCGCTCTACCAGAATCCTAAAATTTCCATGTTGGGAAAATTCTTAGAAGTCCCACCTCCTCTAGCTCTTTTTGGAGCAAATGGCATCATCTGGTTTGAAATGCAACTATATTTTCTGAATAAATGTAGGTATCACCACACTGGGGAAAATCTGGAAAAGAAAACAGAAAAAAAATGTCAGCTATCTTCTCTTCACCTCAACAATCCCTTCTTTTTAATTTTCAGCGTGTTGGCATGTGCTTTGTACACAGTGGGAACTGTGGTCTGCAATGCGAGTTCTTTTGAACCCTTCTGAATTTTTTACTGTACAGTTTTCATGACGGCTGTGTCTAATGACACAATACTTCTCTGCAGAATGGCTGTGCTAGAATGAACTATTTCCCCATGTTGAGATATTTGGTCTGGGTCTACCAGATCCAGATTGCCTGAGTTTGAATCCTACCTCTACCCACTTACCAACAGTGTGAGTGATGCAGGGGAAATTACTTACGACTTCTGCATCATTCGTTTTTCTCACTTGTGAAGTGCAGATAATATTAGAGTTAGCTTATAGACCAGTGAGGGGCAAGTGAATTAATCCACGTTAAGCATTTAAAACTGGCTCACAATGAGCACTCCACAGGTGTTAGCTATGCTGATAACTAAGTCAACTACGAATATTCTGATATTCATTTCCAAAATATTGAAATATATCCTTAAGGGGGATTCGAAAGCCATTTTCGTAAAATCTCATACAGATGGGGAACTGGATCCTTTTTGAACAGTTCCAAAGTCAAATAATCCATTACCTTCTTAGACAGATTATTTCACTTTGGGATGGCCTTAATAAATGTTTACCCCAGATGGGCCTTCCAGTGAATCCCATGCAATGCTTTGCTTCTGTCCCTGTCTTATCGCGAATTATTTCAACACATTGAATCTCAAGGCATGTTTCCTGGCACCCAGTCACCCCCATATCCACTCCATCCACCTCTATCGTGTCTCTAGAAACCATCTACTTGGCTCTGTTTTTATCACCATCACCCTAGGCTAAACCATTATCACCTGCAGTCTGGTTATAACAATAGCCCCTCAGTAGGTTTTTGTGTCTGTTCCTGATACACGGCCACTGGCCTCCTCTTATGCCAGATGCTAAACTGATCGCAAAATTTGTCTGCGCAGAGCCCTTCTATAGCATCCCATTTCTCAAATTAAAATCTGAATTCTGCATGATCTACAGAAACCTGCCCCTGTCTTCGTCTCCCCCTACATCTCTTTTCTCTCTGTCCCTTAATTACCACAGTCCAGCCACACTATTCCTTCTCAAGTATCCCAGGCTCTTTTATGACTCAGAGCCTTTATAACATTGTCTCCTCTGCTCTTATCCTTAGTCTAGACAACCTCACCTATCATCCTCAGGCCTCGTCTGCAATGCTTCTTCCATAAGGAGGCCTTTTTTGAAACGTCTATATAAAATACGCCTGGTTTACTCTCTCAGAGCGCCTTGCTAATTTTCTCTCTAAGTACTAATTAACAGTTTGCAATCATGTTTATTTGTATGTGTATTTGGACAATCCCTTATTTCTAGACACCTCTGTAAACGCAATGGTTTATCAGGTCAAATGCATTTCTAGGGACACCTGGGTGGCTCAGTCAGTTAAGTGCCTGACTCTTGGTTTCGGTTCAGGTCATGATCCATGGTTTCCAGAGTTCAAGCCCCACATCCCACTCTGAGCTGACAGAGCTGAGATTCTCTCTCTCCCTCTTTCTCTGCCCTTCCCCTACTCACACTGTCTCTGTCTCTCTCAAAATGAACAAATGAGCTTAAAAAATGCATTTCTAAACTGACCCTGTTAGTCATACCTGAAAGCAAGTTCAAACAAACAGTGGCCAGAAATAATTTACTGTCATCTTGTCTATGTTTCTAGAGCTGGAATATAATAATCATGGTAAATGTTTATTGAGCACTTACTATTTCCAGGCCTTATTCTGAGCATTTTACTTGCACTTTTATTATTTAAAAAGCAAGCACTAACACTGTCCCATTTTACATCTAGAAGGGACTGTAATGTACCCAAGGTCATGTAGCAGGCAAGTGGCAGAGTCAGAATTTGAACCCAGAATTTGACAATGTTCCTACCACCACCTTTCTGGACATACACCTTTGACAACCTTAGCTTTTATTTAAGAAGGAAGAACTCACAAAGTACTCTACACTCAGCACAAACCATGAAGATAAATCATTGAGTGGCACGATTAGACTAGAATGTTGGAAGCATGTTAAATGAACATTTCAAGGTAAAGTACACATATATACACACACACATATAAGGAGGAAAAGAGGTAAGTGTATATATTCAGTACTTTCCCTTTTTTAATACCACTTTTTTCTATGTACAAAAATGCTACATACTTACTATCCAAGTGATCGAAATGTTTTCAAATCTGTGATCTTCACATCCGCCCATCTCTAGAGGAGGGAGGAACTATTACTGTTTTTGGACAACAAATCTGAGGCTCAGTGAGGTAGGAGAACTTGGGTGCAGTCAGTTAAATGGGAGAATCAGGGCTGTTCTCTGAAGCCAAAAAGGATAGGGAAAATGGGGCAGGGGTCAGAATCCGAAAGATTGGAGTCTGAATCACAGAGGTCAAACTGCAGAACCTCTTTAATCCTCCTGATTAATTTTTTCATCTGTGCAACTGGCTTTTCATGCTTGCTTTGTGGAACTCAAGTAAGACAGAATCAGATCATGTCTGTGACTGGAAAGCTAGCATACTTTAGCTGCTCAACACATGAGGGTTTTTTTGTGTGTGTGTGTGTGTGTGTGTTTTTTCCCCTCTCCACCATCCTGGACCCTTTCACCCTTTTCTTCTGGCTCCTCTTTCCAAATCAGCTCAACTGAGATGATGTAATGCTTCAATTGGCTGACCCAGCCCTGCTGTGGGATCGTGGCCATGGCTTTGCTTGATAAAAAGCACTACATAAATACGCCTCCTGGAAATGCTGACATGACCCCAGTTCCCATCAGGTGACTCCTTGGAAGGAAGAAAGATGAATGTCTTGGTCTCAGCTTATAACTCTAGAGAGAATTGGACAGAGGCACAGCTTATTATCCTGGGCATCTCTGAACTCGCTGGTGTTAGTTAAGCCCAAGGCCCATTGCATCACATCCGTAGATAAAGCCTCTCTCCGTAGATTGATCTGCCCTAATCTCACCCGCAGTTCCCTCCTTCTGACCCCTCTACATTTGCTGGGCATGTTCAGAGAAGTATAGATAGAGCAGGGCTTGGAGTGAAGGCACTCAAGTCCAAGTCCCTACTTTGCAGCTTGCTGGCTCCATGACCAAACACAAACCATCTTCTTTCTCTAGGTTCACTTGCTCAGAGAGGGAGAATGATGGCCTGTGTCATGGGCTTCAGTCATCATCAGACTCAAAGCTTCTTTGGGAAGAGATGGTAGGTGAAAAGTTTTCTTCCTCATGTGGTTTTCTCAGGAGGATATCCAATCTGGGCTGACCCTGCATGTCCAGATCCCAGAGAGGCCAGGGACTGGGGACCACTGTACCATAGACCTCTGACCCTCATAATATCCTTAGACTCTTCTGACTTTGGATTTTCCCTGCCTGGGTAGGTCTGGACACAGGGATGCAGACAAGACCTCTATAAACCACACTGTGTGGCTACAGCTTTCTCAGCCTGAGGAAAGGACCATGCCGCACATGCAGACATGGGGGAAGCCTTGACTAAGACCCCTGAGTCTAAGGTGCCACCTGGCAGAATGTATAGTGTCTTGAGCACGCCAACAGTAATAAGAGCCAAGTTCCTGCTTTAACCAATGTCATTCACTGTGGGTGGGGACCTGGCTAGGATGGAGCTCAGGGGCAGGATGGCTCCATAGCTGAGAGAACTCACCCTGGGGTCGGCCTGACCTTCTCATTCCTTAGCCATGTGACCTTGCTCAAATTGTTTCACCTCTTTGACCTTCAATTTCCTGACTGTAAAATAGGACTGGAAACACGCCCACCTCTTAAATTTATTGAGGTCTTGTGTTAATACATATCAGCCTTTATGTGGAATTCAAGAAACAACACAGATGAACATAAGGGAAGGGAAGGAGGAAACAAGATAAAAACAGAGAGGGAGGCAAACTGTAAGAGACTCTTGAATACAGAGAACAATCTGGGGGCTGCTGGAAGGGAGGTGGGTGGGGGAATGAGCTAAATGGGTGACGATTAAGGAGGGTACTTGCTCGGATGAGCACTGGGTGTTATATGAAAATGGTGAATCACTAAATTCTACTCCTGAAACCATTATTACATTATATGTTAACTAACTTGGATTTAAATAAAAATTTTTTAAATGCCAACTTCAGAAAAAGAGATTAAAAAAAAAACATATCAGCCTTTAAAACAGCGTGTGCATCTATGGAACTCTCAGTTAATGTCTTCTCCTAAGAACTACTTCAAACTCAATGGGCCCTAGGGACCAATTTTTGGGCTAAGCCCTTGACTCACATCATCCCTTTTGCTTCTCATAACATCATGAAGTTGGCTATCATCAGCCCCATTTTACAGACAAGGAAGTGGAGGATAAAGTAAGAGAATTTGTTTTGTTTTTTAAAATGTATTAATCTTTTCATTTATTTATTTATTTCTGAGAGAAAGAGAAAGACACAGCATTAAGCAGGGGAGGGTCAGAGAGAGAGGGAGATATAGAAACTGAAACAGGCTTCAGGCTCTGAGCTGGCAGTCAGCACAGAGCCCAGCGTGGGGCTCGAACCCACGAACCGTGAGATCGTGACCTGAGCCGAAGTCAGACGCTTAGCCCACTGAGCCACCCAAGCGCCCCTAAGGTAAGAGAATTTGTATCACCCGATCCACCTCACGTTGGTCTGAATCCAAAGCCTTGGCTCTGAACCCTTAAGCCATATGCAGTAGGAACTTACATTTTCAGCTATAAAATGGCAAGAGTTAACATCTATTAATATTTTAAGTACTTTAAATATATTCATTTATTTAATCTTGGTGACAACCTTTTGAGGTAGGCGGTATTATCATCCCCATTTTACATATGAGGAAACTGAAGCGAGTAGAAAAAAGTAATCTTGAAGGTTTCTTTTTGATCTATAATGTATTTAATTAAAATCAATGTTTCCCAAGTGTCTTCAGTGGAGGCTGATTGTAGAAGCTTCTCTGTACAATAAAGGCTTCTAGGGTGAACCAGGTCTGCAAATGCTACACAGGAAAGCCCCCTCTTGGGGAGAGTCAGGACAATATTTGCATATGAAAGGGATGGGGGAGCCCTGTAGGGAGGAAACCTGTTATACTTTGTTCAGTCCAGTGTTTCCGAATGGATTTGACCAGAGAGACCTGGCAGCCCCTTCCCTCCTACCTCCCACACGTGCACAACACCGGTCAACATTCCACAAAGCCTTTTGGCAAAGTTCATTCTAAGTCAATTCAACCTACATTCATTGAAGGTCAAGTCTGTGTCCATCCCTATCTTTACTGGGCTTCCAAGGCATGTAGGACTTCTCCTTCTCTGCAAGTCCATCATCTTTGTAGGAGAGAAATAATGCATGATAGATATTTAGAGACCAGCCCAAATATTAATTTAGATGTTGGAGCCACAGATACCAAAGATGCCAGAGACACAAGAAAGCAATGGAGGAGGGAGCAGCTTGGGTGGAAGAAGGATTTAAGTTGAACCATTCAGAATGAGAGCCTCGGCCTGATCTGCAAACACAGGGCAATTGGGCTCTTGAGAAACCTCCCATTACCAAAGAAACACTAATTTATCAGTGGTGAGGAAAACCTATTCTTAGGACTAGATTGTTTCATGCTCACAATAATAGAATTACGTTTCTTGCAGGAATTTCAATAGTACGGGTTGCTGGTTGTTATTATTGGGATTACAGTTATTGTTATTAAATCAGATGATTATATGGTTATAAGACCTAAGCATCTCTGAGCAAACATAACACTGCGTGTTAATTATACTTGTATTAAAAGAAAAAAAATCCTGTGTTTGATGTCATTCATCCCTTTCTAGCACCGCCTCAGGCTCCTTGACTCCCACTGGCTTCTTACTCTTTCTCATCACTTTTATCACCCACTATTTTGATAAACAAAACAAAACTCTTCAACAAAGGAGCTACATGAATCACACAATCACCAACAACTTCTCCCCATTTTCTTTTCAATGTTCTTATTCCTTATTCCTATTGTTTCTGAACTGCTTCAGGTTAGAACCAATGGCCATTTAATGGAGTTCATGTTTCCTAATTAATCCCTAACACATTCAATTTTCTTTCTGAAAACTTTCAGGATAAATGACTGCACTTGGTTGGGTGACTTGGAGAAGGAAGGGTGTACCAAGCAAGGGGGGACCAGGAAAAACCAATCCTGGGAGATGGGAAGTGGGCTTTCTGTCCCAGAGACTTGAGAAGAAAAGCCTGACTGAAGTTTTGGGTGTGCACTGCCCCAGGCTAGATCTCCACTTAGCTCTGATGAGCTGCTGAGTTGTAGCAACATCTCCATTCCTTCCTTTCGCTGTCATTGGCCTCCACTCTGTCAAATGGTCCCAATAGGGCTGTTTTCTCGGGACATCCTCTCATCTCCCTGAATGTTCTGTGAACACTGGTGTCAGAATCAAGCTCCTTGATGGAGGAAACCCCTGCTGCCTCTTTTCTCAACTTTCCCTTGTTGGGTTTCCTGAGTATTCTTTGGAACTTTGGGACTAAACTTCCTAAACTTTGGACCAAGTTACATGACTTGGAGGCCGTAAGTCTATTTATTCAACAACTTTTGAGTATCTAAAACACAGCATGTGTAATGTATATCAGCTACTGAGTGGCTAAGATGCACTCTTGCTGGAGACTGGAGATAGGAGTGTGGATTTTGGCCTTAAAGATTCGACAAGTAAATAAGAAGTCAGCCCATGCTTCTCACATGAGTTGATACATATTATAACTGAAATGCATATAATATGAGGAGGATGGCAAAGAAGGATTCTTTCAGGCTAAATATTGAAATTTATGTAGGTCACATTCAATTGGGCCTCAAAAGGTGAAGAGAAAGAGTGAGTGTCAAGAAAACATACACAGAAAGTCCCAAACCTTTCCTTGTGTGGGAATAGAGGGTGGAATATGATCATTAAAACACAGGCCCTGCAGCTAATTGCCTCGGTTCAAAATTCTCCTCTGCTATTTATCAACCACATCATCTGTGACCAAGGATAATCAAACCCTCAGTTCTTGGGGGCCCTGATGTTCTCATCTATAAAACTGAGATGACAATAATGCCAACCTCAGAGCACTGCTGTAGAAAATATAAAAATGAATAAATCCACCTAGAACAGTAAGAACAGTGCCTGGCACTGTTCATACTAAGTGTTGAGTAAATGTTAGTCAATGTCATTAAATTTAAGAATTAAGGGACAGCTCTGACGATGTTGCCTTCACAGTTCTAGAGGCTGGACCACTGATCTTTCAGAGGACATATTCTACTGCGGGGATGATAGAAAATAAATAAAATGTTGAAAGGTAATTTCAGATGATACTGAGTACTATGAAGAGAACCAGGGTGAGTGATAGTGATGGGTGATTGTCTAGGTTCCTCAGGGAAGGTTTCTCTGAAGAGGTGACATTGGAGCTAAAACCCCAGTGTTGAGAAGGACTAGCCATCTCAAGAGATGGGTACGGAGGTTTCCAGGAAGAGAGACAGCAAGAGCAAAGGCCTCCAGTAAAACAATTTTTCCAGGAAGAAGAATGGAAAGGAGGCCAGGGTGTTTGAGGTGGAATGCAGGGAGGTGCAGAGAAGACGGGGTGAGACATGGAGTCGGAGAAGTGCACAGAAGTCCATGATGTAGGGCCTATAGTATACAGGAAGGAATTTGGCACCACAAAGCCATCTAGTTGCAGAGTTGGATAAGAAATGGGACTAGAGGGGCGCCTGGGTGGCTTAGTCGGTTAAGTGTTCGACTTTCGCTTAGGTCATGATCTCGCGGTTCGTGGGTTCGAGCCCCGCCTCGGGCTCTGTGCTGACTGCCGGCTCGGAGCCTGGAGGCTGCTTCAGTTTGTGACTCCCTCTCTCTCTGACCCTCCCCTGCTCACGCTGTCTCTCTCTCTCTCTCCTAGAAATAAATAAAACATTAAAAAATTAAAAAAAAAAGAAATGGGACTAGAATGAGCAGAAGATATGGCTGTTTTTGAATATTAAGATTCACTCATCTTAAGGAACGAACTCTACATCTTCCGTATTACTTGTTGGGCCACTTTAAACCATAAAGGATTCTCTCTTCTACTTTCCAAAATGGGCCCCCTCCATGCATTAAAGTGAGAATATTCATAAGCAGTGCTGTCAGTTTGTTCTCGACTTTATACCCTAGGCAGGGAAGAAAAGAAAGGAAATAACTGTGGAAATGGAACCATGCCTTTTGCTATCTCGTAGCCATGGTTGGGTATCGAGGAAACTGCTGGTCTTGGAAGATGCTTCCTTTACCCGTCAGCCAGGATCCTGGCCAGCAACAGATGCCACACTTAAAGAAATGGTTGGAGATAGTTTGATGAAAAAAATTATTGACAAAGGTACGGGAAGATCTAAGAGCACCACCCAGGGTGGTAAAGCAGGGTAGGAATCACAATTAAGGGAAGCTACCACCCCAAGCCTGATGGAGCAAGGGTAGAGAGTAGTTATGAGACATGAATAGTCTTAGCTGTAGGAAGGGGATACCTAACAGAGTTGTGGCTTTAACAGAGTGATGTAGCCTCTGTGGAGATGCATCTCAGAAAGGAGACAACAGGGAGAATAAACACTGGACCTCCTTCCCCTCCCTTTCTGATCTCGTGTTCTGGCTGATCCTTTAGAAGCTACAAAGCTAGAGATCTGTGGTAGCCCAAATGCTCATTTTTCAAAGATGTCTACATCGTAATCATCCGATTTGTAGGTATCTTAGGTTAGGGGGAAAAGAGATTTAAGGTTGTACATGGAATTAAGGTTACTAATCAACTGACCTTAAGATACAGAGATTATTTCTATCTTCTTATCTGGGTGGACTGACTGTGATCAGAAGGGTCTATAAAAATGGCAGAGGGAAGGAGAGGAAAACTGGAGAGATGGTAACAGGAAAAGAACTCCACCTAATTTTAAGGCTTTGAAGGGAGCCAAGAAATGCAGACAACCTCTAGAAGCTGAAAGAAGCGAGGAAATGGATTCTCCCCTAGAGCCTCCAGAGAGAACAAAGCCCTGCCGACACCTTCATTTTAGCCTGGGGAGACCCTGTTTCAGATTTCTGACCTGCAGAGCCAGGAGAGAATACATTTTTGCTGTCTTTGCTACCACATTTGTGGCAATTTGTTACAGCGGCCATAGAAAACGAACCCAAAAGCTTAGCTAATGCATTGCATAAAAAATGTACAGCGAAGGAGTGTAGAAAGAGTATATGAGGGCATGGTGGAGAATATTCCCCACACCTGGGCTCAAGCCTCAGCTCTACATTTCCTCTATGGCTTTGGTCAAGCCACTTCACTTGCCTGGGCCTCAGTTTCTTCCCTGATGAAACGGGGGCCATCCTAGCTATTTCAATGGGTCATAAGAATCAAATGGCATCATGGATGTGAAAGTGTTGGCTACACGATTGTCACGTGCCAGCAAGCACCTGCCGTTGTGAGGACCAGAGGAAAAATGACTCGATGCAAAATCTCTGCTTTCAACATTTCTGAGGTTACAGCGATGTAACTCTTGCCTATATGATTTTCCCATTATGACTTTCTTCCATGTGAAAAATTAGGGCATGTCTCTAAAGCATCTTCCCCATGGGGCCTGGAGCCATCCTACCTCGACTATAAATCTTTTCTTTCAATGTAAAGATTTATGATTCTTGTTGGAAAGGAGAAGTTGCAACATGCATAGACATCATCACGCATCCAGACACACACTGCATGTTCTAGTAAATGAGCTTGCCCTGAGAGATGCAAATAGGGGGGTCATGACTTCTTAATCACACATTCCACAAGCATGTCTAATACCCTCATGTGCGTACAGACACCACACATATTCACATTCATTTGTACCTTTCCTGTGAAGGGAACCCCAGCAGACCCATCAGCACTCTCTGAAGCACGTGGAGGATGACACCATAAACTCACACACCCCCTTCGCTTCCCTGGCCACCACTGGACCCACAACGAGTTTTGAGGACAAATAAGTGCTTAACACCAGTGGAAATGTATCTCCTGTATGACAGTCATGAAGAAAAGTCAAATTACTTTTCATGACTTTCAAAATGGCTTGAGGAAGACAAGTTGGTTTACGTATTAAATTTATCTGGAATTTACATTTTGATTGGCCAACAGTCTGGGCAAATTCCACAGTAACCTATTGATCTGACAGAGACATTTGACAGCTCTGAACAATTGCTGAAATGGCTTTTAAAACCCAGCCGGTGAGAGCTGGGGAAATTTTCCCAGGGAACCGTCTCGTTCATCTTCTTTCAGCTCCCCCGCCTCCCCCACCAGCCTTGGGGTGCTTTTCAATAAAGTCAATGGAGACATATTTTCCAGAGATGCAAAATGAAAATCCTTCTGGACTCCCCCACCATCGCTTCTCCTTCCCTCAGTTAACTGCTGTTTCCTTTCACCCCTGAACACACTCACAGGCTCTCTTCCTCCTTGTGAAATCCACACTCCATTTCGGGGCCTGCTTGTTTGAGACTGATGGGCACAATAAGTAAATGTGTCTCTAGGTTTCTAGTCTGGCAGCATTCTAAACTGCTTCTCATCTCTGTGACCTCGGCTCCAGATCCTGAGACAGGAATTATCCCTATTTCTCTCCTCCTGTCAGAAACATAATCTGTCATCTAAGATTTTTGTTATCATTCCAAATGAGTGTGGCTTCTTCCAGTGTGTGTCTCTACCAATCTTTTCTCAGTTTTCATATCTGTCTTGGATTACTGTGCTTCTGTTCCGTGAAAACGAAGCAACTACTATGTTAAGGATGTTGCTAAAAGGAAATGCACAGATAAAGATGACGTTGGCCCTCTAGGAAATTATAATGTAATTATAATATGAAAAGCAGCAGTTCCCATGGGTGGTACTCAAGCAGCCAGCACCATCACTTGGAAACTTATCAGATAGGCAAAATTCCGAGCCATACCAGGGACCCACTGAGTCAGAAATTCTGGATGTGTTTTAACAAAACCCTCAGGTGATTCCAATGCAAGTTTAAGTTTGAAAATCACTGTCATACAGTATTTGAGACAGGTACACAAAAGCTGATATTGATTTCTATGGTAAGTGACAAGAAGGTGCTAATGGGGACTCAGAATAAGGTTGATAAACTCTATGAGGGTAAGTAGGAAGAATTTGGAGAACAACAGGAGAGCCTCAGAGAGGAGAAACCCCCGGGTTGTGCTTTCAAGGATAGTCTGGAAGACCTTCCAGACCAAGCACACAGGAGGAGAAAAGGATTAATATCAGCATGCTTGGTGTCTGGTGCTGGAACTGCCTCTTTCCATTCTCTGTCCGTGGCAGATATTGCTTGTAGATTGGGGTACTTTTTCCTGTTGAATGCTGTGATGGTCTCAAGATCTTTCTAAACACATTTCTTTAGGTAGCCAGTAGCAATCCATCAGAGTTGGCAGAAGTCTGTCTATTTCTTCTTTCTGGAGCAGAGTCTGTAGACTAAAGGAATGCTCAGACCTTCTATTGGGAAAGCTTCGAAAGAATAAGGTTCAGTAGGTACTAGATTGCATAGGGCCTTGAATGCCAATGAAGAGTTTGAGCTTGTTTCCACATGCAATAGAGAAGTCAGCCATTAAAGATTTGATTGAGGCAAGTGATGTGATCAAGACTCTTTAACGGTTAGGCGTTTTGTCTTCCACTTCCTTTAAATGGTAGTTTCCAAACATGGCTTCCTGTTAGAATCACCCAGGGAGCTTTTAAAATTCCAGATGCCCAGACTGCACCCCAGACCAATTATATCAGAATCTCTGGGGATGTTATCTGAGCATAGAGGTTTGTTAAGCTCCGCTGGTGATTGTAATGGGCAGCTGACTTTAAGACTCAGTAGTTTAGATGATAAATTAATTGAGGTGGATTCTTTGTTATCTATTCATTCTCATGCTCTGCATCAACTTAGTACAATGTCTTGTACAGGGAAGACGCTTAGTACTTGACTGCTAGTGAATTAGGTCAGCATCTACTCAGAAGGTGAGGTATTCAGTTACCTTCCATGTAGAATCGCCCTTCCCTTTTCAAATGGGAAGGTTTCAGAAAAGGCAAGAGTGCAACCTTAGGAGATCACCCTAAGCTTACTGTTTGGATGTCCTGCCGAGAAAAACAATGGCTCCAGAGTTTTTATAGAGTTGAGTGTGTTGGCCATTCTTCTCTTTCTCTCCCTATCTTGAAAAGGTGGGTAGAGAGTGAGAAACACAGCAGAATTAGACAAAGAGTCAGACAAGGTGACCATTTGTATATTAATACCTGGATAGGGCTCCTTGGATGGAAGGATTGAAAGGCTGGAAGGGATTCAATGTTCTTTTCTCTGAGTTCTGTTTCACCATGTTTCCCATGCCCCACATCTGTCTCCAGATCCCATGGCTCACTGTTTAAGTATTCATTTCTTCCTTAGCAAAAAGTACATCGGTTTGTTTATTTTTTTATGCTTTTCTTACCCAAGCAGACGATAATTTCCATCTTTTCCTCTGTCACTCTGAATTTGTCTTCCTCTTAGGGAGTTGGCCCTGCCCAGAATGTCTCTTCTTCCTCTTCGCCCGTGTCAACTTCTGGAAGCTCCAAATGAAATGTTTCTTCCTTTTTTTTTTTTTTTTAAATGTTTTTTTATTTATTTCTAGGAGACAGAGAGAGAGACAGCATGAGCAGGGGAGGGTCAGAGAGAGAGGGAGTCACAGACTCTGAAACAGGCTCCAGGCTCTGAGCTGGCAGTCAGCACAGAGCCCGACGCGGGGCTCGAACCCACGAACCGCGAGATCATGACCTAAGCGAAAGTCGGACGCTTAACCGACTAAGCCACCCAGGCGCCCCGAAATGTTTCTTCCTTGACTCCTCAGGATAAACTTGGTGTTCACAAAGCAATGATCTTTATCAAAACACTTTATTTCATTAAAGTGAGGTGATTTTTTTCCTGTTTTTCTCTCCCTTTCTTGCTCTTGATTATGAAAGCAATATATGTTTTTTACACAAATATTTTAAAAATATAGAAAAGGAGGTTTAAAATTGTGAAGATCTTTCACAATTCTGTCTCCCAGAGGAAATCACTGGGAGATTAAGCGTTCCAAGTGTTTTCGGGGTGTGCGTGTGTGTATGTGTGTGTGTGTGTGTGTGTGTTAACATAGTTGAGGTCATAACTTATAGGAAGTGGGTATTTCTCTTCTGAAAATGTGGTCTTGATAAAGACAACTTTTAAAATTAAAAATCCTTCCCAAGCCATGTTTAAAATGTCATCAATTTCCATTATATGGAGTTATCGCAATTTTAATAATGTTTTCTTTTAGAGTATATTTTTGTTTCTAATTATGTTATTATTATTTAAATTTTTAAGTTTGTTTATTTTTATTTTTGAGAGAGAGAGAAAGTGATTAGGGCAGAGAAAGAGAGAGAGGAGAATCCCACGCAGGCTCAGCAAGGAGTCTGATGTGGGGTTTGAAATTACAAACTGTGAGATCATGACCTGAGCTGAAACCAAGAGTTGGATGCTTCACAGACTGAACCACCCAGGTGCCCCTAATTATACTATTATTAAACTTTATATACACACACACACAAATTTCTCCAATGAATATCTTTGTGTATCTTTTTGTCTGCATTGCAAATTAGTTTCTTTGGCTCTTATAAATGGGACTACAGATTTTAAAAATTTGAATATATTTAGCTTTAGATACAATAGTTAAATTGCTTTCTCAAAAGATATACAAATTTATATTCCCAGCCACAGAGAAGAGTGCTTATATCAAAGGTCCCTGTTTGGAGAATTTAATTTCTCCGTTTTGCTAATTTGAGAGGTAAAGATAAGAGCTCATTATTTTAATTTGTATATATTTAATTGCTAGTGAGGATGACTCCATAAAACATAAGTTTATTTATCATTTGCATCTTCTTTTATATAAATTGCTTCTCTGTGACATTTTATGGCAATCTGAATGTTTTGTATCAATTTCCTTCGTTTCTTTTTATTATTATTTTAGAGATTGGGAGAGAGAGAGAGAGAAAGTAGGAGCAGGGCAGAAGGGCAGAGAGAGAGAGAGAGAGAGGGACTTAAGCAGGCTCTACATTCAGCATGGAGCCCCACATAGGGCTGGATCCCATGATCCAGGGATCATGACCTGAGCTGAAATCAAGAATCGAACACTCAACCAACTGAACCACGCTGGCTTCCCAATTTCCTTTGTTTCTAAAAGATGATTCTTACTCTGTTACATTTGTTTAAATTTCTCTTTTCAGTTTTCCCCTTTAGTATTTCAATTTTGTCTTATATATTGAAGCACAGATTATTTTATATTTTTCTATAGTAACATCAAATTTTTCTTTTTGTGGGTAATTTTTTCTTCCTTTTTAAATTAAAGTAACCTCTTTCCATTATTCCTCCGTCTCATTTCCTATTATTACTTTTTGCTCTTAAAAAATGTAACAAGCACTTAATGTAATTCTTTTGTAATTTGTAATTCATGAAATTTGATAGTGTGGGTATTTGCTTCCCTGGGCTCCAAGATGTCTAAAAGTTAATTTTTAACTTGTAAAAGGTGCTCATGACCAAGTATTAAAAATAGTATTTCCCCCACAAATTTCTGATGCCATTTTAATGATTTATTAAATTTTTTTGTATGAGTATGTAAATCCAGTCTTATTTCTTTTTTTTATATAAATTTTTTTAACGTTTATTCATTTTTGAGAGACGGAGAAAGACAGAGTATGAGTGGGGAGGGGCAGAGAGATAGGGAGACACAGAATCCAAAGCAGGCTTCAGGCTCTGAGCTGTCAGCACAGAGCCCAATGCGGGGCTGGAACTCCTGAACTGTGACATCATGACCTAAGCTGAAGTATGACGCCTAACCGACTGAGCCACCCAGGTGCCACAATCCAGTCTTATTTTTAATACTCATCAGGTCCATCAACATGTCTCTTATTACACCCAAAACATAATGCTTTTATGATTTTTGCTGGCCAATATTTCCAATAAGCCTTGTTTTTCAAAAATTGACTTAACTACTTTCATCTATTATTATTATGGATAAAATTTTAGAATCATTGTGTTAAGTTTCCAAATATATTGTCGAGATTTCGATTGGAAAATATGAAAAGCTGATAAGTAAATTTAGGAAAAACGAATCTGTTTACATCACTGACCCCTCTGCCCCAGAATGCCTTTTATCTTCTTCTTATTTACCCAAATATTTTTGACATCTCATAGTAAAGGTTTGTGGTTTTCCTCACACACATCTGACATAATTCTTGTTAGAGCTCTTCATAGGCAGTTTATGTTTTCTGTGGTCACTGTGAGTATGATATTTTAAAATCATATTGCCTAACTAGTCAATTGCTAGTAAAGACCAAAACTATTATTTTAATGTATTTACCCTGTAACCAGTCTCTTTGCTGAGATTTCTCATTAATTTTAATGGGTTTTCAGTTGATTCTGTGGAGTGTTCTAGGTATCAAAATATATCTTTTGCAAACAATGATAATTTTGTCTCTTCATTTTAAGCCATTATTATTCTAGCAAAGCTATCTTTATTGCAGAAAATAGAAACCTCTGCGACGCCACACGGGGAGACGCGCCGGCGTCTGGAGGGGGTTGGGTGGTGAAGGAGCTGTTATGGAAAGGACACAACCTGATGCCATGGAAACTAGAGGCTGATACAGCCTGGTCTCATGGGAGCTAGAGCTAGGGAACTCACTAGCAACCAAAGCCTCTTGTTCTGTCCCTTAGGAGCTATATGATATTTTGTTTCTTCTTCACTTCTTGAGCTTCTAATCTCTCCTTGGGTCTGTCTTCTCTTAGAAAACTTGCTTTGCTGGCACCTGCTGCGAAATGTAGACCTGCCCTATTCGTGCTAACATCCAGCATGAACTCGTCATCCTCTCTCTGACTCCATGTCCAGCAGCTCAAGAAAGAGGTCCAGATTGCTGTCCCGTCAACAGGTTAGTCAGTGTTGGCTCAGGGGTTCATGCAGCCGGACCTAGACTGGGATTGGGTCGTGTGGCAGAAACACGGCTCTGAAGTCTGTTTCTCCTCCACTTTGTGAGTTCTGTTTTTTTGGCAAGTTTTGATGGTTTCAGACCATGAACGAAATAGCTGTTCCACTTCTTCTCTGCTCTTGAAGCAGTTTATCAAGTATGAGAATTATCTGTTGCTTGAAAGTTTGAAAGAAATTACCTGGGGGGTTGAAAGAGCATACACACGCAGGTGCGTGCATGGGCGCGCACACACACACACCCACACAACACACACAAACTGGGATTAGCAGCTTGCAGGGAAGTAATTCTTTGATAACTCTTTCAATTTCTCCCATAGCTATTGCTCCAGTGAGGTCATGAGCATTTCTCTGTTTGTTTCTTCACTAGACCATGACCTTCTGGACAGTCAGAGCCATGTTTCATTTATCTGTTTGAGCCCAGTTCCAGCCCAGGGCCTGGCCTTGAGCAGACCCTTGATTTGTATTGACTTGAGGTGATTCGAACCAGAAGTAACATAGATAATGAAAAGAGGGCTAGATAAGGGGTCAGAGGACTAGAGTTCTTGTATTAACTCTGTTTTTTACTAATTGGGAGGATTCAGGTCAGTTGCTTTACCCTGAGTCTCACTTCTCAAATGTGTACAACAGTGAAGTTTGGGATGAGAGTGTGTGTGGATAGAATCCTCCAAAATCTCCACTTTACTTTAACATTCAACTTAAGCTTAGATGTAAAAACTAAATTTCTACTGGTGAAATTAAGAAAAAAAATATATATATATAGTTTAGAATCCTATGTTAATCCTTGTGGAACCCGGGGGAGGGGGTATTAATAAACAAGTAAATAAAGTAAAGTAGGTTTTATTTACTTTCTTACGGTGAAAGATCATCATTTGTTGGTTCAAGCCCTAAGGCGTTGCCTTCTTGATAGCTTATGAGGTACATGTCTGAAATCCAAACATTTTTATTAAAAAACCCCAGCCTAACATCATTGTATGTGCCTGCCATTTTTAATGGGACTGAAAGCCTTTTTCTAATACTGTATTATATTTGAAACTATCAACTGGACCCCTAATTCATGCATTTTCTGAAGATGCTGTCTTGGTGTTGACATTTCTCAGTGCTCTTGCTCATATTGATAAGAGTGTGTGTGCGTGCACATTCATAATGTCTTCAGATTCAGACCAGTTAGTGACAAGCAGGCCTTATACACAGTTATGGATATTTCGTGTGCCATTTGTTTTCCCCATCACATAGTGTATTTGACTCCTTGTTTGCTGTCAGACTATGGGAAAGAAGAAGGAAACTGACCTTCCTGCACTGGGGTGACTGGGCATCTTTCTTGCTCACTTGTAATGATCAAGGGCGGTTTCCATCAAGAACACCTAAATTCACAGAAGTCAGCAGTCTGCTGAATGGAGTCTCAAGATCAAGCCACACCAAACTCCAGTTTCTAGCATGCGTTTCAGATATGAAACATGAGCACTGATTGCAAATCTGAAGACATTTTCATTTTGCCCCAGGCCAGGATTTTTAATTTAAAAAAAAATAAACCTGTCAAGGTCTGCAAGAAAGGCTCTTAGATATTCTGGCCAATGGCTTATTTAAAAATCCAATACTGCAATTTCCTCAGCAGCAGGAGGCAAAAGACCTCCTCTAACTTGAACACCCCACAGATGGATGGTAGTCAGATTCCTGGCCCTTGAAACAAAAGGGATTTTACAAAAAGGATTCTACTCTGTGGGCCCAGGACAGGGTATCCTGAACTTCACCTCTGTGCAAAATAGCTATGTATTTGGAAACAAGAAGACCCAGCTTTCAATCGCACTTACTATCCAGGTGAAATTGGTATTCCCATAGAAACTTTAAACACTAAATTAAATTTTTAAACATAAAAATTCAAATTTATAATGGATCTGCCAATCATGTCCTCAACCCCAGCCATTTATAGCCCAAGAACAGAGAAAAGGCCTCAGTAGGCACTGCATCCCCCAAATCTGCCAGTCACAGCTGATTGGCCCAGAGGACACCACTGACCCACTGGGCCAATCAGACTCTGTCTCTCTGGGATTTGAAATCCCTGGCTGAAAAAGGGACACAGTTAAGCATGGGCAATGGAGCTGAAAGAGTCAATTATCTCCAGGACTAAAACCACCATTTTGTAGTAGCAATGGATTATAATTAATCTGAGGAAGCAGATCCTTAGATAGGAGACTAGAAGAGCACTTGGGTAGGCAGAAGCAGAGATGGAAGACCAGGTAGCCCGAGAGAGACAGAGAGAGAGAGAGAGAGCAAGCAAACACCTGATTACATTCTAGTTCCTGTGAGACATGGAAATTAACTTCCATCAAAGTTTCTCACTGTTTTTTTCCCTTGAGTTTCTTTGAATGAATTTTTACTACTGGGAAACAACTGCCAAGAGAATTCCGGAACTTTGTATGGGAGCAGACTTTAGGTGCCTCTCTTCTTGGTGATTCATTCAATTAACAAATATTTATTGAATGTTTTATTAACCAGGATCTATAATGGAAGCCAAAAAAAACCAGTCAACGAGACAAGTGCATCCTGTGACCTCATAGCACTTGTGTTTTAAGAGAGAAGGAAAGAACAAAAGCCAAGATAGGAAAACAAAACTCATACATAAACACAGAGAGGTTAGATAGCACATTAATGAATGTCCTAGATGAAAAAAAGAAGAAGCAAATAGATTTCCACCACTTAGGAAAATGAGATGGGTCTCTTTTAAAGAGAGTGGTCAATTGGGGCCCCTGGGTGGCTCAATCGGTTGAGAGTCCGACTTTAGTTCGGGTCATGATCTCAGGGTCGGTGAGTTCCAGCCCCACCTTGAGCTCTGTGCTGACAGCTCAGAGTCTGGAGCCTGCTTCGGATTCTGTCTCTCCCTCTCTCTCTGCCCCTCCCCACCTCACACTCTTTCTCTCTCAGTCTCTGAAAAATGAATAAAGCTTAAACAAGTTAAAGCAGAAGGAAGAGTGGTCAAAGAAACTCTCAGAAGAAGTGATGCAGAAGCTAAAACCCAAAGATGAGAAGGCACTGACTCTGCAAAGATTTGGGGAAACAGTTTCAGATAGGATTCTTAGTGCTACATTTAGGGTAAATGAATTTGGGTGTAATAACTCCCAAGTTCATGCTCTCTCTGTTCCTTCTCTGTGGGACACAGCCCCAGTGTTGAGTCACACAGAACGGGATATAATTACTGGCTCTGCTATGTAGTCTTGAGCAAAACCCAGTTAGCGCCTCTGAAAGCCAATTTCATTATTTGTAAAATGGTGATCAGGATGCCTGCCTTGCAGATTTGTTACAAGGTCTAGCAATAATGAATGCAAGTGTCTAACCCAGAAGACTCCCAATAAATAGGAGCAACAGTTATTATGTCTATTTTTTTACCTCTGAGCCTCCACTCCACCAAATTGTAGGGACAAGACATAACTTTACACCTTAGGACACTGGAAAGCTTATGTGAACAATGTGAACAGAAGGAAGGAAATAAAGATTAGAGAAGGAAAAAAATGACATAAATATAATAGAAAATAGAGCAAATAAACAAAACCAGAACTTTGTTCTTTGAAAAGATCAACAGAATTGACAAATCTTTGGTTAGACAGGCCAAGGAAAGAGAAGATTTAACTTACTAAAATCAGGAATGAAAGAATTTTCATTACCACTGAACTTAAAGATATAAAATAAAATTATAGAATAATACTATGGATAGCTGTATGTCACATATTAGATAACCCGGAATACATGAACAAATATTTAGAAAGACATAAGCTACCAAAACTGACTCAAGAAGAAGTAGAAAATATGAATAATAAGTAAAGAGTTCAAATTAATAATAGTAATTGTAAAATCCCACAAAGGAAAGCCTTGGGCCTGATTCACTGTTAAATTTAATCAAACTTTTATTTATTTATTTATTTTAAATTAATGTTTATTTATTTTTGAGAGACAGAGAGACAGAGCATGAGCAGGGGAAGGGCAGAGAGACGAGACAAGAATCTGAAGCAGGCTCCAGGCTCTGACCTGTCAGCACAGAGCCTGACACAGGGCTCGAACTCACGAATCTTGAGATCATGACCTAAGCCGAAGTTGGCCACTTAACAGAGTAAGCCACCCAGGTGCCCCACATCATCAAACTTTTTTTTTAATTCGTTTTTTCATCAAACTTTTAAAGAATTGACATCATCCTCTACTGAATCTTTCCAAAAAATATAAGGTAAGGAAATACTTCTCAAATAATTCTATAATACAATATTATTCTCAAACCAAAATCATACAAAGACATCACAAGGACAACAACAAAAAAAGAACTAAGTTATCTCTTATGAACATAGACATAAAAGTCATTTAAAAAATACTGCCAAACTGGGTGGGGCACTTGGGTGGCTTAGTCAGTTAAGTGTTCAGCTTCAGCTCAGGTCATGATCACAGGGTTCATGAGTTGGAACCCTGCATCAGGCTCTCTGCTGTCAGTGGAGAGCCCACTTTGGATCCTCTGTCTCTCTCTCTCTCTCTCTCTCTCTGCTTCTCTCTCCCTCTCTCAAAAATAAATAAACCCGTAAAAAATATAAGCAAAGTGAGTTCAACAAAATTCAAAAATAATTTCACACCATGAGCAAGTGAGATTTGTCCCAGGAACACAGGATTGGTTCAACTTGTGAAAATCAACCAATGTAATGTATCAGATTAATAGAATAAAAGACAGAAAGTACATGATAATTTCAATAGGTATAGAAAAGGCATTTGACAAAAATCCAACATTCTTTTATGATAAAAGCACTCAACAAACTAGAAATTATTCCTCAGTCTGTTAAAAGATACCTACAAAAAACCCATAGCCAAAGCACACTTAATGTTGAAAGACTGAAAGCTTTTTCTCTAAGATCAAAAACGTCTGCTCTCAGCATTTCTATTCAGTATTGTACTGGAAGTTCTATCTGGGGCATTTAACAATATAAAAGTTATTCTAATTGGAGAGAAAGAAGTAAACTATCTCTGTTTGCAGATGACATGATTTCATAAATAGAAAATCCAAAGAACGCACAAAAGACTATTAGAGTCAATCATGGATTTCACCAAGTTTTTAGGACATGAGATTAACAGGCAACAATTAATTGTATTTTTACACAGTGACAATAAACAATCTGAAAATGCAATTAAGAAAACCATGCTGTTTGTGAATGCATTGAAAATAAAGCATGAATAAACTTAACAGAATTTAAATAAAATACAAAGATGAAAAGACATATCATGTTCATGGATCAGGAAACTTAATATTGTTAAGACTTTATCTCTGCATTTAAAGCAATCCTTATCAAAATCCATCTGGCTTTTTTGCAAATTTGACAAACGGATCCTAAAATTCACATGAAAATACAAAGGACCTGCATAGTGAAAGCAATTTGGAGGGGGGGAGATCTGGAGAATTCACAATTTCTGATTTCAAAACTTAACATTAAAAAAAAAAAAACAGTAATCAGTATAGTATGGCACTGGTATAAGGATAAAAGTATAGATAAATAGAATAGAACTGAAAGCGCAGAACCCTCACGTTTACGGTCAATATATTTTCAATGAAGATGACAAGACAATTCATTCACTGGGCAAAAATAGTTTTTGTTTTCAACAAATAGTGCTGGGTTGACTGAATATTTACATTAAAAGGAATAACGTTGGGCCCTTCCTTATACTATACATAAAACTCATCCAAAATGTATTATAGACCTAAATGTGTAAGCTAAAATGATAGAGCATTATGGAAAAAAAAAATAAGAACAAGTCTTTGTGACCTTAAATTAGTCAATGGTTTCTTAGATGTGACACCAAAAGCACAAGTGACAGAAGAACAAATAGGTACACTGAACGTCATCAAAATTAAAAAACAAACAAACAAAAAACCCTTTTGTGCCTCAAAGGACACCATGGAGAATGTGAAGAGAAACACATAGGGTGGTGAAAATATTTGCTAATAATATATTTGCTAAGAGATGTGTATCCAAAAGATATAAAGAACTCTTAGAACTCAATAATAAAAAGACAACCCAATTAAAAGTGAGTAAAGAATCTGAATAGGCATCTCTCCAAAGAAGATGTATAAATGGCCAATAAACATAAAAAAAGATGCTCAACATCATTAGTCCTTAAATAAATGCAAATCAAAACCATATTGAGATACCTCTTCATACAGCCTAGGATGGTTTAAAAAAAGGCAGACAATAACAAATGTTGGCAAGAATGTGGATTATTGGAATCCTCACACACTACTTACTGTTGGATATATAAAATGGTGCAACCACTTTGGAAAAGAGTCTTGACACTTCCTCAAAATATTGGGGGGAGGGTGGGTGGGTGGCAGATGGAGAGTGACTGCTAACAGATATGGGGTTTCTTATGGGGGAGATGATGAAAGTGCTCTAAAATTGATTGTGAGGGTTGCACAACTTTGTGAATATCCTAAAAACCACTGGATTTTGTACTTAAATTGGGTGAATTGTGTAGTGCGTTAACAATATCTCAATAAAGTTGTTAAAATATAGGGGCAACAATAAAAATAAAAATAAAATATAGGGCAAGGATATTTCCCCTATAGGCCCATTAACAAAATTGTGTAACCAGCTATTTGAATTTGCATTATTGTTACAAATCATCCTAAATAGTTCGTAATCAACCTTGCACTCAAAATGCCACAGCTATTTATAATTGGGAAAGAGAATATTCTCTCAATGAAATGGGACATCCCTACACATGAAATCCACAGTGAAGGAGCATTCTTGTGTATCATGATGATGACAATGATCCTAGTAACCATTGGCCAACTATTTATTGTGTTCTATACAAGGCACTGCAGAGACATTGATTTCTTTAGTCCTGGTAACAACTCTCGATGATTTGTTTCATTTTCCCTATTTTTATATGGGGTAATTGAAGCTCAGAGAGGTTAAATCACTTGCCCAAAGTTTGTAGAGGCGGATCTGAAATTTGAAAGTCAGGCATGTTTGATTCTGAAATCACCACCGTTAACGTCTAATTATGGTCCTCCTTAACCAGCATTTTTACATTTTTGGTGTGTTTTACTGTTTTTCATGCTTTTAAGTAAATAATCAAGTTTTCTCATTGTAGAAAACTTGAAAGACAAAAGTGTGCATAGACAGTATTCAGGGATAATCAGAGGGTTACTATGGCAAAGTAAAATTACAAATAAAATCATTACATGGATTTATATTTATTGCTCCTAATGGATACTTATGACATATTAAGTGAAATATGGGTTATAAATCATTTGACTTATATGATCTGTTTACAGATGTTAAATTATTTATGCATATTATAAAATGCATTTACATGTACATGTAAATTACATATTGAAAATATTTGTGAAGAGAAAGTACTTAAAGTACTTATATCAAAATGCTGACCGTCTCTGAGTAGATTTAGGGAATTACCTTTCTTTTTGTTTTCTGTATTTTCCAATTGTTGTAATATGATCATCCTTGACCTCTGAACTAATCTATTCTCTGGATTAACCAATGCTTTCCATCTTCTTTGAAGATATGACTACTGCCCCACTGCAAGCTAGACCCTCCCAGCCAGACTTCTCTTTATTACTCCAGTACATTCTGCTTTCACTGACTTTCCATTAACCTATAATTATAGATCCTGATCCCAACAGATAAGAGGGACTTGATGTAATGGGAGCAGGGGAAGCACCCAATGTCAGACAATTAGTAAATGGACTCTAGTCACACAGCTGAGTTTTTCTTTGGAGTAAAAGAGCTTCACACGCAAACTTCAGAATGGCCATTCCACACATTTCCAGGAAGTGATTGGAGTTTTACTTTATTATTCAATTTGCATTTTGTTAGTCTTTGAGATTTTCCTTTTTCCTTGCCGTTTCCTTCCTATTTTTAACCCTCAGTTTCTAGGGGAAGGACAGCAACAGCAACCAATGAATCAGCCTTCAGCCAGTCAAATCAGTTCACTGTAAAAATGTAGGGGGAGAGGTAGCTATTTTTTGCACAAACCCTACCAAGTGTTTAACTTCAGATATCACATTGGCAATATTCAAATATTTTCATTTCATTTTAATTATTTGGAATAACTTGGGGATCCAGGAAAAGTCAAGGCGACTGATGGCAGATTCATCAGTTTTTATAAATGATTACAAACTACATGTCTTAGAACAGTGTGCAGCATACAACACTCACCAGATACCCCTCTCCAGGGATTTTAGAGAAAGACACTGCTTTTCCAAAGAGGGTTATTAGAGTGAGTTTTTCTGCTTCTGCTGCTAGATCTCAGAATGGTAGCGCAGAGAAGACCCTTAGCTGATCAGTTCACTAGGATAATACAATAGGGAATGGTGTGGAGTGTGGTGAACTAGAAAGAAAATGATCTGGAAAACATACACACATCTACAGAATGGATTTGGCTCCTGGCCCTTCGTATGCATACCTTACTACACCAAATATCTTATTTACAAACTCCAACACATATATAAGTGGCTTACTTTAATTTACATTGAACGGATGATTTTATGGTTTTAATAAAAGTGCTCTGAAGATCATTTAACTCAGTCTCCAGTTAACATCTTTTGCAGCCATCAATCTCAAACCCTGTCAGTGACAGGGGAATTGCTACCATGCGATTTAGCACATTTGATTGGCAGACAGCCCCAGCCATTAAAATTCTCCTTATCTGAATAAAACAAACTTCTGTGTGCCTTCCCCTTTCTGGCCAAACTTTCACCTTTGAAGTCAAACAAGAATAAGTCTTATCCATTTTGAAACTGACAGTTTCTGAAATACATGAAGATGGCTTGCATGCCCTTCCAGATTTTCTCATCTCCCTTAACCATTCTTCATATGATATATGATATTCAGCTGGGTGGTGTGTTCAAAGAGGTGAGGGAAAGTCCCTCCAAACCAAAATAGCTCTTCTAATAGTCCATCATCATGCCTAAAATTAATCCAAGGTACTAAAGTATTCAAAGATATGTCAAAAGAAGTGGAAGAAAGGTTCAGAAAGGAAACATGGGGAATGTATTTGAAGTTAATATTAATTATAATGACATCTAACATTTATCAAAATCCTACAATATGCTAAGAACTCTGCTGAAATCCTTATAGACATTATCACATTGAATTCTCACCATGACCCCAATAGACAGGAATTTTGCCCCTGTTCGAGAGATGAAGAAATTGTGTCTCAAGGACACAATTAACTGACCCACTCCAGGTGACTTAGCCCAAAAGTGTCAGAGCCAGGATTTAAACCACGTTTATCTAGTTCCAACATCAGTGCTCATACCTGCGATCCCTGCCTGAAATATTAGAAAACGTATCGTCATTTGAGTCAAAACACTTGGATGCAAGATGACCAGTGGCTCACTGACCTGAGTGATTGAGTTCACCTCTTTGTCTTCTCATGTGTTCTTTTACTTCTGTGCCTTCTTTTTTATTCATAGTAATCCAATGTCCAGAAGAGAACCAAACACTCTCTTCAGAATATTTTGGTGGTTGGGGCGCCTGGGTGGCTCGTCAGTTAAGCATCTGACTCTTGATTTCAGCTCAGGTCATGATCTCACTGTTCGTGGGTTCGAGCCTCACATCAGGCTCTGTGCCGACAGTGCAGAGCCTGCTTAGGATTCTCTCTCGCTCCCTCTCTTTGTCCCTCCCCCACTCACCCCCCACATCTCAAAATAAATAAATCAACATTTAAAAGAAAAAGAGTATTTTGTGGTTCCCATTGACTACAGGATGGAAAAGGAAATATGTGAATTCCTTTGCATGAAACAAGGACCCTCCTTCCCAAGTCCCAACCCTCCTTCCCATACTTTTTTGTAACTCTTCCTTCAAGTACCCAGTATTTTAGGCCACACTGGACTGCTTGCTTCCACCAAATTTGCTGTACACTCTCTCAGCAACATGCTGTTCTCTCTGCCTTGAATGGCTGTTTCTTCCCAATGACATCGTAACTAATTTTCAAATCAGAGTTCAAATTACTCCCATCCCTTTCATTCCCTGACCCCATCAGAATTAACTCATCCTTCCTCTGACTCCTCAACCACTTGGCTCATACCTCTAATGCTATAATCCCCTGTGCTATGGCCTGAATATGTGTGTCTCCCCAAACTTTGCCTGTTGGAATCCTAACACCCACTGTGACTGTGTTAGGAGGTGGGACATTTGGGAGGTGATTAGGTAATGAGTGTAGAGCCTTCATGAATGGAATTAGTCCTCTTACAAAAGAGCTTCCTCTCTCTCTTTCTCTTTGAGAACTCATGACAAATCATGGCTTGAGCCAAAATCAGTAGGATGCTGAACCAACTGAGCCCTCCAGGTGCCCCAAAGGACCTCTCTTATAAAATAGATCCTAAAATGGATTCATGATTGTATAAAAAGGGCTCCCTTGCCCCTTCTACCATGTGAGGATACAAAAGAAGTCTGTGACCTGGAAGAGGCCCTCACTTGACCTTGTTGGTACCCTAATCTCAGAACGCAAGCTTCCAGAACTTTGAGAAATAAATACATTTCTACTGTGGATAAGACTTCCAGTCTTTGGTGTTTCATTATTGCAGCCCAAATGGACTAAGGCACACTGTTCACATGCCACATCAGAATGTGAATTCCTTGAGAGAAAAAGGTATATTTTATTCACTAGGTTTTTATTTCTAACATATAACACAGCGCCTTGCACACTAAAAAAATGAAGTCAGCACATACTATGTATATGACACACGGCACGATGTACCATTGTAGCACTTGACTATTTATTTAATAAAGGAACAAGTCTAAAACCAGGAAGACAGGCTTCCTTCCTCCACATCAATTAACACTTTATTAAATGTGATGAATTCCATTTGCTACAAAACAACGGCCCTCAAATGACTTTCATTTGGATATAGAGATGTGCTTTCACGTTCGGAGAGCAGCAGATAAAATTAGGTGCCCTGCCATTATTACCACCACCATCATTAGGGTTATGATGATGAATGTGAGATTATTATTATTTTTATTATCTTAAGCAAATGAGTTTTCTTTCTCCCCACCCCACCCCCTAGAGCTTCCAGGAATGTTTCTCGTGTGTTTCCAGCTGCCCCCAGCTTGTTTTGACACTTCTGCCAGGGAGCTGTGCGCAGAGGGGAGAGGAGAAAGGATCCAGAAGCTGACCTTGGACTTGGGCTCGCCTCCTGGCTGCAGACTGCCCCACGGCTGCCGCCACCACTTTGTCTCTCTCTCTGCTGCACTCAAGGCCACCATTGATCAGTGCACTGAGCGCTTTACAGCTGCAGCCTTGGACAAGCCTTCAGAGAAATTGATTGCAGTCAATTCCCAGCAGATTGAGCTACATCGACTTGTGTCCTGGTCCCACCAATGAGCCCCTTGACTCCCCTGTTTTAATTACTCCAGTAGGCCTTCTGGGTATTGGCCAGGTTTGTAAGAGAGAGGGGGAGGCAGATACAGGAGGGCTGAAATAAAACTGCTTTCTCCAGACCGAGGTACTTTCTTATGCCAGGAAACTGGGTCACATTTGTTCATTGTGAATTTCATATGTGGATTATTAGAGGACTTGATTAGAGAATCAAGAGTCAGGTTGAGTTCAAGACCCAACTCAGCCAACTAATTTGGTAAACTTGGCAAGCTATTTCACATAGCTGGGACTCAATTTCACATCTATACATGAGGAAATTAGCAAGACAACTTTGATAACTTTAAAAATACATAAATATAGAGAAAACCATTGTCACTACTGCAAATATCAGGACAAAGATGGTGATGAATGCTATGTCTATTGAGCATTTGAAGATGCTAAATACCATGATCAATGCTTTATACAGATAATTTTTTTCTTAATAATTTTTTAAAAAATAACCCTCTCATACAATATAGGGAAAATATTTTCCTTTATCTCATATAAGTGGATATGGAGGCTAAAATGTTTAGGCTATTGTCCATATGTATAGCATTGGGATCAAACCCAAATTTCTATGGACCCAGAGTCCTTGTTCTATGTAAAATATCAGGGACCTATAAATTCCCCTGATTTCATATTCAGCCTCACAATCTTATACACACTTAGTGAGAGGCACATTTGATATAGGCACTTTAGCTTGGTAGTCATGTAATTAAAAAGTCACAAATTCGATTTTTTTCTCAGAACAAGGAAGCTCTATGCTCCCAGTATTTATGTATCTGCATCTTTGCTTTTAAGACAAACCAAAAGTGTGGAAGGCTGGTAGTTTCTTCCTTGTACCTCACTCCCATCATTGTTATAAAAATATGTAGTGATTACTGCTCATGGTGTGAGCAGAAGACTACCTGCATCAAAATCTCCTGGGAGGCTTGTTCAAAAACATATTCCTGGTCCCCCTTCTGGCAGTATTTAATCATAATTCCTAGGGCAGAGTCCCGGGACACTGCATTTCAACAAGGGTCCCTGGTGATTCCTGGGAGCACTAATGTTTGAGAACCACTACGACTGAGAACCATGCTTCAGCCAGAGCCTGAATTCAGGATACTACATGACCCTCACATTATCCCAGTGGACCTTGCGTGCCGTCATCTTCACATAAGGTTTTTGTATCTTTCTCACATTCTTTATGATCTATATCCTTGCTTATCTGTCAGTCATCCCCCTGAGCCCTGCTCTCTCCATCACCTGTTTTCTTTCACACAATACTCAGCTTATTGTGGGTGAATGTCCCCAGTCTTTGAGAATGAATCCTAATTTATCTAAGCCATTGGGCCATCTCCATTCTTCTTTGCTGGAGGTTGGCTATGGATGAGAATGTGATGTAATTATGACTTATGTGAGCCAAAGTTTTTGGAGGGGGGGAATGCCTTGGAAGCATTTCCATTTCTCACAAAAGAAAACTACATAAGGACAAGGTCCTTTGTTCGATCACCTCTCTTCCTAATTTGAGTGGGGGGGGGGGTTGTGAGGATGTGATGTTTGGAGGGACTACACCTATCTTACAGTTATGAAATGACTAACACAAGGATGAGAAGCCAGCATGGTGAGGGTAATTAACTGACTCTGGTCTAACTAACCTGAATAATACATATTCCTTGGGTTAAGCCTTGTTAGTCAATGGTTAAATCATTGTTAGGTCCTTTAATGGAGCCTAAAACGTCTTAACTTTCTCCTTACACAGTCTTGACCTTTTGTGTTTCTCCCCTTCAAAATCTATGTGGAAAAATTATTTTAGGTCTTTATCAACCCAGTGTGATACTTATTCCGAGAGAGAGTCAGATGAAGAGAAATGAACATGGCCGTTGGACTCTGCTGTCAAATATCTGATGTCAAAACTAATCTTTGGCAGATTCTAGATTGCAGTAAATCAGTGGTAGGACCTTCTAACCAGAATTGGTCCTGTAGATAAGAGGTCAGCAAACTATGCTCCACAGATCGAATCAGGGCCACTGCCTATTTTGTAAACTATTATTGGAACACAGCCTCACTCATTTATGTACACAATGCACATTATCGCTTTTATGCTACAAAGTCAGAGATTGTGAGACACCAATGGCCCGAAAGCCTAAACTCTTCACTCTCTGGCCCTTTGCATAAAATGCTTGCTGATCCCTGATACAGATAATTCAGCTGTTGGTCTTCCATTGGAAAACTTTGAGCAGCAGATTTTTTTGTTCTCATCCAAACTGAAGGGCAGACCACTTCTCCACAGGCATAGACAGGAAGGGTATCTGTAAGCAGAACTAATATTTCTTTATGCAAAAGAACCCCCCATCATCTCCAGCCTTTGGATGGGAAGAAGAGTAGAGAGCAGCAAGACTCAAACCTGGATGCATACCAGAGAAGTAACAAAGTCTGCGGGAGACATGAACACAACCAAGGGTGAAACTGGATCAATTACTGAGATTCAAAACTAGAAACCAGAAGTAACAGGTGTGGGAAGTCAGGAATGGATGGTCAGGCAGTCCAGCCTCACACTGATGCACTTCAATTTGTAGGTTTGGAGTTGCCCTTTAACTTGCTATTAAAGGGATTTCTAGGGCCATTCTGGCATACAAATAGCTTTTGGAAGTTAATTGAGTAGCTGATGGAGGGCCCATATTTCTGTGTAGCTTGGGAAAAACTATTAGAGCCCATATTTTTTTTGAAGTATATATAAATCACCATATAACCACCTTATCTACAGGATTCTGTATGCATCCCAAAAATATCTTGTTTTAAGTAAAAAAAAAAGTTAGGATGTCTTTAAAAGGACATTTAAAGTCAACAGAGCCATATGTGAGGCTCCATTCAGCTGTGTAACCTGAGTAACAGCTGTAACTCTGAGCCTGTTCTGTTGTCTGTAAAACACAGCAGAGAGGGTATTGATAAAAATATTCAAGGGTGTGCCCATGACAGTCAGAAATACGTGTAAAAAGTACTTCCTAAATTGTATAATGCTGTGCAAATGTAAGGTATCCCCATTATTATTGCATGGGACTACATCCTGATTGACCTACAGGGTGAAATGTCCCCCAAAAGAGCTGTCCGAATTAACCTGCTGAATGGGGAGAATTCATGACTCTGTTTAAGATGTTAGAGGGCACCTGCCAAAATGGGCTCTTTCTGCCTGGTGTAATTGACACTGAGGGGATCCCTGTGACAGTAACGAGCCACCAGATTCAAACTCTTCCAAAGACCGCTCCTTGTCAGAGGCAATAAAACAGTAATATAGGCAAGGATGTGTATGCCAATGTTTCTGCTTGTTAGAAAGAAAACACACATGCATCTTGGTCACTGAAGAGCTCCGACACACTGCTCTGGCTTAATACAGAGATCTGGAAATGTGGGAGTCCAGAAAGGCATCCATGGGTACCAGGATGTTAACAGGAGCACTACCTGGAAAACTGAAATTGACGCTAATACCCAAAAAAGTTGAAGGAATAAATAAGTTGTAGGGTCACTGAGCAGGATGCACATGGCTAAGTCTACAAGTTTAGGCAGGCCACACTCTCGTGTCCAGGAACACCAGCTCAGAGCGAGGAAAATGAGCAGTTTCCAGATCAAGGAGGTCAGAGAGTCAGGAAGACAAGAAGGGTGAACGGGATTGGGGATTTTTGACTCTTGGACACAAACAACTCACTCTATGTTCATATCTTTCTAAAAAAATTCTCTGAGATGTTTCCCAATTCTTAATTACATGTGTAAGCTTGTGACACTCCTAATTAGACACAGTTTTTAAAATAATACATGATCAGGTGTTGAACTTGAAGGCTGTAAGCTTATCCTGCACCCTTTTACTTTTGAACACATGGGTAGCCTGCTCACATTCTTAGTACCAAGCCTGTCTTCCCAGTTGTTAAGTGCTGCAATATTTATTCAGAGTAACAGACTTGCCTCTGTTGAAGCTTTGCATGTGGCCAGGCCCATCGAATTTGTAGATCATTCTATATGAAATACTTACAGCAATCCGAATGAATGATCTACAATCGTAGGCAACATTATGGATGATTCACACATATATCTTGGGCTAAAGAATATAGGCACAAATGAGTCCCTTTTTATAAAGAGCAAAAATAGCAAACTAACCCCTCTCATTGAACACGTGATGCATGCGTCATTGAACACACCAGTGGTTACCCTCAGGGAAGTAGTGACCAGAAGAGAGACTCAGAGATATTTTGGGGGGGGGGGGGCGCTGTTCATGTTCTCTTTCTTGCATTTAGTCTATGGTTGTATTCAGTTTATAAAAACTTACCAAGTTATGTATTTATAATATTTCTACTTTTCTGTGCCTGTTATGCTTCTACAAAACAATTCTAAAAATGAATTAGGAGCCTTGGATCTAAGACAGTGAAGCTCAGGAGAGGCTTAGTCAGGAACTAACAGTAGTGCTTTGGGCAAGTCATTTTAGCTTAGAGGCCTCATTTCTAAAACGGAAATAATGAGTCCTGCCTCGCAAGGTCACTGTGAATATCAAATTGAAAGGGAAGACCACACGTAAAGTACTTATACAACGCCCAGTACACAGCAGGCATCCAATGCCTGCTTGGCATCATGGTTTATATCGTCCTTACATTGTTCGGGCTGATATATTTCAGACTGGGTGGTCCAGTGTTAGTCATTGTCTCAGTGTTAACCATAACCAAGAAGCGTAGACTCTTTGGGTGTTGAGGGGCACCCAGTCTGTGCAATGAGGGAAGAGACAAGAAATAGTACGAGACAAGGACCTAAAGCCAGAAAAGCTCATTGAGGTTGAGCTTCTGGTGGTTAAAGAAGTCCAGATGCTGGATTTTATTCTGCAAGTGGACACTCCTCAAGATAGTATTTCCACAGAAAAGCCACCTGGAGCCGAGATTCAACCAGACTAATCTTCTAGAAAATTAAAAGGAGTTAAAACAGAGAGGGTCAGAAGACAAATGTGACCTTATAGGAAGTGTATTATTTGGTCTCAAGAAGTCAGAATATGATGCTGTTATTCTTGGTGTTACTATTATTAATACAACAAGCAATAACAATGACTACGATCACTATTGTTTTATTGTGCACCTGCTAGGTTTACCAGATAGTTTCAAAGCGTTATCTCATTTAATCGTGACTCAGAGCATGAGAATTGTTGCCATTTATCAGGTTCTTACTAAGTTCCAGGCACTGCTCCAAGCCTTTTATACATATTAATGCATTTAATCCCCATAAGAGCCCTGGGAGATAGGTACCATTGTTGTCTCCGGATTATAAATGAGCAAACTGCTGCAAACAGAGACTAAGGAACTTGTCTAAGGCCAGGCTGCTGTCGAGTGACAGAGCTGGGATTCAGACCCTGCAGCTTGACTGTAGTGCCCATTATAGTATATCACCATGCTGGGTATTATTATGCCCAATTTCATACCGGCTAACTGAGATGAGAGTCAGATCACGTGCTCAAAGTCATAGAGGATAAGTGTGCGAGACCCTGGTTCGCACAATGATAAGGCATCATGATCCAGTCTGCTAAGGGTGATAGTTTCCAATCATGGCTGAGAACAAATGAAATGTTAGTTGAATGTTTTAGGAAAAAGAAGCATAGCAATGACATCAGCAGACATTTACGGAGTGCTTCCGTTCCAGGAAATGTGTACATGTTCTATGTGCTACAGGTGCTAATTAACCCTTGCCGAAACCCTGTAAGGGAGTATGGTTTGGGTCCCCAATTAACAAATAAGGACACTGAGTCTTGGAGAAGTCACAGACTGGTAAGTGAGAAACCTGAAATGAGGTGTTAGGCAGTCTGACCCCAAATTCCACTCCACTGTCTCTCAGGCATCAGGAAGCTGACTCCAAGAGCTGAACCTACCGCTCTCCACCCCCATCCCCAGTTAATTCTGCACTCAGCAGTGTCCTGGGGCACTTTGAAAAGCATTCCAGGTCTTAACCACTGCAAAGAATTCTCAGCTAACCTTTCCAGAGTACGCTACAGCGGCAAATTCCTTCCCAGGTTGGGAGAAAGCCTCGGGCCTCAGAAGAGCAGGTGCCTGCCTAGCCCAAGTGTCACCTGCATCTGATATATCTCATTAGCCTCAGGGAGACACACAGTCTGGTCTGCGTTCTTCCAGAGGCAGCCTGGTGCCGCAGCACAAAGAGCCAAAAGCCTGCTTCTGATGGAGCCAGAGTCAGCTCCTCTCCTAAGAGCCTAAGAAGGGCCAGGCTCCCTCGCCCCCATGGGGCGCTCTGATGATCTAAGGAGGAATTCAGCCCAGAAGTATGGCCATGGCCAGCCCTCAATTCCCACGGCCAGTGAGTGGAGTTCAGAAGCTCCCTTAAATAAATGTCTCCACTTCCAATCTTGTCTCGGGGTCTGAAATGTTCCCCCAAATAAAAGTCTTAGGGTAAAGCTCCTCCTATTAATCAGAGTTCAAACAAAGAAGTAAAAGAAGAAGCATATGAGCTGCAGAGCCAATACCACACACACACACACACACACACACACACTCATGTATATGTGTATCTGTAGAGCAGGCCAGGAGGTTGGAAATTCTAGGGCAGGAGCTGCAATCCATCGTTGGGATTTCTTCTTCCTCAAAAAAAACCCTCAGTTTTGCTCTCAAAGTTTATCAACTGATTAGAAGAGGTATATCTGGATTATGGAAATAATCTCCCTTGAAGTGAATTGATTACAAAATTAGTCTATGCCTTCCTAGAAGCACCTACCCTGGTGTTTAACTGCAGAACTGAGAACTCGCTTAGCACCCAGTTATGCACTTAGTTTAGCCAAGTAGGTGCATGAAACCAATCACCACACCCCTCACGGTAGAATGGGAAAATGACTAGAAGGGTGGCTATGGCTCTAACTTTCTCTCATCTTGGGCAAGTCCTTTCCTCTCTCTGATGCTCCGTGTTAACTTCTGCAGAATAGTTGGAGGAAAGAAAGTAAAAGGTAAGGGAGGTGGAGAGAAGTTGTCTTTAGCTATGGGGAGATTGAGTCATGGAAGGAACACCCAGCTTCCTTCTGTGGCCTTCCAGAGGCCAACGTCAGGGCCATTGTGTGGAGGAAAAATGCAAATTTAAGCATGATAAAAGAACTCTGTGTGAGGTTTCACCATAAGAGGGGGTGTCTTACAAGGCAATGATCTCCCTGGGGGCTCCTGGGTGGTTCAGTGGGTTAAGCATCCAACTTTGGCTCAGGTCATGATTTCACAGTTTGTGAGTTCAAACCCTGCATCGGGCTCTGGGCTGATAGCTCAGAGCCTGGAGCCTGCTTCAGACTGTGTGTCTCCCTCTCTCTCTGTCCCTCCTCTGCTCATTCTTTCTCTCTCTCTCTCAAAAATAAACATTAAAAAATATTTAAAGAAAGATAATGGCCTCCCTGCTTTAGGAGAGTTTCAAATGACAATTGAAGGAGACATTATTTGAGGGAGAACAACATAGAAGGCATTACATTTGGGCTGGATAGCTTCACAAATGCCTGTCCTCGGACATTTGTGTGATTATTTTTTGCTGCTGGTAAGGCTTGCCTTCTCTCCTTTTCTCCCCTGGACCCTTCCCAATTTCCACTTTCAAGAAATTACCCAAGGAGCACCTGGCTGTCTCAGGTGGTTAAGCATCCAATTTTGGGTCAGGTCATGATCTCCCGGTTCATGAGTTCGAGCCCTGCATCAGGCTCTGTGCTGACAGCTCAGAGCCTGGAGCCTGCTTCCAATTCTGTGTCTCCCTCTCTCTCTGCCCCTTCCCTCTTTATGCTCTCTCTCTCTGTGTCTCTCAAAAACAAATAAACTTTTAAAATTTTGAAAAACAAAAAGAAACTACCCAAAGACTGCCTTTTATTAGGTTTTTCCTTGCTACCCCTATAAGCTCCTCATCTGAAGATATCATGGGGAGTTGCAATGTGGCAAAGAGGTCACTGTCCTGTTGGAGGGGGAGCTGAGCTCACGGCATGGCCTCTCAGCACCTTGGCTTCCCAGCTCGCTAGGTGGGGTGATATTCCCTGCCCTGTAGGCTTGCATGAACACGGCTCTGCCCACTGTAAACCTTGGCTGCACAAACACTCAGGGGTGTTCCTGTTTGGTCCCGGGAGAATTTACAGCCTCTTGAGACTGAGTCCAAAATCGGCTGAATTTTGCCTTCAAAACAGAGGTGGCAGGGTTGATATGGAGCTGGTGACAGAGACGTCCACCTTGTGGCCATCAAAGCCGTGTGCTGGGTGTCTGCGGAGCATGTCAGCTGCTAGGATTGTTCGGTGTGAAATTTAATTTGGGCTCCTGGGTGAGCAGGGAGGAGGGCGTGAAAGATATGACACTGGTTAATTTCATGTTTTACAGGCCCAACAACCCCAAAAGTACATTTCCCGGCGAAAACTGAGAACCTGCAGGCCACTGCATGCAATGATACGCAGTCCAGGGGGAAAACGAAGATAGTGAGAGAAAAAAAAAAACATAAAGAATATATCATTTCCTGAAATCAAATAAACGTACAGCCTTCCATCTCAATGGGTTAGATTGACAGGCAGAGACAGGAAGGCAAAAGAGGATTTCTTTTAACTCTTGCCAATACATTCCCACATACCCGCAAAGACTCCTTAGGCTTCATGAGGAGCCCCTGGCCTCGGCCCTAATCCATCTTTCCATGGGCAGATCTGGTCTGATTTCACTCTTGCTCAGAATCTTTTTTGCCTCCTTAAACACTCCAGCATAAATTACAAACTTTTTTTTTTTGGAATGTTTATTTATTCAGAGAGAGAGACAGAGGGCAGGGAAGGGGCAGACAGAGAGAATCCCAAGTATCTGATGGGGGCTCGATCTCACGAACCATGAGACCATGACCTGAGCCGAAGTCGGGAGCCGGATGCTTAACCAGCTGAGCCACCCAGGTGTGCCAAAATACAAACTTCTAACTGGAGCCCAAAAAGCCCTTAGGCTTGTTCTTCTTGAACATGTACTTCCCTGATCACCCAACGCTGGCTCCACCAGCAACACTGATCGATGGGTTCCCAAATCTGTTGTCTCCCTGCCTCGGTAGGTGCAAGTTCCTTCTCCCTACTGTCCCTTCTACTTTGGACCGTTCCTAGGTTTCAGGGATTTATTTTCAGGGATATTCAGGGAACAGCTACGAGCCAGGATCTGACGTGGGCTACTTGATATACTGAATCCTGGCTTCCACCACACCCTACCTGCACTAATGTGACTGGTCACTCCCCTTCTCTGTCAATTTCCGGTTACCTGCCTTGCCAGAGGGGAGAATCCTCACCCTTTGTTTCCTGGTTGTTACTGGGATTCAGTTGGTTACTGCATGTGAGGTATGGAACACAGTACTGGCACATGGAAAGTCCTGGGTAAAAGGCTTACTTTCATTATTAATTTAGCTCAGCTACTAGTTCCCGTTCGTACAGGAATCTCTGATTCTCACATGCAGATTTAGGTGCTGTTTCCATTACTCCATGAATGATCCAATTGCACCTTCAACATGCATCAAATTACTGCAATCATTGTACTGAACAGGGTATTTCGTAGTCACTGCATCTCCCCCACCCCCAGCCCATTGCACTCTGTGTGTGGGTGCAAGGATCAAGTTCGGCTGTGTCTATATGCCCAGTGCTTAACTGAATGCCCAACACAACGTGGATACTTGAACGTGTTGACCAAAAGGATGAATGAGAACATGAATGGATGATCACACACGCATATCATCTGCAAGGCCTGGATCAAGGGCCACATCTCCCTGACATCTTCTCTGACCTATCATGAGAACAAAAGTTCTGTTCCCCTTGTGCGACATATATTTTTGTCAAAACCCTCATTATGTTATGAGCTATGTAGGAGGCTCCACGACTTACACCCTTGAAGCCATTAGCATAGGACCTGGAACATGCTAAGAATGAAGGATATGTTTTCTTCTTTTCCATTATCATTCTATTCTTCTTTTTAATTATCACTATTCCCGGGCAGCTGACATTTGGGATTTCATCAGTGTCATGATGGGGGAAGGGCATGCCAGAGGCAGGGGCTGCCATGGGGCTAGGTTTTGTGCCTAAACAACACATATGAATGCAGACCATGGCAGAAGCCTCCAGAAGACTGTCTACAGCAGCCACAGAAAATCAATATCCAGGAGAAGCTGTGAAAAAAAAATAAGAAAACAAAAAATCCTTTCACCTAGATGGGTACTTTCAAGCAAGACGGTCTGTGTCAGCTTGTGAGAACAACATCATGGGCCATTTTGGTTCTGTTCAAGAAACTATCTATTGATTGAAATTATCTTTGACCACAAAAGCCTTTGAAACTAATCCAGGTAAACAAAGCAGGAAGTAAAAATAATTATTGGGTCAGTGCGCATGTATTTGGAGCTATTCATCAAGTGTTTTTGTAGGTGAAGGGGAAAATCATATCATTTAGTGTGTGTTACCTGTCAGGCACTATTCTGAACATTTCACATATATTCACTCAGTTAAAACACACAGCAACCGTATAAGGGAGGTGTTATTATTCCCATTTTTAAAGGACACTCAGGTACCGACAGAAACTTGTTCAAAGTCAATTGGCTGGTAAGTAGTGAGCCTGGATTTGGTCCTCACTCCAGAACTTATATTCCCAGTGTCTATAGAAAGTGTCTGTGCACATTAGAAATAACTAAGGAGCATGTGGACATGGTGTGATTTTTAAAAACACATTCAACACATGTGTATGGGGCATTTACTCTTTGTCAGGCCTGGTGCCCAACTTGTAAAGGGATGGCGGATGAATAGGAAGACACAGGAAACTTACAAGAAACTTACAAGCTGGAGAGAGGGTGGCCAACCAAAGTAAATGTTAAGGCATTCACTTCTGTTTAAAAAACTCCTGTTACTACTGGTTCTGTGTTAGATACTACGCCCGGCCCTGGGAGGGCACTAGTAGAACATGATCTAGACTTTCAAGAGGCTCAGAGAGCATCCGATCATGGTAAGTTTCACAATCATCAGGCAAAATGTCACAGGCTCATTCAAAGCTGACCTCCTTGTGATATGAACCCAAAGCCCTCTGTTTTGAGCTCATTCTAAGTTACCAGGGCCTCTGGCAACTTTGTTTTATTCTTTAAAATGCCTGTGCTTCCTCTTTGAGGTCAGCATCTGTGAATCTGCATCTTTGTAGAACTTCTAGTAAACTCAAGGAGGCCGAGAGTTTAAATACCAGATTTAAACCTCACGCCAGTCAGAGTGGCTAAAATGAGCAAATCAGAGAACTCTAGATGCTGGCGAGGATGTGGAGAAACGGGCACCCTCCTACACTGTTGGTGGGAATGTAAACTGGTACAGACCCTCTGGAAAACAGTGTGGAGGTTCCTCAGGAAACTAACAATAGAACTCCCTTATGACCCAGCAATAGCACTGCTAGGAATTTACCCAAGGGATACAGAAATGCTGAGGCATAGGAGCACCTGTAACCCAATGTTCATAGCAGCACTCTCCACAATAGCTAAAACATGGAAAGAGCCTAAGTGTCCATCAACAGATGAATGGATCAAGAAGATGTGGTTTATCTATACCATGGAATACTACATGGCAATGAGAAAGAATGAAATCTGGCCATGTGTAGCCACATGGATGGACCTTGAGGGTGTTATGCTGAGCGAAATAAGTCAGGCAGAGAAGGACAAATATCATATGTTTGCACGTATAGGAGGATTAGGAGGAACTTGACGGAGGAACAAGGGGGAGAAGAAGGGCGGAAATGGTGGGGGAAAGGGAGAGAGGCAAACCATGAGAGACTCTTGAATGCTGACAAAAACTGAGGACTGATGGATGTGGGGGGGAGGGGGGGATGGGCATGGAGGAGGGCACTTTGGGGATGAGCACTGAGTGTTATGTAGAAACTAATTTGACAATAAACTATTTGTAAAATAAAATAAAATAAAATAAATTTTTACTGAAAAAAAAATAAATAAATACCAGATTTAATGGCTTGTTTGTTAATAGGAGTGTCTTGCAATGTGTAAAGTGCTACAGGCGTATAGAGATTATTGTGAGAGAAAGAAAGAAAAGAAAGAAAAGGAAAGAAAGGAAGAAAGAAAGAAAGAAAGAAAGAAAGAAAGAAAGAAAGAAAGAAAGAAAGAAAGAGAAGGAGAAAAGGAAGGAAGGAAGGAGAGAAGGGAGGGAGGGAGGGAAGAATGGAAGAAAGGAAGGAAGAGGAATACCTTTCCTGATGACTTTAGTCTTCAGTATCTCTTGTACTCCAGTGGTTGTGACTATTCCAGGCTCCAGCTCACTGAACCTGCCTTCTCCTGGTGTGGGCTTTCAGGGAATAGGTGGGTTATAGTGCCTGCTATGCCCAGCTTTCCCTTCTAGATGTAACTTTCCCACATAAAGCACCCTGCTGTTTGGGGTAGATACAAGTTGGACCAGGTATAGTCACCGGACATAAGAAGAGTTAATTTGTTGGCTGGTAGTGGAGCATGAAATAGCTTGTCCTCAAGAGTGAGCTGAATTCGTCAGATTTCTTCTTTGAGAATTCTCTTTGGAAGGACAGAAAGAATTTGTTAGTTGGAAGCAAATAGAGAAACAGACTAATTAGGTTAGTAGTGGAGCATTTGAGTAAGAATTCAGAAGGTCAAACTGGCAGCATTACTGCATTTTCTGCCATCTTGGAGCTGAGAGTCAATAGTTCCTGGACTTCCCATTGTGGGTCGTGAAGAAAGCCCTCGGATTTGAATTCGCTCAGGTGCCTCACTCTCCTGGGAAACCAGAATTGGTGGCCTGGATCTGGTGGGCAGGGCCAAACCAAAGGAAGCAAATGTGAATGGGTCCCTCCCTGAGAAGCCTCCGTTGACCATTTGATGTACACCTTCTCCACACGTGTGCATGCACACACAATTTATTCCTCCTTCCTCTGCCCCAACCATATTATTTATTGTTTAACTATAAGTAGGTGAAGTTGTGTGGGTGTGTGCATGCTCGCATGTCTACATGTGTGTGCACATGGAACAGGTTTTGTGTCCTTTTTGCGGGTGAGCGTGAGAAATAGATCGGACCCTCGGTGCCCCTCAAAGGTAAGTGGAAACGCTATGAAAAAGCCAGATTCTCAGTCTGCATAAAGCGGAAACCACCTGCACTCCCAAGAGCATCTCACAGACAAGTGTGGCTCCCTCCATGCTGCCTCAAGTTCTCTTCATTAAGCAGAAACCTCAGGTGTGAGCAGGGTGTGCGGGCTGTATCCACACTTGCATCCCTATAATCACGAGATGCTCTCAGAGACACAGAGCGTCTCTGAACGGGAATGGCCTTTGGGTGCCACTGTCTGATGCCCACCTCTTCTGACCCACTTTCTGGTGCATATTCTGGGAGCAGGGGGCCTGAGTCCCATGCCAAGAGCTGACCTCAGGCCTCACATTTCCCTGTGTTACTCACTGCACACCCACAGGGCTCTCCTAGGTCTTTTGCTTGGTTTTCTTTTTGAAGGATGTACTCCTTTCTTCTTCTATCACGATCGCCCTCCACTCACTGTCCCCTCTCTGGAACATTTATTCACATAACCCAGCAGAATCTCAGTCCTCTTTCCTGCCCCCATTTATCCACCCCATCCTCCCAGAGGACTTTTCTAAATTTTTAAAAGCATTTTTATTTATTTTTGATAGACAGTAAGAAAGAGAGAGGGGGGAGGGAGAGAGAGACAGACAGACAGACAGACAGACAGAATCTGAAGCAGGCTCAGCACAGAGCCTGATGCGGGGCTCAAACTCATGAACCACAAGATCATGACCTGAGCTGAAGTTGGATGCTTAACCAACTGAGCCATCCAGACGCCCCCTCAGGCTTTTCTAACATTTCACCTTGACAGTTGTAAGATCTCACAGCTCCCCACCTCTCTCTCACAAGCTGTGGTTGCTTCTGTAATCAAGTCTCTATTTTTTTCTTTTGTTTAATGTCTATCTTTCCCCATAAACCAGTGGCTGTGAGCATATGATGATTTTGCTCCCAGTGGACACTTGGCAACTTCTGGAGACATCATGGGTTGTGACAATGAGTAGGTCCTATCCCTAGGTATACCAGGAGGACTGCCACATGCCTTATGTGCAGCACAGCCTCCCTCCCAAAGAAGAAACACCTGGCCCAAAATGTCAAAAGTGCCCTGGTTGAGAACCTGTCATGGACTGGGAGCTTAATATGGGTAGAGAACTTGGCTGCCATATTCAAAACTTTGTATCCTGCATTGGGTCACAAGCACATTGACTGATTTATAGTTGATGTTCAAAAATATCTGTAAACTCATATGCACATGAGCACGCATGCGCACGCGCGCACACACACACGCACACACACACACCCTTGGATCAATCCTATGAACAAACCCATGCTTATACCTGCCTCCTTCCCAATGGCCAATCCTATGCCTCCATATGCAGCATCCCACCCCCTTGGATTGTGATTCTAATGTAAAGACACACTGCATATGTACACACATCCTTTTAAATAATTAATATACAATTTGCCTCTTATCAAACAAGTCCTCTTAGCAGCTTCTCCTTCTACACGCACTGATCCAACACCCATACCCATGTGTATATGCGTGCATATGTGCACCTGTGCAAACACCTGGCATGTTCACCCTCACCTGAACCTTTTCTCATGAGACACACAACTCTTTCTCTTTTAAATCACATAAAATAGGCTTCAACCAACGGACCTGCACAGACACACACATGAATACACATATTAGTACGAAAGACCCAAAGATGGGGCTGGAAAGTGGGGGAGTGAGAGAGGCCCAGTACACTTAACAAAACCTCCCTGTGGCCCCATCCAAGCCATGGGACTGTGAAATGTGTGTCATTAAAACTAGATCTAAAACCAGACTTCAAGCAGAGGTATCAAATCCAACTGCGATTAAAACCTCTCTCTGTCTCTCTCTCTCTCTCTCTCTCTCTCTCTCTCACACACACACACACACACACACAGACCCCTTTACAAATTTCCTTTTTTAAAAAAAAGAAGTCAAACAGGAGAAAATAATTTTAATCAACGTCATGCCCGTGTGTGCTGAGGTGAAATAGGATATTAATGCTTTTATCTCTGCTGGGGACATGGCTGACTTCACCATTGATTCCATTGGAGGCTGCACCCCAGGTGTGTTCCCATAGCATTTCTGCATTAAGCAGCTGCAAGACCAAGTCTAACATCTTTTATTATCTTGGCAAAGCTGCACACACTGAGTAGTGGGGCATAATAAAAAGATCCAATACCCCATTAGCACAGCTAAATATTTGACTTCTAAACTCAAGTGGAAAATGAAACTCAGTGCCTGGAGAGGAGCAGGTAAGGGGTGGCAATGTCGGAGAGCCCGACCACAATGCCTTCTTGTTCCAAGCACTGTACATTGTCTGAAGCCTTACAAACTAATCTTTTCACTGAATTTTCACACCTGATGCAGGCATTATCATGCCTACTTCACAGTGAGGGAACTGAGGCTCGGTGAGGGGAAGTGGCTTGTCCAGACCCTACATAGCCCGACTGAAGTTGCCTGTGGTCGGTAAAGCCACAGTGGTCTTGAATCCATGTCTGTTCTCTTCTCTGCCCCAAGCTTTCAGTGTCATATCAAGGGTTTTCTAAATCAAACATGTGATTTTGGTTTCACATTAGGGGGAAGCTACCTTCCTCCCTCCTTCCTTTCCTTCCTGCCTTCTTTCTTCTCTCCCTCCCTCCCAACTAAAATTTATTGAACTCCCCACTCTGTGCTATGTGCCAATCCCATGCCAGATCCTTGGGGTGGAATGGTGAGTAAGACCAATGCTGTCTCTAACATCGTGAAGCTTCCTCTCTGGGAGGAAAGACAGAATGACTTTCCCAAATCATAACGCAAGATGGAGGAACAGAGAAATACAAGGAGCTAGAAAAATTCAAGTGATGTGGGTTATGGATGTCTTCCTAAGAAGATGGCATCAAAGCTGAAATTCAAGTGGGAATCAGCAGTAAGGGGAACAGGGGAGAAGGAGAGTTTCCTAGAAGAAAACACGTACAAATGCTCAGAGGTATAAGAGGTCTTATTCACTTTTGTCCTTGAGAGCAACTCATTGCACCTGGGAGGGAACCTGGTGGTAAAGTTGCCAGCAAAGCCTAAATCTGAGCAACAGCAAGGTCTCCAGGGGTTAAGGACCCTTAATACAAGTGGCAATGGGAGAGGAGAGGACTTTCTCAAGCCTAAGCCTGTAAGTGAATCACCTGAGGAATGCAGATTTTGATTTGGTAGGTCTGAAGTGGAGTCTCATCTGCTGCCTTTCTAACAAGCTCTCAGGTGATGCCCAAAGTGTTGGTCTGCCGACCACACTTGAGTCAGAAGGCCCAGACCTATGTCATCTAAGTTGGTGCCCACTGACCACACATGACCACAGAACAATTGAAATGTGACGGGTTCAAATTGAGATGTAGGCTAAATGTAAATTACACATCAATACCAAGGACTTTGATCGAATAAAGAATGTAAAAATGACTTCTTAGTAATTCTTTATTGTTTGTATGTTGAAATGATAATATTTTTGATATATTGGGTTAAATAAAATATGACATCAAGATAAAGTCCATTCATTTTTGCTCTTTGAATGTACCGACAAAAAATTTTAAATTACATATATTGATTAGATGCTCACCTATTTTGGATATACTGGTTTAAATAAAATGACCACTCAAATGACTTCTATCCTTTTCTTTTTATATTTCTAAATGTGTGTGCTAAGGACCTCTTGGCTATTAATATTAACTTACTAGCTCATCAGAAAGTATTGTTTCACCTCTAGAAATTCCTAATATTGGAATCACCAAAGGAACTGATGACCTAACGTTAATTGGTTCTGATTTAAATACTTCATTTGAACTAATTCTAGTACTCAAGGTTGAATACTCTGAGAATATTGACACTAAAAGGAAGTTTAGACTTAATCCAATGCTGATTTTGCAAACGACTAAACCAAAACTCAGAGACAGATATTTAGTTAAGGTCACACAGCAACCCAAGGTTCTTGATCCGCATTACTAGTCAGTCCCTCCTTTGTAGTCTAGTGTGGATGCCATTCATGTTGGTACATTATTGTGTCCCTCCTCCAATGGTATTTACATGTGAATCTCTTTATCACTCCTGCAGGGAAACTATAGTGTGTGGGAGGCATGGAGAAATGGAAAAATACCCCTTTCTCAGACCACCACCTCTGAGAACCAATGTGTGGTTAAGCTGTGTACTGAGTAACCACCCAATGCTAAAACAAAATGGTGGCCTATTTTAGTACGTGTAAACACTGGCAAAGGTAAAGTTTTGTGTGTGTGCATGCATGTGTGCACACACACACACACACACACAGATGACTTTATGCATAACTTCATCTGCTGATTATGTCAAAAACCCGGGTCCTTTCATGGACAGGAGGCTGCCGGTTGAATGGCCCATCCAGCCCTAGGGAGAGGCCCCTCCATGGGACAGCACACCAACACACCCTGCAGGCTGCTACCTGGTTTGCCAAAACCTAGTTTGGTTACAGTACATGCCCAGAGCTGGCCTCCTGTGTCCTGAGCAAGAATTCCCCTTGGCTCACTTCTGTGGTCCCCGAGGGATTATACCAATTATAATCTCCTAAGGAATTTCAGCAGATCTCCAGGCAGCATTGGTCGCAGCCTGGCAACTCATGCCTTCACTTGAAGGACCTACCCTTCCCCCTTCTCAGTGGGTTCATATTTTAAAGTTTGACACGCTATATTTAGAGGATTCTTCATTAATTCTAATTTTCCCTAAACACCCTTCTGGGCAGGAGAAGGAGTTTGTAGAAATGTTGCTTGATAACTCTTAATAAATCAGAAGGCAGTTACGGCTGACAGTTTACACCTGGGCGCCATCATCCTGGCTTCCTGGAAGTTCAGACCTGGGAAGGGCTTTAGGAGTCATTGTGTTTATTCCCTTATTGTATGTATGGGGGGGTTTTGGCTCAGAGATGGGGTGACTTAGTCAAGACTACAAAGGCAGTTGCTAGCATAGGAGGAAAGAGAACCCAATTTATAGACCCCAGCTGTCTTCATGATCCCTAGATGCAATGGTATTGACATATGGTCCAACCAAAGACGACTTCAGTGCTTCTCACCTGAACAGAGAAACCAAAAGGAGCAAAGCCCTATTCTTGCTCTCATCTGGCTTAAATCCAGTGTGGTTTTATAAGCACCCTCGGGGCTAGGATTCCTAGTGCTTTTGTTTTTCTCAGATGGTTATAGGGGCTTTCATCATTGAAGGGTTTTGTCTCTTTTGTTTACTGCTACATCTGGGTAGCACTAATGTCCAATAAAAAGATAATGTGAACCACGAATGCTGGCCACAATTATAGCTTAAAACTTTCTAGTAGCCACATTTAAAAAAGTAAAACAAAACAAAACAAAACAAAAAAACCAGGGCCACCTGGGTGGCTCAGTTGGTTAAGCATCTGACTTCAGCTTCAGCTCAGGTCATGATCTCATGGTTCATGAGTTCAAGCCCCATATCAGGCTCTGTGCTGGCAGCCCAGAGCCTGAAGCCTGCTTCAGGTTCTGTGTCTTCCTCTCTCTCTGTCCCTACCCCACTCTCACTCTGTTTCTCTCTCTCAGAAAAATAAGTAAACATTTAAAAAAAGTAAAAATAAAACAGAACAAAAAGAAACGGGTGAATATGATTTTAATAACATATTTAATTTGAACAAATATATCCAAAATCTTATCATTTCAACATGCAGTCAATAGAAAACAGTAATAAAAATTAAAAACAACAACAACAGCAAAACTTTAAGGACATTTTTTACCTTATTTTTTTCATACTAAGTTTTTGAAATCCAGTGTGCATTTTATACTTCCAGCACAATTTAGTTCAGGTTCATTTCAGAGCACCAAAACCACAAGTGCTACCGTGTTGGACAGTTCAGCTCTAGAGCTTAGAGAAGTGCCCGGCACATAGTAGGAGCTCAAAAATGTATTTATGAATGAATGAATGGATTGGAAGGGCCCACCTTGTAGATCACCTAATGCAGCCCCCTAGTATCAAGAAAGGGAAACGAGGTCAGAGAAAGGCAGCGACTTACTCGGTAGCAATTCACTGAACTGTCTTCCTCCAGGACTAGAAGGTAAACACAGCACCCGTCGGAGAAGCAGACCCAGCTACCCCTGACGACGGTTACCCCAGGGCTCAGCACAACCCCTGACACATGTCTAGTAAATGTATGTAGAGGGAAGGGTCACCTCACTAATTGGTAAGAAAGCAGAGCAGGGAACCCGAGGCTCCAGCCTCCTGCCCAGAGCTCGCTCCCCTCTACCCCGCTGTCCTGAAAATTGACTTATGTTCAGGACCTGGGAGAGTGCATAACATTCGTGTCAAGGACAGGCTAGGGAGGTGTGCATGCTGAGGCACTGACTGCTGTTTAACTGTCTCTGTGAGGAGGTATCCGGCGGGCTGGAACTCACCGCGGTGGGATCTGAATTTGCCTGCAGTAGGGATGCTGGATGCCATTTATGTAGCTGAAGACAGGAGCCTTCCTCTCTGACTCCTTTCAAACAAACATGTGCCCCGGGCTCACTGGACTCCAAACATTCTCTCTTAAGTGACAGGGTGTCAGATCTGGGAGCACACACCTTTGAAATTCCCCACTTTATAACTCCATTCTTCCCATTCTTCAAGGCCCAGCCAAGGGCTAAGTCCATGAACCCTTCCCAGGCCCGCCCTGTGCAGCCAGGAGCACCCTCTTCCACTGAGAAGCACTCTCGTCTCTCCAGCTTCCGGATTTTCGCTGGGTCTCACAGGGAGTCTACATTCGAAGGGAGAAACTGTCTCTCAGAATCAAATAACTCATAACGATGATAGCTCTGAGTTCAAAGGGACCTTGTACATCTTCAAAAGCAGTTTCCCAAACTTCAGGTGTTTGCATATCGCCTTGGATCTTTGTTGTAGAGCTCATCTGCATTCAGTGATTCATTTTCTTTGAATCTCTTTACTCTCTAAAGTTAAATTTATCTTTGAAGGAAAACAATACATTTGAAAACACCATGATATGGATATTACATATATTCCACATATACAAATACATAGCTATTTTACTATTATATATATAAGTATTTATAAAGCTTATTTATTTATTTTGAGAGAGAAACAGGAAGAATGAGCAGTGAGAGAGCAGAGAGAGAGGGAGACAAAATCCCAAGCAGGCTCTGAGCTGTCAGTACAAAGCCTGATGCCAGGCTCGAACTCACAAACCATGAGATAATGACCTGAGCCAAAATCAAGAGTTGGACACTTAACCAAGCCTCTCTCCCCCCGCAGAGTGCAGCAATAATCAAAATATATTTAACGTTTACATACAGGTGTATAGTGTCTGTGTATCTCAAAACCAACTATACCTCTACCAGTGACACATGTCTCCCTTTTAAAACATTTTTTCCTAAGACATCACCTTCATTCTAGACAGAGAGAAAACTGAGTCTCAGAGAGAAGCAGTTTCTGTCCTCTGGCAGGTCTTACAGAAATTTGTTGGCAAAGGAGTTTGGTGACCTCAGACTCAATGGTTCTAAGACGAAAACTTCATTGACATATTCTTCAGCTGGGGCAGCCAGCAATGGACTTGGCCTCAGTCTGAAGTTATAAGAAAACCAGGGCTTTCAAGTCACAGGTTCAAATACCAGCTGAGCATTTGTGGCTGCGTGAGTTTATGCTAAGTGCTTGCTCTTCCTCAGTCTATTTCTTTTCAGGATATGGGGAGGATGTACCTCTTGGGTTGTGGAAACATTTGCACTTGAACCCTGCTCACTAAAGATCCCACTTCAGACACTAGCCTGGACCTATCTGATAGAAATAAAAATAAACTACGTAGGTCTTCTTAAATTTTATAGTTGCCACATTAAAAAGGAGTAAAAAGAAACAGAAGAAATGTATTTTATTCAACTCATTACATTCAGAATATTCTCATTTCAACATGTAATCAATATAAAATTATTAATGGAGTAGTTTACTTTTATAACATTAAATTTTCCAAATCCAGGGTGTATTTTATACTTAGAGTGAATCTCAATATAAACTATAAATTTTCACAGGAAAACTTGACCTGAATTATGATTTCAAAAACTTTACACAATTGAAAAAGTAGACTCATAAACCTGAGCTTTCCAAACCCACTTAAAATTGTTCTATTAACTGAATTGAGCATTAGCTTTTAGGTTTAAATTATAAAATAAAATAAAAGTAAAGTAAAGTAAATCTAGTTCCTCATCATATTAGCCATATTTCAAGCTTTCGGTAACCATATGTGGCTACCATGTTAGATGGCGAGATCTGGTATTTTACTTTGTTGTATAAATCTAGTTCATCATATTAGCCATATTTCAACCTTTCAATAACCATATGAGGCTACCATATTAGATGGCAAGATCTGGTATTTTACCTTGTTTTTTAAATCTAGTTCCTCATCATATTAGCCATATTTCAAGCTTTCAATAACCATATGTAGCTACCATATTAGATGGCAAGATCTGGTATTTTACCTTGTTTTTATATTTATTTCTCTGTAAAATAGAGCGTGTGTGTGTGTGTGTGCGCGCGCAAACACACACACACACATGCACATTGGACTTAAACATCTTCAAAATCCTGGCACCTGTGATGGTTTATTTGCTTCTTGTGACCACTGCAGACACAAGGCGGATAGATGATAATATACCCATTGCAAAGAACTAATGCTCAGAGGGGTGAAATGGCCAGTCTAGTGCCACACGAGTAGTCAATGACACAGCCAGAATTCTGGAAATGAGTTCCAGAATTCAGGTTTGCCAGTTTCTTGAAGAGGGCTCTGTTCAGAATCCTTAATGAAAATCCCACCTACTATCCACATACTATTTAAAAAGCAGGGAGGTTTGAGGACCAGCCTACCATGTTAATTCCTTTGAAACACATGTTTTATCACATAGCTGGTGTTACACGTTAATGGTTTGACCCCACCTATTTTTTTTTTAAGCCAAAGGGAAGAGGGATAAAGTTATTGCCAAAATGCTGAACTAATTAGCTCCACTTTAGGTTTACTTAGAGGGGCTCATTTTAGCAGATGCATTATTTAAACATCAGATAACTGACTTGTTAATAACTCTTTTTCTTCCTCTAGTGAGTGTAATTTTCTTCTCTGGGGTTCAAAAAGGTAGAACTTTTCCCACACAGAGGCCTGATTGTAGTGTTCAGTCTTTGATAAGGTTTATTCTTATACCTGGTTTTCTGGTTTTCTTTCTCTTTTCTTTATTTCCCCAGGTTGCAGGGTGTGTGGGAGTGCTAATCTATATAGGATCTTTTTTTTCCTCCTCTGTTTGTCTTCCTTTGACTATTTTCTCTTGTGAAGGCAAATACAATAATAACATCTTACTTTCTAAAGCTCTTTTCATCCTGATCGAGTTCTGAGCGGCACAGAACACATTGCATTTCAAAACTTATGGAAATGCAGCCTTACAGGTTACAAATTTAGACAACATGAAAAGTCAGACACACAGGGTCCTTGAAGCACATTAATTCACTCACAACATGCCCCGTCCTCTGAGCAGCTACAATTAATTGTCTCCACGCTAAGCCAAGCCTTTTGCTAAAGGTAGCACAGACCTTGTTAAGAGAAAGCGAATGATGTTTATTTATGTGTCTACATTTCCATGTGATTATTGAGAGCCCACACAGATCTGCTGGGTTCAAACCAGCAATGTTGGAAGAGGGGCTTGTACTCTCGCTGCAGTTTTGCAGACAAACCAAGTGGTTGTGTTTTTAAAGCTCTCTTCTGTTTCTTCTCCCCAGGGCTGAGGAGTCCATGTTCCTTTTACGAAGTGTGCAAAGGCTGCCTTTGACAATGTGGAACAGACCTCAGAAGGCTACACCTTGTGTGAAGTCATGCTTAAAGAACAGCCTGCCTTATCCCAAACTATGGATTTCTCTCGCCCTCACCAGTCAAGCTACCCTCACGCTATCTGTGCTATATTCTCAGCCACGTTGAGATTTTTGTCCAGCTCTTTCCTGCCTCCTTGTAATGCCTCATCCCCTTGTAATGTGCTTCTCTCTGTACTTCTGCTGGCCACTTCAAATTTCTCAAGACCCGGCTCAAATAGCATCTTCTCAACTGGGCCTCTTCAGTCCACTTGCCAAATTAAAACAAAAAAAATGTGTATTTATTTATTTTGAAACAGATTGAGAGAGAGGAGGGGGAGGGGCAGAGAAGGAAGAAGAAAGATTTCCAAGCAGGCTTGCACCCTCAGGGCAGAGCCTGAATAGGGGCTTAATCCTACAAACCATGAGATCATGACCTGAGTCGAAACCAAGAGTCTGACGCTTAACCAACAGAGCCACCCAGGCATTCCTAGCTTGCCAATGTTTATCATGTTTTCTTGTTTTACAATTTCTCTTACAACACTTCTCTATGTGTTTTTTAAAATTATTATTTGCTTGTTTAGTGGTTAGGTCCCCCCACCCCCCATGCAATTTTAACCATGAAATTGAATGTATAGTAGAAGTCCCACAAGGCTGTTCTCAGATGCATCAACCCTGTAAAAGAGTTTGGGGTTACCCACAATGGTCTTTACTTACTGCAAATGTTAGTGGTTAGGGTCAGAAATTAATTTTGAAGTCTCCCATCCATGCTGGAAAGTACTTTAAATTTTTTTTTCTTAATGTTTTATTTATTTCTAGGAGAGAGAGAGACAGCGTGAGCAGGGGAGGGTCAGAGAGAGAGGGAGTCACAGACTGAAACAGGCTCCAGGCTCCGAGCTGGCAGTCAGCACAGAGCCCGACGCGGGGCTCGAACCCACGAACCGCGAGATCATGACCCAAGCGAAAGTCGGACGCTTAACCGACTAAGCCACCCAGGCGCCCCTGGAAAGTACTTTAAAGAGTAGCAACTGTATATGTGTCTCTCCCAGTTCATGGCTGAGAAAATCATTTTTCAGCTAGTCAGATTCCTCAAGGAACATGGCAAGAGGGTTCGGAATCACTGACTCCCACCTCCAAATATGTAACATTATTATTTCCATTGGTATTCTCCCTGGGAACTTCTCATTCAGCTCCCATTTTTATAATTAATTTCTTTTCACGGTATATAATGGAAAGGGAATGCTAAAATAAGAAGGAATCAACATAAATCCCCTTCACTGTACCGTATTCCTAAATCAAGATACAGGCTGATTTTCAGCAGAAAATCGCTTACACTACACTATAGCCACATAAACACTAGGAAAAAGAGAAGGGGATGGAATTCAGGAGATTGAGAAAATTTCTCATTGTTTAATGTCAGAACTTCCAAAGTCCTTCCACATATACCATCTCATCTAATGTTCAAGACAATAAAATAAAGGTTATCATCTGTATTTTCCAGACGGAGACTGTGGGACGCAGACAGGAACGTAAAGACTTGTTTGTGAAGACTGATAAGCTGCTCTATGTACCATAAAAGATGTGTGCTTGCGTGTGTGTGTGTGAATGTATGTGTGTATTTCATGAGAGTTTCAACTTAAATGTTTCTTAACTGTTACTTAAAAGTAGTAACTGTGGAGAAAACTATGAGGGAGAAGTCTAAGGCTGTGTCAGAATTTAGCCAGAAAGTATGGTGATTGATTACTAATGTCTGTCAGGGACATGACTGTGGAGGTGGCAAAAATGCAGGAAACATACTATATAATTTAAAACCCTTGTAAATGCCAAGTTCCAAAGTTCTAGCCATCTGTGTAATCTGGATTTTGAGTCATCAAGACACCTGGATTCTATTTCAGACTCTTTTCATAATGAGCAGTGTGGTCTTCAAAAGGTCATTTCCTTCTCAAAGGTCACTATGAGTCTGTAAAATCGGAATATTATAGTAGATGATTGATAAGGTTTCATGCAGCTGAAATGGTCTGTGATTTTCTAGGGAGTTTATAATGACGATGTTAGTAGAGAATGCACATTCTATATAGGAGCACATTCCATCCTATTATACCAGTACATTTCCCCCTCTTTTTAATCATCTAGATTACCTAAATAGGGCATTTACTTATTTAAACAATGTAATTATTTAAAATGCCAATATTGACTCATTTTGTGTAAAGTTTGAAGTATGTCACGTGTTTTCTCTAACGCGTATTGGAAGGAGTTAGATTCTCATTTCTTCTTTTTTTTTTATGGTGACAGTAGTTGACATACATAATCCATTCTGTACACTGAACATATGCTGATGATCATGATAGAAGCAAAGTACAGAACCAGAGAAGGAAACTTATAGGAAAAGAGGATTGAAAGACACTATAATTCTTAAAGTTATGAGGAAATTTTTTCCTTGCTAGGACAAAAATAAAACAATGTTCATCATAGAACAATCAGGAAATGCAGAGAAGGAATAGTTGGCTTGTGTATGTAATCCCTGACCACAGAAACTATGTCTATCTTGCCAACCATTGTATCTTCAATGATTTGTAGAATGTCTGGGACTAATTAAAAAATAGATTCTGAATATATATGACTAAGTAAGTGACTGCCAGCAAGCTGAAAAAAAAAAAAGCCCACCTAATCCTGAACTACAGCGATAACCACTGTGAGCATGAAATGTACCTCCACCCAGGCTTTATGCAAACAAAACATATACATATTCATTTTTTAAAATCAGCTTTATTGAGGTATAATTTACATACAATAATAGTCATCAATTTTAAGTATACAGTCAACAAGTTTTGACAAATGTATACAGTCATGCAATCAGGATCAAGTACCATAATCAATATGAGAACATTTTCTTTGCCCTCAATGAATCCTCTGTGACACTTCATTGTCAATCTCCGTCTCCCCCACCGGCGCCCCTTATAACCACAGATCTGATTTCAGACTGCTTTGGAATCAGTGTGTTTGGCTTCTTTCACATAGCACAAAGCTTTTGAAATTCATCCACGGTGTTGTATCGTTAGTTTGTTCCTGAATCTTTTTTATAGTTATACAACAATTTGTTTATCCATTCACCAGTTGATGGGGCATTTAGCTTTCCAGTTTTGACTATTGTTATAAAGCTTTTAACATTCCTGTATACACGTCTTTGTGTGGACATATGTTTTCTTTTCTGTTGGGTAAATTTCTAGGAATGGAAATGCAGAGTTAAGTTTTAACTTTATAAGAAATTGCTGACTGTTTTCCAAAGTGATAGTATCATTTTGCATTCCCAGCAGCAATGTGTGAGAGCAGAACTTGCTGTTGCCATTCTTAATTTTAGGCATTCCAAATGAGTATGTAGAACTATCTCATTGTGGTTTTAATTTGTATTTACCTAAAGACTGATGATATCAAGGACTTTTTCCTCTGCTTATTTTGCCATCTGTCTATTATTTTCTGGTGAAGTGTCTGTTCAGACCCTTTTCAAAAAGTCTGTTTTTATCTTTTTGTTGTGGAGTTGAATGGGTTATTTATATATGCTGATTAAAAGTCTTTTGTCAGATGTATATTTATCACATAGTTCTCCCTGTGTGTAATTTGCCTTTTCATTTTCACTACGGTGTCTTTTGAGGAGAAAATAATTTTAATTTGATGAAGGCCTACTAGAAAATTCTGTATGGTTTCTCCTGTGGATGAAATCTTTCCTTAATCCAAGGTCACAAGGATTTCCTTCTATATTACCTTTTAGAATGACTTTTTAGCTCTAACATTTAATTATATAATCCATTTTGAGTTAATTTTTGTGCCTGGTAAGGACTGAGATTCGTTTTTAAGCATGTGCATATCTAATTTTGCCACCATCATTTGTTCAAAATGATGATACCTTTCCCCCATTGAATTATCTTGGCTTCTTTGTCAAAAAATCAATTAATCATTTATGTTTGATTCCATTTCTGATATTCTGTTCTATTCCATTGATTTATCCTTACGCCAGAACAACCCCAACTTAATTCTATAGCTTGCTAATGTCTCCAATTAGATAGTTTAAATCTTCCAACTTTGTTCTTTTTCAAAATTGCTTTGGTTATGTGAGGTTGTTTACATTCCTATATACATTGTATTATCAGCTTATTGATTTTTACAGAAAGTGCTTATTGGGGCATGGATTGAGGTTTATAATGGGGAAAATTGACAGCTTAAAAATTTTGTCTTCTGATTCATAAACATGATATACAACTCTATTTATTCATATCTTTAAAAAATCTTTCAATAATGTTTTCTAATATTCAATGTATAGATATTACCATGTTCTATTGCATGCTCATGCTTTTTGATGCCATTAAAAATGGTATATTTTTAAAATCTCACTAATCGTTCATTGCTGGTATACAGAAAAGCTGTATTTTTGTTCATTTGCTGGTATCATGCAATCTTACTTAACTCAGTAGTTCTACTAGCCTTGTTAATAGATTTTTTTGGGTTCTGTATATATATCATCATGTTATCTGAGAATAAATAAAACTTTAGTTATTATATTCTAATCTATAAATCTTTATTTTTTTCTCTTGTCTTATTGCACACTCTAAGACCTCTAGTACAATAATTATTAGAAGTAACATGAATAAACATTCTGGCTTTGTGCCTGGCCTTATGAGGAGTACATTCAATCTTTCACCATTAAAGATAGTCATAGGATTTTTGCAAATGTTCTTTATCAGATGGAGAAAAAAAAATTTTTTTTCTTATTTTGCTGCAAGTTTTTGTGTCATTAATAGACATTTAATTTTTTTCAAATGTTTATTCTGCATTGATTGGGATAATTGTATGGAGTTTCTTGTTAGTCTATTAATATGGTAGATAATAATACTGAGAGATTTTTGAATGTTGTTATATGATAATTTGTCAGATCTTTGTCCCTGGTTTCTGGGATGAAGCTTCTAAAACTTTGTAATTTTCCAGTTGCTAAGAGTATCTTGTTATTCACGATGGGCCCCTGGGAACATGCCTGAGTTTTTGTTAATGAATTGACTTGCAATGAATCTTTAAATAGTTTAAGGTGGGAGTTGGCCTTCCAGGGAAGACCAACCATGTAACTAGCATCTTGGGGTTTTGAGCCAGATGATATCTGTCTGACTTCTGGGGAGGAGACAGGGGTTGGATGCTGGGCTCAATCACATGCCTAATGATTCAATCAACCAGGCCTACATCATCAAACCCAATAAATTTTTTGGACACCTAAGTACAGTTGAGCTTCCTGGTTAAGGAACACATTGATGTGCCAAGAGGGTGACATACCCTGATGCAGCAAAGACAGGAGAAAAAAGTCTCCATGTTCAGCACCCTTCCAGGCCTCATCCTATGGGGAAATCTTCTTTTGGTTGGTCCTCATTTGTATTCTTTATAATAAAACTTTAATTATAAGAATAACATGTTTCTGAGTTCTGTGAGTCATTCCAGTGAATTGCTGAACCCAAGAGGTTAGTGAAAACTCCTGAATTTGCAGCCAATTGGTCAGAAGCACGGGGGACCTGGGAACCCTGTAATTAGTGACAGGTGTACGAAATCACAGCAGTCGTACTGAGGACCGTGCTCTTAACTTGTGAGTTTTGTGTTAGCTCAGGGTAATTAGTGTCAAAATTGCACTGCAATATTGCAAACGTTACACAAACTTTGTATCCTTGAAAAAAAAATCCAGCTACTCGTACAATTTATCCTTTTAAAATATCACTGATTTCAGTTTTGAATATTTTATTAAGAAAATTTTCATCTACATTTATGAAAGATATTGTTCTATGTTTCTTCTTTTCCCTTAATATCTCAGAATGGTTTAATGTCAAGGTACTTCTGTATTTATTGAACAGATTGGGAATGTTATTTCTCTTTATATTTATCTAATGTGTTTGTAGAATTGGTAGTCTTTCTTCCTTAAATATTTGGTTGAAGTCACCTGGGCCTAAAATTTGTGAGAAGGTTTCTAAGTATGAATTTAGTAATTTTAATGATAAGGTGCTCCAGTTATCTGTTTCTTCTTCAAGAGGACCTTGACGGTGCCTTTCAAGTACTTAATATGTTTCATCTTAGTTGTTAAAATTTTTGTCACCAAGTTGTGATGTGATATTCTCTTATTACTTATTTAATAATGAATAATGTCTATAGGGTCTAAAATGATGTCCTGCTTTTTATTCTTGATATTGGTAATTTGGCCTTCTATCCTTAAGGTCTTCTATCCTTATTCAATCTGGCTAGAATTCTGGCAAATTTTGATCTTTTTCAAAAATCAGATTTTTGTTTACTGATTTACACAATCATTTGTTTGCCTTCTTTTTCTTTGCTCTCCATTCTCACCATCACTGTTTCTTTTTTCTTTTCCCCACCTACACTACATTTCATTTACTCTTATTTTTCTTGTTTTTATTTAAGAGTTAAGGCATGGACTTGAGACCTTTATTCTTTTCTAAAATAAATATGTAATGCTATAAGTTTCTATCTAAGAACCACTTTACCTGCATCCCACAATTTTGCCATGTTGTGATTTTTATCTTTACCCATTCAGAATGTTCCCCCAAATTCTTTTGTGATTTCTTCTCGGACTCATGGATGGTTCAGATGTGTGTTGTGTAATTTCAAACATTTGAGGACTTTTTCCAAGACATTTCTGTTTTCTCACATCTGATTTCATTTCATTTCTGTCAGGGAATATCCTTTATAAATATTTAATCATTTTAAATTTATTTAGTTCCTGGGGGTGCCTAAAATGTTATGTAGCACTGCCTTTTTACTTGAAAGAATATAAATTCTGCTGTTGTCCTGTGCTAAGATACTTCTTCTTAAGTCAGCTTTATTTAGTCATTAATATAGACACCCTAGATTTCTTTTGTTCAGTGTTAGTGCAGTATATGTCTTTTCCATTCTTTTACTTCTACTTTATCTTTGACTTTATATTTAAGTAGTTGTAGGCATCATACAATTAAGTCCTCCTATTTTTTTAAAATTTTATTTGAGAGAGAGAGAGAGGAAGAGAGAGAGAAAATCTTAAGCAAGCTCCACGCATGGAGCCTAACACAGGGCTCGAGCCCACAACCCTGTGATCATAACCTAATCCAAAATCAACTGCTCAACTGATTGTGCCACCCAGGTGCCCCAAATCTTGTTATTTTTTTATATAGTATGACCTTTATGCCTTTTTTTTAAAAAAAAAATGTTTATTTATTTAGTTTGAGAGAGAGAGAATGAACAGGGGAGGGGCAGAGAGAGAGAGAGAGAGAGAGAATCCCAAGCAGGCCTCATACTTTCAGCACAGAGCCCAATACAGGGCTGGATCCTATGACTGTGAGATCATAACCAGAGCTGAAATCAAGAGTTGGACACTTAACCGACTGAGTCAGCCAGGTGCCCCAGAATATTATGCCTTTTATTTGGAGTTGATTCCTTATATTCAATTTAATTATTGATGTAGATGGATTTATAGCTACAGTTATGCTATTTGCTTTCTATTTATACCATCTGTTCTTTGTTCCCCCCCTTTTTTGTTTTTTTGGTTTATTTTCTTAACTTTTTTTTCATGAATTAAACATTTTCTTTCTTTCTTTTTCTTTTCTTTTCTTTTTCTTTTTTCTTTTTTCTTTTTTAAGAGAGAGATAGAGACAGCATGAGCAGGGGAGGGTCAGAGAGAGAGGGAGACACAGAATCCGAAGCAGGCTCCAGGCTCTGAGCTAGCTGTCAGCACAGAGCCCGATGAGGGGCTCAAACCCACGAACCGTCAGATCATGACCCGAGCCGAAGTCGGACGCTTAACCGACTGAGCCACCCAGGCGCCCCCATGAATTGAACATTTTCTATGATTCTGTTTCATGTCTACTACTTGTTTACAATTAATCTTTTTCTTCATTATAGTGATTGGTTGCTCTAGGGTTTATGGTATACACCTTTCTTTCACTTATTATAATCTATCTTCAAGTAATATTATATCAACTCACATATTGTATAAAAACCTTGCAAAAATTTTTTTTTTAATTCAAAAAAAAAAAAAAAAAAAAGAGGGCTCCTGGCTGGCTCAGTGTTTAAGCATCCAACTTTGGCTCAGGTCACAGATCTCACCGTTTGTGAGTTCGATCTCTGCGTAGGGCTCTGTGCTGACAGCTCAGAGCCTGGAGCCTGCTTCAGATCCCGAATCTCCCTCTCTCTCTGCATTTCCCGTGCTCATTTGCACACGTACTCTCTCTCTCTCTCTCTCTCTCTCTCTTTCCTTCAGAAATAAAATAAACATTAAGAAATAAAAAAATTTAAAAACCTTGCAAAAGCATACTTCCATTTCTATTATCCTGGCTTTCATGCTGGTGCTTTCATACATTTTTCCTTGTACATATGTTCTAAACTCCAGAAAACACTGCTAATGTGTTTTGTTCTAAAACAGACAATTATCTTTTAACATTATTTAAAAAAAGGTTTTTTTAGTGTTTTTATTTATTTTTGAAACAGAGAAAGATGGAGCATGAGCAGGGAAAGGGCAGAGAGAGAGAGAGAGACATAGAATTGGAAGCAGGCTCCAGGCTCTGAGTTGTCAGCACAGAGCCTGACACAGGGCTCGAACTCATGGACCGTGAGACCATGACCTGAGCCAAAGTTGGATGCTTAGCCAACTGAGCCACCCAGGCACCCCAACATTATTTAAAATTATAAGAAAAGAGGATGATACACAAAAATAATATGATTTATTAATTTTAAAATTTATCTTGTAAGACATGACCTTACATTATAATTAATATAGCTCAGTTTCCTTCACATTCTTCATCTTCAACTTCCATGACTTAGAAAAATTTTAAAGGACCTTTTTAAAAATATTTATTTATTTTTGAGAGAGAGAGAGCACAGGTGGAGAAGGAGCAGAGAGAGAGAGACACAGAATCTGAAGCAGGTTCCAGGCTCTGAGCTGTCAGCACAGAGTTGGGTGCAGGGCTCCAACTCACAAGCCATGAGATCATGACCTGAGCTGAAGTTGGATGCTTAACCGACTGAGCCATTCAGGTGCCCCTAAAGGGCTCTTTTTAAAACAGTGGTCTTGATAGCACTTTGGATTGTGCATCCCTAACAGTTAATATCTCATAAATATATACTCCTATGCATATATTTATTCACACTGTTACATGTATACAATGTATTTGTCATCACCTACATACATAAGAAAATAAACTCTGAAAGATGAGAAAATAGAAATAAAATTCTAGTATGTTCTTCTAAAATATCAGAATGAATTATCTTTGCATCTGTAAGGTATATATTTACACACTGTAGAGATCATTACTCTCAAATATAAAATACTAGAAAATATAACATGGACTGGCAAGATAACCTATTTATTGAGTCAGCATATGACAACTCAAAAAAAGCACAGAGCTCTCATTCACAGTTTATACATAAGGAAACTGATGTTTAGATAGGTAGGATCAAGTATAAGGTAAACAGAAGAGTCTAATATAAATGCAAGTCTACTCATTCTGAATCTAATTAATTTTCCTTTGTACCACTGTGTCCCATCCTTTGGAAATGATACTCTATGCCAGATATATAGGGACAACATTATCAAACAGCCTAATAACTATCATTAACTCCAAAATCCTTCATAATATGATTAAAACTTCAGTTTCCAAAATAAATCATATAAAATATTTTATTAAATTAATATGACTTGATGATAATTATAACCCTATTAAAATATACAGAGATAGAACTTAATCCTGTGTTTCTATACCATTTCTTTACCATTTAATTCTTTCTTTCATTTCAGGTCTGAGAAAAAGCAAAGTCAGTGGGAATTAACTTTGAACTCCCAATTAATGAGGAGAGGTTTAGGGGGAAAAGTAGGCCTATGAAAAATGACATGGAAATGTGCTAGGGGGAGGGAGGGGGAGCATTTGGAGAATAGAAGAATCTTTGGGGGAAGTCCCAAATCCCAGCTTCTATCCACCAAGTAATCATATAGAGCAGACAGCGAAAGACTGGACCAGATTCAGTCACTGACCTGGAGATGAAATTCTCCATTTTCCATTATCAACTCAGCCAGAAATCCACTCCCCCTGGAGCCATACTTAGCCAACTTGCTATCTCCCTGTACCCTGCTTGGTTCATAAACACAGATACAGGCATGGAGGTGTGCAGACCCAGCACTCTTTTCCCAAAGGGCAAACTATTTTTGTACAGCATCAAGCAGAGTGCAGGGGCCAGAAATGGTTGTAGTAAATAAAATAACAATATTAAATCCTGTTCACAGTCCTGTGAATGATGGGTAGAAGGAGATAAGAGGAGAAGACGAAGAATCAGAACTGAAAATCGTTAGCCCACTGGCTATAGTAAAGTAAATACATTTTGGAAAGGCTCAGTCCGAGGTAGGAGAAAGAGCCTGAGTTTCTACAGTAGGAAGACTTGAGTTTACGCTCTGAGTTCCACTGTTTTCTGTGGCTAGATTTTTAGTGTATCACCGCAACTTTCCTGGCCTCGGTGCCTTGACATTCCAAATGGGAATTCGGTGAGTGATGCCACGTAGAGGTGTTCTGGATATGTGAGAATAAACATGAGCATGTTTGGTTTTAGCATTTATCATTTACTCTCTACTCATTCCCCAAGGTCATGACTAAGGCGTTCTTCTCAGAATCCAATCATTGTATTACCTTCATCTAAAGTGACCATTCCCTCTCCCAAAATCCTTTAAAATAGCTAGCAGCCGCATGACAAAGAGTAAAATAATATGAACGAAATTAATTATAACATTTTATGTCACTCTCTATGTTAAAAAGGCATCATTTCAACATGTGATTAATATGAACATTATTATGGACATTTTCCATTTCCTTTTCATACTCTATCTTTGCTAAATGGTGAGTATTTTATACTCACAGTACATATACCAGCCGTATTTCTATATTTCTATTTCCCAACAGCCACGTGTGGCTAGCTACTGCTACTTCCAAGACCAAGTCCAAGAGAAGACATCTGACATCTTCCCTCCTTCCTGTGGCGTGGTTGCTCTTCCTAACAGTACCTGAGTGACAATAACCATTCAGTGGCCTGGAAAATACAGTAATACCAGCTCAGTTTTGGAGTTGTAATCGTTTTAACTATGTTCCTTGATGGCTGGGGTTCAAACATTAGTTTGAAAATGGGAGGGAGGTGAGCGCATGTCTTGACCTTGAAAGGTTCTTGTAGCTCTAATTCAGTGCCCCGTGGACACTTTTAAAGGCATCCTCAGTCCCTCAGGTAAATAAAGCTGGGAAGAGAGCGAACCAGACCAGTGTGGAAACTCATTGCCCTTCTTTTATGACATAGCAATGTTCAAGAGTTGGAACGTTGTTGGAGTCCAAAGGATTCTGTTTGTGCAGCATGAATGCAGATGTACCCAAGTGTATAAGACCCTTGCTCAGTCTACCATGTCCTAAATTTGGCAGGCTCACTAAGGCATGGAGGATTATGCAGCTTAAATTGTTTGAGAATGGTGATGGTTGTTGAAAAGAATATCACCGGCAACAACAAAAATCAAAAACAAAAATAAAACAGAGACTCCTCCATCTGCCAATGAAATAACATGCTATCTCAGGTCTTCAGACTAGATGGAAGATCTAGAACCATATGGTCTCAACGGAATCTGTTAATCCTGATATTTCATAGCTATTCTTGTGTGCCCATGGATTTCTAAAAACAAAGAAACCCTGGGAAGGGTCTGGATTCCTCTGTGTTTCTGGAGAAGACTGTGGGTGGGGTCCAGACCTATGATAACTCAGTAGGTAGTCAAGACCCACTGGTCTTCTCTAAGGTAGATGCCAATTTCCCAGGAGACAGATGTTCGCACAATGAGTTCTGGGCACAGTCAAATAGGATTACAATTCAGGATAGTATTTATTTACAGAGGGGAAATGCAGCTCAGAATTCCATGAGAGACAGTGGAATATCAACATAGCTCTCTAGGAGCACACGCAACCCTATTTGAGCTTGTGAAGAACAGACGTAGTTATTCCAACTTGAAAATAATACATGCTGCAAGCCCTAAAAATGGGTTGGAAAAACAGCTCTCTGCCCCTTCCAAGCTTCCAAGCTACATTTGTGAAAACAGCAAGAGGAACAAGGAACTGAGTCTGATTCTGGCTTATTGATCAGGGGAACTTGGAGCTAAACTTGTCTCTAAAATGTCAATGAGGAATGAAGGGTCCCTTGCCCAAGAAACCCCTTGGCTACCTCCCAAGGAGATGTGCAAAGCAGGCAGGACATAGGACCTGGGTGGTCTGTCAGGGATTTGGGAGATGTCCATTGCTGGAGCACTTACTGGGCCTTTTCCAGAACCCAGGTTCATTTCAGTTTACAGATAATTTTTTTATCAGAGTTTTAAAACAAACAAATGTTTTTCTTGTCACTCATTGGCTCTACCTTCCCCACTGTATATGGTAAAAAATGGTAACATTGTACCTAGTAGGGAAATATTTTTCATTGTTTAACTAGGTCATAACCTGCATTAAGGCACCAGAATATGCAAAAAACATATCCTGGTTTCCCATTATGGGTTAGACTGTCTAATTTTTGTATTCAGAAAAAAAAGAGGAAAAAGAAGATAGGATGAGGTGTTGATGAACCCAAGTGTGTTGGTTTTATCATTCATTCATTCATTCAACAGGCACTTACTACATGCATCCTTTGTGCCAAATAATACCCTAGGTTCTAGGTTTTAATCCTTAATCTATGATTTAAAAACCATACAGTCTAGGTTACTTTCTGAACCTTAATTCCCTTGACAGTGATATAACACACAATCTGATTTCATCATATCCTGGATTGAGAATTAAGCACATCAGGGATGATGCCAAGAAGTAATATTTTTAATCTTCACTAAGTTCTCTAAACTAAATATCATTGCACCAATTACACACAAGAGAAAGAGATTCAGAGAGGTAAAGCAATCTGGCTTGATTGAACTAATGGCAGAGGTGGGATTTGAACCCAAGTTTGTTTGGCTCCAAAGATTATACTCTTTATCACAATGTGAAGTTCTTTATAACTACCCAGAACCATTTTCCTGTAATATTTTATGATACAGCTGATTTCATACACTAATCCTAAGTATCTCTCTGGGATCTCAGAATCTTTGTGACTTCTTTCACCAAAACCAGCATTTAGAAGGTTGAAGATGACGTGGTAGAGTAAAAAGTGGATCATTATCATCCTTGGGCCCAGGTCATCAGAAGAACATCTCAGCTGTTGCCATGGAGCTGAGACCTTGGCATCAAAGCTTGCACTGCACCTGGTTCTGGGTCTGTAGCTTCTGGAGGTAACGGAGCAGGCTGCCACCTCATAACTGTGGGTCCCACATATACACCAGAGCTCTTGGAGACACTGGTTAGCAGATGTGAAAGGTACTTTGAGATATTTTTGTTTAATATCCCCAACATTAAGGCCCACAGAGGTTAAGTAATTTCCTTACGGTCTGTATGAGTCAGGATTCTCCAGAGTAACAGAATGTATATACATATGAATTGACTCGTGGGATTATGGGGTCTGACCAGTCCCAACATTCTGCAGGGTGAGCTGGCCCACTGAGAGCCCAGAGGATCTGATGGTGCTGCACTCCAAGTCTGAGAGCTGAGTCCCAGAAGAGTGTTCATGCTACACTTTGAGTCTGAAGACAGGAAAAAGCTGTGTCCCAGCTGGAAGGCAGTTAGGCACCAAGAATTCTCTTATTGAGGGAGTTGGACCAGTCTTTTTGTTCTATTCAGTTCCTCAACTGATTGGATAAGGCCCGCCCACATTAAAGAGGGGCAATCTGCTACCCAGTTCACTATTTTAAATGTTAATCTCATCCAAAAACACCCCCACAGAAATACCCAGAATAATGTTTGGCCATATTGTTGACCAAATATCTAGGCACCCTGTGGCCCAGTCAAGATGGCACATAAAATTATCCATCATTGGGTCACATCACTGAATGAGTAGAAAAACTACAAGGAGAACTTAGGCCTCTAAATTTAATTTGGGTTCTTTCCTTTTACATGCTGATTCATAGATCTTTCAACATATTGATTAGACATGGCCATCCATGTACTTCAAAGAAACCAATATATCAAAGAAACTGATAGAGATCAAAGGGTGGGAAAATGACATGGAAGTTATTGATAACTGTTTTATTGGTGTTTTCACTATGCAGACACTTGAATTATGCTCTGTAGTCTGTTTGAGACAGGAAAAAAGAGACAATTAAACAAATCCCAGCTTCCACTTCCTAAGCATATGCACTTTCTCCTATTCTTTGAGATGCTTGTGAGTTTGGGCATGTCAAGTTGAAAAGAAATAAAATCAATTTTTACTATCTTTGGTGATGTTTAATAACATCATTAAAACATTTCAAAATTAACTGTGATCATTGAATTGTAAAATGTGTAAGGTTCAGCAGTATTGAACAATCTCTCTGATAAAGTATTCTGGGATTCTGAAACAACCCTGAAAAAAACACAAGAAAATATTATCTCCCTGTTGAAGGTGAAAAAACAGGTTCTAAGAAGTTGCTGGGGGTGAGACAATCAATAGTGAGGGTGAATATCCTGAGTGTGCCTAGTGCTTTCCAGGTGAAAGTTTTAAAAATTCTTTAAAATTCAAAATTACGTGTGTGTGCGTGCACACACTTTCCAAAGAGAGGCTAATGCCCAGGTATGGCTAGGGTCAATCAGGTTGGCTGTGTGGACATTTATTGTCTTCTCTATGTTTCCAGTAATAGCACCCCAGTTTTCTTGGAAAAAGCTACCTTTCCCCCCTTAATCCGTCTCATTGAGGTGATATGGAGTCATTTCCTAGATTTGGAGCATCAGAGGCCCATGATGGAGATTCAACAATGGGAGCACAACCTCATCCCAGCCAGGTGGACCCAATGTTAGAACTTTGATGGGGACTTTTGGGAAGAGTTACCATTCATCTTCCAGCTATGTGTAGAGAAAGTCTGCCAGAGTGTCTGGCCAAGCCAGAGGGAAAAAAGAAACGAGAGGAACTGCATGAACCCTGATGACATGAAGCCAAACCCGAAGCAAGTTCTACGTCTGTTTTATTTTCAGTTCCATGAAGCAACAAATATCTTTCTCCGCTTCAACCAGTTTCATATGAGTTTCTTGTCATTTATAAGCAAGAGAGCGCTAGTTGATATAGAGGGTTTGATTAACTACTCCCATTTAAAGCCCATCTGAAATTGTTGTAGCCTCCTGGAGTGTGTAGTGATTTGGCGAGATGATTAGCATGGAAAAGTATAGAGCTTGGTTGTATCGTGGTCTGATTATTTAACAGTGTTATTATCAGCAAGATCTAATACAGGCAAATGCCTTAGCAGAGAAAAACATTGACTACATTCATTAACCATGGCTTTCTTTGCCCTCTGATAGTTTAATCAAACAGACATTAACTTCTTTCTTGGGATACCTGTCCCTAGGATAGCCTTTGGTTCCCACATTTATGGATGTCTATAAATTTCCAGATGCCATAAATGTTGTATTTCTCACAAGCAGCAGCAGGGACCCAGGCTCTGTAAACAATTTTGTGTGCTGATATCTGAAAACACAAAGAATGATAAAAGTCAAGCAGGTGCTTGACCTTCAGGGTAAAAAGGTAAAGCTATCCTTAATTCACAATTTAGATAATTCTTTCTATTTGATCTTGCCATCAGACAGGCACGCTTTTTATCTCTAACATCTATAGAGGGCCTTCACCTGTCTCAGGAAGAGAACATGCAAAGCTACACGTAGGTTTCATCTCCCGTGACAAATCTGATTGGTAGTTATTGCCTAGAGGGCCATGCTCAAAACTGTTTTGGAGTATTGTGGGAGAGGGTTTCACGATCAATTAGCAATGGCTGCCCCAGGCAAGAGATGAACAAGAGGTAACAGGAAGGAGACACCAAGAGATATTGACAATCTGAGAATATCTGGTGGTTTGAAACAAAATACAGATTAATCAGCTAACCTCAAGCTAAGTGCAATAGAAAAAAAATATAAAGAGTAATAAAAAGATGCATTTACTTCATAAAAGAACCAACTATACCTTCTCAAAAACAGTGACCCTGAAACTGGAAAAAAAAATGCTTTATTATGCCACTTTGATATCATTTCGGACTCAAGCAGCAGAGGCTCGCAGGCTCTGTGTTACAGTGTTGCAAAACTGTAACCCAGCCTGACTGAGCACAGAAGAGTGCAGCAATTAAGAACACAGATTTACAGGGCTGAGCTTCAAGGCAAACTTCAGCTCTTGGTAGAGTGTGTTTGTAAGCAAATCATTTTACCTCTCAGATCCTCAGTTTCTTCATCTACAAAGATCAAAGCAACGTTATCAGCCAGGATTCTGTTGCCATAGATTACCTGCAAGACAAGCTTGAGTCACAGCTTTTTTGTGACACTAATTTTAAGTTATTTATTTTGTTAAAGTTAACAATATTTGTGAAGTTCTTAGCTAACTTTCTGGCACAATATAGATATAAAACAAGCGGCAAGTAAATGCGACAGAGAGAAGCATCAGTACAGGTGATATTATTTTGTCCAACGTAATCACATTCTGACCAAGTGCTGTAACTTGGCCAGAATGTGTCCTGTATGAAGTATTCATCGTGTGGAGGTGGCATGTGTGATGGAGGTCTGGGGAAGATTTCACCATTTAAAATTTTTTAAAAAATTAATATTTATTTATTTTTGAAGGAGAGAGACAGAGCGTGAGTGAGGGAGGGGTAGAAAGAGAGAGAGACACAGAATCCTAAAGGGCTCCAGATTCTGAGCTGTCAGCCCAGAGCCCAGTGCGGGGTTCAAATTCATGAACCACAACGAACCACGAGATCGTGACCTGAGCCAAAGTCGGATGCTTACCGCCTGAGCCACCCAGGTGCCCCTCCCCCACTTAAAAAATTTTAATTACGAATATTTTTTAATGCTTATGTTTGAAGGACAGAGAGGCAGAGCGTGAGTGGCGGAGGGGTAGAGAGAGAGAGAGAGTCACCATTTAAAAAACAAAATATATAAAGAAGTTATCAGCCTTTTGCTTTAAAGGCATCTAATTAGAAGTGGTAGGAAATCATGGTTAAGTACATTGAATTGTGAGCTCAACTATATGAATTCAAATATTAGTTTGATACTTACTAGTTCTTTTCTAATGGAGGATGGTGATCATAGCATCTACTTACTGGGATTTTTGTGAAGATTATATGAGTTAATGCATGGAAAGCAGTTACAGAAATGCCTGGCCCAAAGTAAGCACTTAATAAATTCTGTGATTAATAATTATTTACTACTTCCTGTTCGGAGGTATAACACTTCCAAGCATGGCACTCATTGATTGATTGAGACTTACTGCATGCCCATCTTCATGATAACTGCTTATCTCATTTAATCATTACAACAGACGTAATGGGAGAAATGTTACTTCCTAATGAGATTATATGTTCCCAAGGGGAATTGTCTACCCACTGCTATAGACCACATGTTTGGCTCAGAGAAGGTGCTCAGTAAAAAAAGTTCTGGATAAGTTATTGGATCCTCATTTGCCAAATGAGGACATTGAGACTTGAAGGGGTTAATGCTATGTGTGTATGTTTCCTGGTGAGGCTTACTATGTGTCTTGCCTAGATGTGGTGATGTTGGCTTCAGGCTCCAAGTCTGTTTCACTCCAAAGTCTATGCCTCATATCTACTATGCTCACTGATGTAAAAAAGATTAGTGTCTATTCACACCTCAGAAAAACTTATGTCACCAGATCAGCAGACCATCTTACTGAGAGCAAACTGTGGGGCAAATGTGAACTCATTTTCATTTCCCCAATAACCATAGTTGTCCAGATGAAATTAACTTCAAAATTATACATCAATAGGGCAAGGTTTTATTTAGGAAAGAAACCACTTAATGGGATAGCTTTGTAGGCTGAGTGGAAAGGATTTCTCATTCTCTAGCCTGGGAGGTATTTATGAATGGACACGAGGTAGGCTATCAAGGGATGAGATGCATATAGGAGTCCCCAGGTATTTAGCACCAGCAGATATTGCTGCCTGATGGAGCAACGTCAGAGCTGAAAGGGAAGGCCATAGAGATGATTTGATCTAAGTACCTAATTTATAGATTATGTTATTTTTTTCTGTTGCTGTGCAACAACAAATTCCCACAAATTTAATGGCTTAAAAAACATATTTACTGTTTCCATTTCAGTAGGATCAAAAGTCCAGGCATGGAGTGACTGGGTTCTTCACTCAGGGTCTCAGGAGTTTCAAATCCAGGGCTCAGTTTGGGCTGTGATTGTTACCTAGGGCTTGATATCCTCTTCTGAGCTCACAGGTTGTAGGCAGAATCCATTTCCTTGTAGTGGGAGGTCTGAGGTTTCTGTTTTCTTGTTGGCTGTCAGGTGGGGACTACTTACGACTCCCAGAGACCGTTCCTATAGTATCACATAATCGCAAAAAGAGACATATCATCAGTTTCATGGGGTCTACACACACTGAAAGAAGAGGGGATTATACAAGACAAGGGGCACCGAGGGTCAATCTAGAATTCTACCCTGCCGCTTTCATTGAGAACACATGACTCTGAAGGACACATAGACTTAATTTGTCTGGGGCACAAAGCTTACTAGAGACAGAGCTGGATTGATGGCTATTCATCTGGCTCCAAGTTCATCTCTCTACTTAGGTCTCTGTAAATCAAATATTTCAAAGTTCTGCATTTGAAACTCAATCATCTTGATTTATAATGCTATATTAGTCAGGATACATTTGGTAGCAAGTGACAAAAACCCCAATAAAACTGGCTTAAATAGCAAGGAAAGTTATTGGCTCATAGGGTCAACTATTTGTGACTTCAGGCATCTCTGGATCTATTTTGTAGACAGGTGCTCTTTCTTGTTGCCTTCTTCCCAGTGGGTTCTCCTCATGGTGAAGGCGAAGGTAATTTCCAGAACTCCAGGACTGGATTCTACAAGATAAGTACATGCATTATTTTTTTTTCTTTTAGGAGTACTTTTTAATCATGGTTCCAGTAAATGTTCTGGGGCTGACTCATTGTACCAATCTGTGTCAACACTCATCTCTAAACCAATCACAGTGACCCTTTGGATAGAACACCCTGACTGGCCAGCTTTGATCATGTGCCCTAGAGCTAGGGGGTAGAATTGCCACTTCTAGAATCAAATGAACTGAGAATCTTAGAAGGCTAGTTTCTCAAAGAAAAATAAAGGTGCTGTTACAGAAGAGGAAATGGATGTGAGGCTGGCAAAAGCTACCAATAGCCTATGTAGGGCTCCCCCTAGTGGAATGTGGAAGAGAGTGAGAGCAGGGGTAGGGCAAGCCAATTGTTAAAAAGGAGGTGCCAAGAGAGAATAGAGTGGAATAGATTGACTAATAAACCACCAACACCACGTTTGACAGGAAAATAAAGAGAACCAGTAACCTGCCTCAATTAGTTAGAATACATGGGTTGAAGTTGTGGGGTCATCATTGCGAAGTGTTATCCTTCTGTAAGTCATGCTGTCCTTGAGCCTGCTATCTGCCTATGTAAAGTGGGGCTACGTGCCATACGTACCTCATCTTTCAGTCATTGCAAAAATATAAGGCTTCTAAAAATAAAGTGAAACAAGGGAGAAACTATCTGAGAATTCAACAGGGCTTACATATGCTGCATTATTAATTCAAGTAGAATATTGAAATTTGCAATAGGGATATCCCTTGAGCCTAAGCCAATGGGATAGTATTTTTCTGGACACCTTTTCTAAAATCCTTTTTAGAAATCATATGCCACCAGGGTAATGGCCTAGACGAGCTTAGGCCTAAGGAAGCTGGAACTTTGGCAACATGAAAGGGAGAGGGAGAGGGAAGACAGTGAGAGAGAATGAGAGAGAGAGAGAGAGAGAGAGAGAGAGAGAGAGGAGAGACTAAAAAAACCAGAATGCATGTGTTCATGTCTGGGAGCATGCATTCTAGTGGCTGGGGGAACCTGTTTGGAGATCAGGAAGGGTGCAACTCCTGGTCAAGGTATTTGTAGGTAATGACAAGTCTCCAGAGTATCAGCGTGTTTGCTGAAAGAACACAGTCAATAGTTGGGAACACTAAGATCAAGGTTCACATATGCAAATAAGCATCGAAGGCAGAAAGTAAAGAGTATCGATATAGCTAAAGATTGAAGGGCTTATGAAGAACTCCTGAACTCCTATTTACTCAATAAATGCACAACGGCCCCTTCCCTTATAAAAGGCTAGGTAGGACAACGACTATGGGCTGAGTGTCTGTAGCATGGTAGCTTGGGTTTGGATCCTGGCTCTGTTATGCGATATTGGGCAATTTGTTTAATTCTTCTCAGTTTTCCTCTTAAAATGGAGGTTATGATCATCATCATCATAATAATACTTATATTGAAGACTGTTTGAAGGATTAAAAGAAATGCTATTTGTGAAGCACACAGACTGGGTCCTAGGACACAGGGCATAGTTAATACATGTTCATTCTATTTTTATGTACCAAGATCTCATCATGAAGATATCTTTTGTGCTCATAAGTTTTAGTTATAGCTCAGGAAACATAGATTTTAAAATATCACCCATAACTTTAATCACAACAATGAAACATGTCATGAAGGATACATTAAGACTTGTGAAAGAGCTGGTAGCAGGGAACCTGCCTCAGTCTAGGGTCTGGGAAGCAACATTGACCTGACACTCAGAGAGCAAGCAGAGCTGGGCTAGTAATGGAAAGTGGCTTCTGACAGAGGAATCAGCTAGCACAAAATCTAAGGGGCATTTTTTAAAAAGTTGTAAACTCTACTAATTGGAAGGGGGTCAGTGTGGTTGGAGTGAAGGGGGACACATGATATTAAGGAGAAAGATCATGCATAGCCTTGTACAGTCATGGTAAAATTTGTTTTACCTTAATTGAATTAGTAGAGGATATGGCATGTGAACTAAATATTTAACAATGAGTCGATTTGGTTATGCAAAGTGAAGGGTTGAGGGAGAGAGAGAGTTGAAAGATGGAGAGAGAGGGAGGTGGGAGGGAGGGAGAGAGGGAGGGGGTGCACTAAGTGGCATATGACATTTTTATTCAATTAGGAGATGCTCGTAAAAACCTAGATGAGAGACATGGAAGGCTTAAATGTTGCTCATACATAGTAATCACTCAATAAATATTAGTTCTTATTAATACAACTGCTTTTAAAAGAAAATAAAAATAACTCTTGATGGGGGCAAAATATTATGCCTCATGCGGAGGCAAACTCTCTCTCCTCTTAGCTCTTACAACATTTTCCATAGACACTGCAAACGCCAGCAGCATTCTATGGTGTATTGCGATTATTTTGGGATAAGTATGGCTTGGCAATGGACTTCAGACTCTTAGAAAACAGAGACCAGAAAAGATATTTATTTCTGATTTCTTTACACAGCCTCACCTCCAGTTGGCACTTAACAAATGTGGGCTTCTTTCTGCAGTCGTTCAGTCAATTCTGAACCCAAAGTACCCCAGATTAAGGGATTTTAACTCCTTTGAGATTTGACAGAAGTAGTAAACTTAAGCTTTTGAGGCAGTGGCAGGTGGCTCAGAGTCCTGCACAAATAGGTTTAAATCTTATCTTTATTTAAGGAGGGGGAAGTGGACCCTCCATTTCATCGTTGAACATTTATCTATATTTCTTGTCTATTTCTAGAAAAAGGCTGTTTACCTACTTTTTGGTTTCCCCTTTCCCATTTCTTAAGCTCAAACCTAAACGAAGCAGCCTATGAAATCTAAGGTCAAGGTGGAGACCAGAAAAGTTATCCACTTTAGAGGTTCTAAAGCTGGGGTCCAGATGTAGACA
>NW_024080722.1:3320830-3519948 GCF_003009895.1 Hyaena hyaena
ATCTCTCAGGTTTTGTAAGGTTTCCAATGGCTTCAGATCTTTTCTGTGTGATGTATGGGCGCGAGTGCAAGTACGGAGCTCCTTACTTCTCCGCCATCTTGCCCTCTCCGTCAAAATAATCTAATATTCTGACAACCAGAATAGTTCTGTCTTTTTTGAATGGTCTTCAAGGGACCACAGGTACAAGATGGGTGGGGCTAGGTTCTGGTATCAGTAATTTACATGAGAATAGGAAAGAGGAAAACAAAACAATGAAATACAACTGAGGACACAATGAAAACTCACTAGGCCAGGAGGTAAAAAGTATTCTATGAAGATGGGACACTGGGGTGGCTCAGTCAGTTGAGTATCCAACTTCAGCTCAGGTCAGGATCTCATGGGATTTATGAGTTCCAGCCTCAAATTGGGCTTGCTGCTGTCATCAGCTTCAGATCCTCTGTCCCCCCCCCCCCCTGCCTATTCCCTGCTCACACACTCTCTCTCTCAAAAATGAATAAGCATAAAAAAAAAGAAAAGTATTCTAGGAAAAGAGTATGCTGAGAAGACACGGGCAGATAATTAAATCAGGACCCAGTTAAGAAATAATAACAGAGATCCAAGTAGCCAGTGCACACCAAGCATGAGATACCACATTTTTAGAAATTTATGTGATCACTAAGCTACAGAATCAGGAATGAGATTTTTAACTTCTGATGAAAGTCCTTTGAATGTGCTAATATATAATATGCTACAGAGACGTGATTACAATGACAATCATAAACGTACCAGAGGTTATGTGATAATAGTTAAAGAAAAAATTAAAACAAATATAAATTGGTAAATAAAATAGACATTAGAGAGCAAGAAGGAAGTGAAAGGAACAGAAATGCCATGCACACATGAAAATGACCAGATAGCAACTAAATGAGAAACATATAGAGTTGAGGCAACTCTCAGAACTCCAGGAAAGGCCAACAGGTCACCAATAATAAGAGATTGTTCATGCAGTATCTCTGAAGTATCAAAAGGCTTCATAACAATGAAGAACATTCCAGTGATATGGAGGCTAGGGAATACAGGTAGAATAAATAAGGGTATTATAGTTTTTGACTGCTAACTCTTAGGACAAAAACGTAAGATGGAAGTTTGTGTCATATTAACAGAATAAGAGAGAAAGACTTTTCATAGAGAAGGGGCAGTGTTTAGAATCTATGTAGTTGATAAGAGAAAAGTGTCTGCAAGAAAGCAGAGGGCAAAGGCCAGAAGAGCCTCCCACCCATGCTATATCTAACAGGGTGTTACTTAATTTTTACTTGTGTGATGCCCTTTCCCACTGGAAACCCGTAGTTGGGAATAGCTTTCTTGATAGGCACTGTTCTGGAAGGTTTCCTTTTCAATTTCTCATAGACTATGGCAAAAGGTGAGAATTTCCCTTCTATAGCTACAATTTGTATGATTTTCTCAAGGATTTGTTCTTGTCTATTAGGTCCCAAAGACTCTCCCTGAAGCACTGGCCTCTTAACCAGTCCAATCTCCCTTCATGATTTATGGTGGGAGCTTTATTTTTCTATAAAATTGGTACCCAGCAGCACACTGGTATACTGCAGGCCCATCCCAACTGAATCACCAGATGCTGATTTCTAATTCCCTTTGGCTATAACTTCAAAGACATCATTAAGGTGATGTTTGCCTGAAAGAACACTGAACTGAGGGGTTTGTGTAATACTGACCTCTTGCTACCAGTAAGAGGTGCAGTAAAACACCAGGCCAGCAAAAAGAATGATGGGGCATTTACCACAATATCTTTGTACTTAGTCTCATGAGATGGTAAGAAAGTTCTACAGGGCAGTAAACAGTTCTCCTCAAATGGCAAAACAGTGTCAAACCTAGTGAATGGTTTAATAACCATGGATGAGTTTATAGAATCTGTGAGGCATTGTTATACCATGGTAGTGATTAGGTTCTAATTGTCACTGTCTTTTTAGTAGTTTTGAGTCCTTTTGTGCCATCAAGTGGGATGACAGAAATTCTAATATTTGAATGTGTGCTGCCAGCTAAGAATGTTTCTCACCACTGCTGTATGGATTTGACCAGAGTTGTCTGTTCACCATGACCATCATTCATTGAAGCTGGAGAGTTACACGCATGGCTGAGTGTCTGTGAATGACATTTTCTGACCAGGAAAACCTGAAAACTAGAAAGCTGAGTTTGTTATTACCACTTATTATGGACTAGCAGCTTTGTGGGCTAAAGGCTGTAATAAATCATTTACATAATTTAAGAATTGAAAAGAATTCCGACAATACTCTCCAAATCCCTGGGAAAGAGCCCAAGGACCAAATGGCAGAGTCCACTTTGGTGACGAGGCGGGGAATGGCAGCATTTGTGCTGTACACTTACCAGGGGTTAAATATTGCTAATAGAACTTCCATTTGTTCTAATATTTCTATGCCATTCCCACGTATCTACATAATCAGGTGGTCATTAAATGAGATTGTTATAGTCATAGCATCACCACTAGAAACTGTACATTTTGCTCTACCACAGAATTCTGTAGTATACCTTCACCTCAGTCTTGTTTCCAGACAATGGCTCAACATGAAGTTTTGGTTCTAGCCAGACTGACCTCCTTCACATCGATAATACCAGCTTCCATTTACTTGAGGCACCATGCTGAGATAGAACATAAATCATCTCTAATCCTCAAAACACCCATATACTATGGAAGTTATTTTATTATCACAACTTTATAAGTGAAGGAACTGAAACACAGAGAAGTTATATAACGTGCCAAAGTTCACAGGGAAGATAAGTAGCAAAACCTGGATGTGAATTCAAAACTGTCTAGTCTGAAGCCTGCAACTTTTCCTTTTCACTATCTCTTAAATTTCTCCTCCATAAGATCTTGTTTTCAAAAATATACTAGTTTTTCTTGCATATTGTATTTAATTTTGGATTCCTAATCATTTTCCATTGGAGTTAAGGATATAGAAACATCTTCCAGGTCCTGGAGATGCAGAGGGCTGGAGTGATTGAGCAGTTAATTTAGTTTCCCTGCAAAAGGCAGAGACCTCGTTACTGAAATTAGTATAAGTCTGAGGGTTAATCAGTTACATGAAAGAATTCTAGGTAGAATAATTAATGCACATATTTGGAGAAATAATATCACAGCTGACACAGGGTGGAGCAGCTAAGTTTGTAATGTAATTTTAGGGCAGTAGTTGAGTAAACTGGTGTCTGTGTTTCATCCTTCAATCCTTTAAAAATTTGCCATACAAGCATATTTGGCATTTTATCAAATGTATTTTGCAAACTTCCAAAGAATGTGGTGATAAGGAGTACTATGTTGAAGTATGTTTCCTTGGAAGCAGAAAGGAGATGAGAGAAGGAGATGTTGAGAAAAAGGGATTCACATAGAAGCATCATGACAAGTGAGTCACTGCAAAGATGGGAAGGCCAGAATAGCCCTCTAGGGGAAGATTCTGGAGCTTTTCCAATTCCATTCCTTTCTCTAGCCATCAAGTGATGGAGATTTGTTGAACATGACACCTGGCTGCTCTGCATTATGGATTTGAATGGAGAGATAAAAGAGAGAGCTAATTGTTTTCCATGCATTCAAGTTTAATTTGGTGCACTTTTAATTAGGGCTCTGATGGGACTAGGAATCAGTTCCTTCTACACAGGCAGCTCCTGACAGCAGGCGACTACATAGACGAAAGGGATTATTATGGAAGCCACTCAGGTCACACTGGCATCAACAGAGTAGTTACAGATGATGTTCTGGGAACTGTCAACCCTAATGTCAAGGGTGACCCATTCAGGATCAGAAGCATTCAGCAGGATGTGATACAACAGGGCTTAGCCAATATGTAAAAGGCAGCTAGATTCAGAAATGGTAGAAGAGGGTAACGTAAAATCATCCCTAAGGAAGAAAAAAAAAAACACTTATGGGGCAACTTTTGTGTTTTGTAGGAGCATGTAACCATAGACAAAAAGCTCTTTCTTGGGGCACCTCAGTGGCTCAGTAGGTTAAGGCATTGACTTTGGCTGGGGTCATGATCTCGTGCTTTAGGAATTCAACCCCACATTGGGCTCTGCACGGACAGCTCAGAGCCTGCTTTGGATCTTCTGTCTCCCTCTCTCTCTTCCCTTCCCCTGCTCACATGTGCTCTCTCTCATTCTCTCTCTGTGTCTGTCTGTCTGTCTCTCTCTCTCTGTCAAAAATAAATAAATATTTAAAAAAGGATACTTTAAAAAAGTTCTTTTTTGGGGCGCCTGGGTGGCTTAGTCGGCTAAGCGTCCGACTTTCGCTTAGGTAATGATCTTGCGGTTCGTGGGTTCGAGCCCCGTGTCGGGCTCTGTGCTAACTGCCAGCTCAGAGCCTGGAGCCTATTTCAGAGTCTGTGACTCCCTCTCTCTCTGACCCTCCCCTGCTCATGCTGTCTCTCTCTCTCTCTCCTAGAAAAAAAAAAAAAGTTCTTTCTTTCAACACTTATAATTATCCTTCCTTCTCTACACCCTTTACAACTGTGGAAATTAAGGTTGAGTGACAATAAGTGACTTTCCCCAAGTTTACACAGCTAGTAATCATTAAAGCCAGACATCAAACTCAATTGTGTCCTGCACCCATGTTCCCGTTTCATTCTGTCCTCCCAGGTCCCTACCCCAACCCCTAACACAGTCTATCCTTTTTGGCTTCTATGGAATCATAACAATGTTTTTTCACTCACGCAGAAAATAGGAGTAAGCACGAGTCTGATGTGCAAGTTATTGATGTCATTTATTTGTAGATATTAATTATTTTTGTAATAAATTTACTTTTTACACTTAATTTTGATTCAGTGTATTAAGTATGTACATAGCAGCACTGGTAAGTAAGACAAGACCCTTCTCTGGTAGCTATGTGTTATATAAATGGCTTTTTGGAAAACCTGTAGGCAAAACATTTTTACAGCCTTTTCCCCAAAACTGAAATGGTCTCCCCAATATGAACTAATGTGTATGTACTAGGGTAAAATAAATAAAATAAAATAGGAAAACTCTTAAATGTAATTTGGCGATTATGACTCTTGAATGTCCTGCTGAAGCAGTGCCCATAGACGAAATTGAGTAAATAGAATTTATTTTTCAGACTGTACTTACTCATTTTTGAAAAGTAGCTATTTCACTGACATGGGCAGAATCCCCAATGGCACTAAGTCTGATGACTCCAATCAAGTAGTAGAGTAGTTAGCTTTACATAAGAAACTCTTAGCACATCCCTCTCAATGTCTTGAGTATTTTACTACAAGGAAGAAGGATGTAGTCTAAAGGACTTCTTTCTCTGAAGTGCAACAAGGAATTCTGCTGAATTTCTTCTCCATCATCACACCTGGATTCTCCAGGGCTCCTTAACACAACACCCTGTTTTTATTCTTGCTCCCCTTTAAGTCAGTGTCCTTGCAGAAGACCAAATATTGTAGTTAAGTATTTTTCACCATGAAAAAAAGACACCAAAAACATAAAACAAATATGGATATTAACGTATTATTACAAAACAAACACACTCGAAACGACTACCAAGGACAAAAATAGAACCTCGCCATGTATGTCTGAAGTCTCTCTAAGTGTCTTGCTTGTTCTAACTCAAATATCTTGCTCAAACATAACCACTCTCCTGACTTATATAGTAATCTTTGGTTTTTAATTTAAAAAGAAAGTTTTGTCACCAGATTCCCTTGATTGGTCTCACCTATATTTTTAACTTCTGTTACTAAATCTCTTTTAATCCGTAACTACCACAACTACCCCTTTCCCTTTCTTTTTCTTAAAATTTATCTGTTGATTAGTCCAAGGATTTTGACTTGTAGAGTTTCCCAGAGTCTGACTTTTGTTGATTACACATCCACCGTGCAGCTCAACACATTGCTTCACCCTTCACATTAGCAGCTAGATCCAGAACCCTAGTCACACTCATGGCCAATTGCTTTGGCAAAAGTAAAAGTGGTGCTATGGTCTTTCATCAGGGGGTATAGCAATTCTGCTTTTCTCACTTTTTAGAGAAGTTTTCTCAGTTCTTAGAGCTCAGTGTCTGGACTCATTAATTCATTAGGAGTTGCCAAATGCTGATATTTAAATCATTTCATTTTTATCTTTTTTATGGTTGTACTACTTTTGTAAAGAGATGCTTCCTTCATCTGCAGTGTGGTGAGCAGTTAGTGGTACTATTCATACAGAAACTGTAGAGAATGGTAAGATAAACATTTTAATTCTTTTTAATTCTTTCAATTACCAGGTTTCTAGAAAAAAAAAATGGTTCCCTATCATCTTCCAAATGTGACAACTTAATTTTTGTTGTTTTGTTTTGTTTTCAATAACATCAGAAACTCAAAGATTTAAACATATTAGATAGGTTTCAATCAACTACAATTACTATTCATTTTGAAGTTCAATTGTTTTATATTTGGTAATCAAAGACTCCTCCTTATGATGACCCTCCATCCTATTTGACAGATGTTAGTGGTCTTTGACTGCTTCCCCAATAACTGGCTTGACACATTTTAGACTTGTCTTAAACATTTCCTGCCCCAGATCTGGTGGTAGCCATTTTTCCAAAAAAAAAAAAAAAACAAAAAACAAACAAAAACAAAAATAAAAGAATCCCATCTTCCTTTATAAATTTTTTTCTGTAAGTGGAAATTGATATTTCAAGGCTCCAATCANAAACAAAAAACAAACAAAAACAAAAATAAAAGAATCCCATCTTCCTTTATAAATTTTTTTCTGTAAGTGGAAATTGATATTTCAAGGCTCCAATCAGTACACTAACTGTGCTCATCACTACTGGTCTGGTCATTGATAGTGTTTCTTCTTTGTACAGAACAAGAAGAAAAAATAAAAATACAGGTGTAGATATGGATAAATATTTGATATATAGATACAGGGGAAATTTAAACTTACTGATACTTCCTATTCAAATTTAAAACTAAACTATAGGAGTTTCTGTTTGCTTCTTCTTCTTACTATTATTTTTAATTTTTTAAGTGTGTGTGTGTGTGTGTGTGTGAGAGAGAGATTGAGAGAGAGAGAGAGAGAGAAGGGGAGGAGCAGAGCAGAGAGAGAGAGGGAGACACAGAATCCGAGGCAGGCTCTAAGCTCCTAGCTGTCAGCACAGAGCCCTATGTGGGGCTCAAACCCACAAACCGTGAGATCATGACCTGAGCTGAAGTTGGATGCTTAACCAAATGAGCGACCCAGACATCCCATTATTATTTATTTTTTATGTAAGCTCTACAAACAACATGGGGCTTAAACTCACAACCCCAAGATCAAGAGTCACATGTTCTACTGACCAAGCCAGCCAGGTGTCCCTGCTTTTATTGATTGATTGATTTGTTTATTAATTATTAAAAAATTTTTTCTTTCATAGTTTATTGTCAAGTTGGTTTCCATATAACACCCAGTGCTCATCCCAACAAGGGCCCTCCTCCATGCCCATCACCCCCCTTCCTCCCACACCCCCATCAGCCCTCAGTTTGTTCTCAGCATTCAAGAGTCTCTCATGGTTTGCCTCCCTCCCTCTCCCCAACTATTTTTCCCCTTCTCCTTCCCCATGGTCCTCTGCTAAGTTTCTTCTGTTCCACATATAAGTGAAAACATATGGTATCTGTCCTTCTCTGCCTGACTTATTTCGCTCAGCATAACACCCTCAAGGTCCATCCATGTTACTACACATGACCAGATTTCATTCTTTCTCCTTGCCATGTAGTATTCCATTGTATAGATAAACTACATCTTCTTGATCCATTCATCAGTTGATGGACATTAGGGTCTTTCCATGTTTTGACTATTGTTGAGAGTGCTACTATAAACATTGGGATACATGTGCCCCTATGCATCAGCACTCTTGTATCCCTTGGATAAATTCCTAGTAGTACTATTGCTGGGTCATAGGGGAGTTCTATTGTTAATGTTTTGAGGAACTTCCACACTGTTTTCCAGAGGGGCTGCACCAGTTTATATTCCCACCAACAGTGTAGGAGGGTGCCCGTTTCTCCACATCCTCGTCAGCATATATAGTCTCCTGATTTGTTCATTTTAGCCACTCTGGCTGGCGTGAGGTGGTATCTCAGTGTGATTTTGATCTGCATATCCCTGATGATGAGTGACGTTGAGCATCATTTCATGTGTCTGTTGGCCATGTGGACGTTCTCTTTGGAGAAGTGTCTGTTCATGTCTTCTGCCCATTTCTTCACTGGATTATTTGTTTTTCGGGTGTGGAGTTTGGTGAGTTCCTTATAGATTTTGGATATTAGCCCTTTATCTGATATGTCATTTGCAACTTTCTTTTCCCATTCCATCAGTTGCCTATTAGTTTTATGGATTGTTTCCTTTGCTGTGCAGAAGCTTTTTATCTTGATGAAGTCCCAACAGTTCAATTTTGCTTTTGATTCCCTTGTCTTTGGGGATGTGTCAAGTAAGAAATTGTTGTAGTTGAGGTCAAGGAGGTTGTTTCCTACTTTCTCCTCTAAGGTTTTGATAGTCTCCTGTCTCACATATAGGTCCTTCATCCATTTTGAGTTTATTTCTGTTTATGGTGTAAGAAAGTGATCTAGTTTCATATTTATATATTTTTTAATATTTTATTTTTAAGTAATCTACACCCAACATGGGGCTCGAACTCACAACCCTGGGACTGAGTCAAATGCTCTACTGACTGAGTCAGCCAGGTGCCCCTTTAAAACCTGCGCTTCTTTTTAACATCTGCAATACCACTCTTCCACAGTGGGAACCTTGGCCATTAAGGATACATAAAATAATAAAATTAAAATAGTTCATGTATTTTTATTCCCTTTATCCCCCATTATCTGTATAATGTTCTTAGAAAAAAAAAACTGATCCTTTCACCACTCAAAGTAGTTTTAAAAAAAAAGTTGTTTTCTCTGTCTCCCCTCCCAATTGTTATTGTTTACTCTCACTGAGCATTTAGCTCAAATAGCTCATATACTGCATACTATATTCCAAACTTACTATATTGTTCCAAACTTCATTCAGTCTTTTTTTTAAACCACTTATTTTTGAGAGCGAGAGCACTAGCAGGGGAGGGACAGAGAGGGAGGGTGGGGGAAAGAGGATCTGAAGAAGGCTTCACGCTGACAGCAGAGAACCCCATGTGGGACTCACAAACCACAAGATCATGAACTGAGCCAAAATCAGGATGATCAACTGACAGAGCCCTGAATGCCCTAAAACTTCATTTACTTTTAAATCTACAAGTAACTATATGTTTTATGCTCTACACTAGTTCTTGTGTCAATGTGTTTCTAGTTATTTTGATAGTCAGAAATTTATTCTCTAAGAGATTCCTTAGGAAGAGCTTCATTGGAACAAAATTTTATTGGTTCTTGAATGTTGGTAAGAGTTTGCACTCTTTACATATGAGAGTCAATTTTGCTGGATAGCAATTCTTAGCTCACTTTTTGTTTTCTTCTTTTCTTTTTTTTAAAATGTTTTACTCATTTCTAGGAGAGAGAGAGAGAGAGAGAGAGAGCGTGAGCAGGGGAGGGTCAGAGAGAGAGGGAGTCACAGACTGAAACAGGCTCCAGGCTCTGAGCTGGGAGCCAGCACAGAGCCTGAAGCAGGGCTCGAACCCACGAACAGCGAGATCATGACCTAAGCGAAAGTCAGACGCTTAACCGACTAAGCCACCCAGGCGCCCCGTAGCTCACTTTTTCTATCTCTAAATATTAAATATATGCCTCCATTTTATTCTGGCATAAAGTATTGCTGTTGAAAAGTTTGAAGATGAATTTTCTTTTTCTATGTCACTTGATAATCTTTGTCTAGATGTCCTAGGGATTTTTCTTATTTAAAATCTAGTGATTTTACAAAACTAGTGTCTTGGTATGGTCTTCCTGGGTCATTATGTCAAGTATGTAATATGTTTTTAAAATACATAGTTTTGAGTCTTTTTTATTTCAAGGAAGTTTTTTTGAATCACAATGTTCAGTATTTATTCTGTTGCTATATATATTTTTATCTTTCATGACTATATTATTGTGTAATAAATCATTGTTTATCTTCAATGCCTAAAGTTTTTCTCATTTAAAAAAATTTCTTCATTTCTTTTTTCTCCTTTCCTCTATTCCTCTTAAATCATTGTCTGTCATGTTTATTTACTTTCTGTATTTCTTCTGGTTAAGATTTTGTAGATCTAATTATGCCTTTTTTTCTTTTAATTATCCCCCTTAGTTTTATGAACTCATGTTTGAGTCTTTTTCTAAAAGTTTATGACTTTTCCTTGTGTTTGAATTCCTGCATCATTTATGAATTTCTTTTATCTTGCTGTGGGATAGTTTATGGATTTACTATGTTTTGTGTGCATATTTTTCTGGGACGGTTTGAAGGACCAAAGAGATGTTACTGTCTCTTACTCTGTTCTCTCTTATAATAATTTGGTTTGGGTAATTTAACCTCAATACTTTTATGGTTTTATTTACATATAAAATTAGTTTCCCTGAAGCTTTAAAATTTTTCTTTTATTTGAGGTGGGGGAGAGTGGCAGAGGAGGAAATAGACAGAGAGAGGCAGAGAGAAAGAGACAGAAAGAGAGAGAATATCAACCCGGCTCCACCTCAGCACAGAGTACAACATAGGGCTTATCCTCATGACCCTAGGATCATGACTTGAGCCTAAATCAAGAATTGGATGCTCAACCAACTGAGCCACCCAGACACCCCAGTTTTCCTGAACTTTTAAACGGGACCTTTATCCAGGCTGTCCTTTTTAACTATTTATAAGCTCTTTCAACTGTTGTTATCATGCAATGTTCAAAAATATGGTGGCTTATTATCTGCAATCTTTTGGCTTGGTCTCTTCTCCAACTTATATCTGACAATGATCCTTCATCTCTATTGTCCTGCACCATTTTGATGCCATTCCCAGAAATTTTTCTAAGTGTGGACACTGTCCTGGAATGGAATACTAGTGAATAGTTCAATGAAGATTACCTGCTAAACTTCTGCTACTCCTTGCCATACCCCCTGTCATCCCCTGGCCCAAATCCCTTCAGCTCCTGTCACCAAAATGGCCTCTTGTATTTCTAATGAGTATCTGTTGACTATTTAGAGTTTTGATTCTCTTTTGCTTCTCTCTGTTTTCTGTCACACAAATGTTAATATCATGCAGGTTCTATGGATGCTGGCAATTTGCTTATAGTTTGGTATTGCTGGACATATCTTCTTAACTAGTTTTGTTGTAAATATAATCTGATGTTTTTTGTTTAGTTTTGCTATCCAGTTTCTTTGTTTTAGGTGGTGATTAAGAGAGAATAAAAGACTGTGTCACATCTTCCTAGAATCCTCTAAAGTAATTTTTTAATGCAAAACAAATTATGTTACTTTCTTGTCTAATACCTGTGTTTGATTTCTCAATTAATTTATAATAAAATTATAATTTCTTAACCTAATTAAATTCCTTAATTATATATCCACTATTAATTTTTCCAACCTTATCTGTTTCACTCTCCTCTTTCCTTAGTAGGTTCTAGAAATTTCTTTTCTAGACTCTGCTTTTTCCCCCTGTATGTTCTTCCTTCTGATTATGTCTCTCTCCCCATTTTATTAAAATCTCAGCTTAAATTCCAAGACATCCCCTCAATCCTTAGACTCTAATGAAGATTCCACCAACTCGTGTCTATTACATTACCCAAATTAAATATTTACTTAATACTTACCACTAACTAATACTGTTATGCTTTAAGTATTTACTTATGTGTTCATCCAGGAGTCAGCAAACTACAGCCTGGAAACCAATTCTGGCCGGTCACCTGTGTTTGTAAATAAAGTTTTACTGGAACCCAAACATCTCTTTAAGTATTGTCTATGACTCTTTTTGCACTACAATGATAACGTTAAGTAGCTTTATGAGACACCATATTGTCCACAAAGCATACAATAATTACTGTTTGGCCATTTATAGAAAAATACTTTCCAACTTTCTTGTTAATTAATTGTTTAGTTCCTCTCACTAGAATGTGAGCTCCATGGTAACTCAGGCCTTGTCTGTATTTTCACTACTTTATCCTCCTCATCAAGATTAGTAGCTAACATATCTATGCTATATCATAATCTATAAATATATGTAAATTGATAAACCCAATCTTGAATTGTCAACATCATTTTTAGGCTATCACATGGTCATAATTTAAAAAAAAAAATTATTAGGGGCGCCTGGGTGGCTTAGTCGGTTAAGCGTCCGACTTTCGCTTAGGTCATGATCTCGCGGTTCGTGGGTTCGAGCCCCGCATCGGGCTCTGTACTGACTGCCAGCTAAGAGCCTGGAGCCTATTTCAGTCTGTGACTCCCTCTCTCTCTGACCCTCCCCTGCTCATGCTGTCTCTCTCTCTCCTAGAAATAAATTAAAAAAAAAAAAATTAAAAAAAATAAATAAAAAAAAATTATTAGAACCTTAGTGATGATTGTATTCATCACTCAAATAGTCAGATGGCAAAATTAAAACTAGACTCTTAAAGGCAATGATTCTAAGAAAGAATATTAGGAATTTATATTTTTGCAATGAATAGTAAATATATAAATGTATAAGTGTTTGAGAGCATACCAGCTCTGAAGAAAAAAATAACTAGATTTAAAATTCAGTTCAGGGAGCCAGGGTGGCTCAATCAGTTGAGCATCCAACTCTTGATTTCAGCTCACGTCATGATCCCAGGGTCATGGGATGGAGCCCCATGTCAGGCTCCACATTGACATGTCTCTCTTCCTCTGCTTGTCTCCCCTGCTTTCTCTCTCTCTAAAAATAGAAATAAAAAATGAAATAAAATAAAATTCAGTTTTACTACTAACTGATTATGCAGCCTTGTGCTAGTTGCTATACTTCTCTGCATCTCCATTTATTAATGGGTAAAATAATTTTAATGGGATATCTAAATTATAGGGTTATAATGAGTATTAAATAGGAAAAGTGTCCAGCCCACAATAAGGGCTCCACATATGTCAGGTGATGACAATGTTAGGTGATGATGGTAATGATGATGATGTCGATAATGACAACAATGGTGAAAAAAAGAAGGAGGAAGAGGAGAAGACAGGAAGAAAACAAAAGAGGAGAAAGAGAAAATGATAATGTTGGTAATAATAAACTTAATAAGTTCAACTTATTAAGCTTGTACTATGTTGCAGACACCATGATCTGTGGTTCCCACAGACTGTATTATTTAATCCTTACAAGATTCCTTTGAGGAAGGCACATTGATATCCTGATATTACAGATGAGGAATCCAGGCCCTGTCTTAGGCTCAATTATGTAGAAAAGAACATATCTGGGACCTACATTCAGACCTATGTGGCTCCAAAGCTTAGTTCTTGACCTATGTAGTTCTCTTCTTACCCATCTAAATGTATCCCTAAGGATTTATCCACTTCCTCTTTAAAATGTGACATGCATAGATTTTTGCCTGCAGAAGTCTTCCACTTCATTTTCTTAAGCATCTTTTAAATATGTCCAGTTTCATATTTTGCCATCTTCAAAAATCATCTTTGTTTCCCTCCCTAGAAATTCTCATTTAGTCTCCAGACCATAGCCAGCTGTCAGAAGAAATCAATTGGAGAGACTGATTTCTACCAAGGCATTCACAATGAAACCTGTTTAATTGCTGCTAATTCTCTGCTCAGATATAAGCTCTTTTAAGTTTGGATTTTGTAACTTCAAGCTTGCTGGCATGGGAAAGGTGCCAACCTGGTGGCAGAAAACATCAATTTGGTTGCTTTGTAATAAAAAGAATATTCACTGCACAGAGCCAGGAAGAGATGTAGTTTTCCTGCTCTCAAGTCTCCCAAATCCTGCCTTGTACCTGGTAAAGCAAGGGAGTACATTACTAGTATTAGTAGTAATAATTAATAGTGGTACTTCATGGTAACATGAATCAACTATTTAGATTCCAGGAAATGTGCTAAGCATGTTACAACTTGATCTAATTACCCTTCATAACAATGCTCTCAGGAAGTAATGAACCACCCTGTGCATAGACAGGAACATAGGAGCTAATGACTTTCCCAAGATCACACTGCTATTAAATCACATAGCCTTCTCCCATATTAATTTTTTTTCAAATTCTTAAGTTTTTTTTTTTTCTTAATGACTATTCAATATCTTCTCAGAAGTCTATGCACATAAAAAGTCAGGACTAACCTGAAGAGTGGATAATTTGTCCCATTTTATAGATGGGAGAATTTAGATCCAACAAAGGTGAGAATTTTTCCCACTACTCATCAGCACCATATTTGTCTTATGCTATACCCCAGCATGTGCATGATATGCATCAGGATGTCTATTCTTTGATAAGAGATCCCACCATAAGCTTTTACTTGTCCCCACATGCATTCCCAAATTATTGACCAAATCTGTTAAGCAAAGTGCTGGTCAGTATTTAACAACTAGCTCCCTGGAATGGGCATGGGGTGAAATGGGTCCTGATTTCTCACATTTGTCAATTTCCTGTTGTAAATACTCCCACCATGGCTGATTTCAGTCCACTGATGTGATATCATCTGAAAGCAGAATTGTGAAGAGATGCTAACAATAGGCTTATGCAACTTGGTGTAAATGTTGTCATCCTCTTCTTCCATGTCTACTCTCCTTTATACCATTCACCTGTATTCTTAGTATATAAGAATCTTCTAGGGTCACCTGGGTGGCTAGGTCAGTTGAGTGCCTAACTCTTGATTTCAACTCAGGGCATGATTCCAGATTCGTGGGATCAAACCCCGTGTTGGGCTGCATGCTGAACACAGAGGTGCTGAAGATTCTTTCTCTCTCTGTCCCCTCCTCTGCTCCCTCCCCTGCTTGTACTCTCTCTTTCTCTAAAAAAAAAAATCTTCTAATGTAGGTTTAACATAGAATATACCTCAAACCCACACTGAAATAAATACATAAATGTGAAATATACTATATAGAGAGCACTTGTATTACATGTTTCCCATTTCCTAGATGCTATATATTTTTCTTTTAAGTATCAGTATGAAAACTGGCATTTACATATCTTATGAATTGAGTGTTTCTGTCTCTCTAAAATTCATATATTGAGGCCATAACTCCCAGCGGGCTGTATTTGAAGATGAGTCCTCTAAGGAAGTAAGATTTAATGAGGTCATAAAGATAGACCCCTGATCTGATAGCATTAGTGTCTTTATAAGATGGGACACAAGAGAGAGCTCTTTCTCTCTATGTGTATGCACCAAGGAAAAGCCAAGTGAAGACATAGCCAGGAAGAGAGTGGATGCCAGCAATGGAATTTACTGGCATCTTGATCATGGACTTCAAACCTCCACAATTGTGAGAAAATAAATGTCTGTTGCTTAAGCTTCTCAGTCTGTGGTATTTTGTTATGGCAGTTCTAGTAAGCAAATATAACATCTGACAATATCACTATGTGATCTTGAAGAAGTCTCTTATTTCCTTTGAGACACATGTCAAAAAAAAGATTGAAATAAAATATTTATAAAATGCCATCTTGATTTAATTTCCATGATCTGTGTTTCTAGGGCTGCCACTTGCCTTTTCTACTTACAGTCTTTTTAAGAAATGTTGGGTATCTAACACAAACACTCTAAACTGTCTTGAGTCCTAATAATGACACAATAGAGTGCTCATATATAAGTTATGGTATAGAGTGAAACATTTATAATAGGGAAAAAAAACTTAATAAGGAAATTGTGACACCTGATATCTGACAAAAGAAAATGGAGTTGGGATTTCATATCATTGGATGTAGATTAGGACAGGTGCATTAGAATCACTTGTGATAATTTGTTAAAATACAGATTTTTGTGATGAACTATGGGAGTATAAACCTAGAAAATGTTTAAGGTCATTTTTCTTTATTAGTGTGAAGCAGTTATACAGTAGCAATAAGCATAAAGTTAGGGAGACGTGAGTAGACATTTATAATAGACTAAAAGTTAACTGAACTATGTTATAGTTTGATCTCATAACCAAATAGTTCATGATCTTGGGTAAGCCATTTCCTTTCTCTAGGTCTCAATTTCCCCCATTTGTAAAATCAATGAGCTAGGTTAGATGGTCTTTAATCTACCATTCATTTAGAAACACTTTAACTACTAGTGATTAATATCAGGATATTAAACACATTTTCAATGTTAAGGTGAAAAATACTTTAGCAGGGCATGGATTGGTGGAGATGTTTTAAGCACAACAAATCATAGCATATTGACAATCCTGTCTTCTAGCTAATCTTACAGCTGGCCCTGGCTTAATATCCACTAACCTTTCTGCTCAAAGAGAATATTTGGTTTCATGCATTGTCTCTGTCCTGAGTCAGAGGTATCTTCTTATTTGCATGAGCAAAAAGTCAATTGAGAAGACAAGAAGAGAGGTGACTTTCAGTGTGTGATCCAGCACCCCAAAGGACACCTCTTATTTAACGATAAAAGCCATTTAAAAAGTTCTCTATATTTTTGGGTGTTTTATGTGTTTCTCAAGAGTTTCCAAAATGTTAAGAAAAGTCTCTTTATTACACAGCCCAATGCAACAACTGACACACAGTAAGTAGTCAGTGGATTTTTGTAAATACAATTAATTAATTTTTCTTGATTGTTAATTTTACTACCCAAAGAACTATATAATACTTGGAATCATATGAAAAGGCATGGAAAATCTTAGTATCCATAGATTTTCCACGTATGTTGCAAAACTCAAATAAGAAGATGTTTTACAAACTATAAAACCCTGGATAAATTAAACTCATGTGATATGGATATATCTGTTTTTTCCCTGAAAATGTCCTCATTTTTTTCTTTACCTTCCTATATTACTCTTGCTTGACAGTGGTCAGAATTTAGTGCCTACAAATAGCTTGAAACATTGATTATAATGGTGAACAACTGAATATTAGAAATTCAGCACCTTGAAAGAAGATTAAACAAATTTCCATCAAGGTGCAATGGTTTAAACCAGCTGAGCACTAAAGATGTAAATCCAAATGTGAAATATATCTAAGCGATGCCATAGGAGAACCAAGGCACCATAAGCAGAGAGCATGAAGACTTTACCTCAACTATCTTTTTTATCCAGGACTGAGAGACTGTATGTCCATGAGTGTATGTGTGCACCTGTGCATGTTGCATGTTTGTGTGTGTGTGTTTAAAATTTTCCAATTCCATACATTATTTTGATAGCTCTTTGAAATAAATATGTTTTCAGAGAAAGTAAAATGCACTTCTGAGAAATTAATTTAGAATTAGGATTTCTGTCTTTATAATTACTCCCCAGGCATTGAAACTTGTTGCTATTATAGAAGCATTGCTTATTTCTATAAATTAGTAGAAATATATTTTCGCAGTGTTGAGTAAAAAGCATGTCTTGTGTTTTTGTGGTTAAATCTTTGACCATAGATGTATTGTTAGATCATCAATTTACATACAAAATTAATTTTAAAAAATAGGGTAAGAAGTTTTCCTCAAAACCACTACCAAGGAGATAAGGACTCCTAGGTCTTTGAGTCTTTCCATTTCTATGGAGTATTGTGATTGGTGTTATTGCCAAGAAATTTCATTTACTTCATTGAAGTCACCTGGAGCCTAGTCATGATCCAGGGTAGACTTCTGAGATAAACAGGAATCATAAGCCTTGCCATTTTTGCCATATAGCTACATTAACTGAGGCAAGACTGAGTCTTTTCTTAATGTGCTTTCTTATCAGAAAATTGATTAGTTTGTATTCAGTGAGAAGTTATACACACTGGTATGAGGACTGACTATATAGAAACCACCTTTGATGCTGTCTTTAAAATATAGAATCCACTCAATGCAGTATGGTGTCCCAGAACAGAAAAAGGAACATCAAAGGAAAAAATGGTAAAATCTGAATAAAGTCAATAGTTTAGTTAATTATAATATACCTGTCTTATTTTTTTAGTTTTATCAAATATACCATGGTTATAACAATGTTGAGATTAAGGAAAACTGAGGTAAAGGGTATATAAGGACTTTCTAAACTGTCTGTACAACTTCTTTTGTCAATCCAAAAATGTGAAAAAAGTGAGTTCTTTAAAAATACAGAATTGGGGCACCTGAGTGGCTCAGTCAGTTAAGTGTTTGACTCGATTTGGCTCAGGTCATGATGTCATGTTCATGAGATTGAGTCCCACATGAGGTTCCTTGCTGACAGCATGGAGCCTGCTTGGGATTCTCTCTCTCCCTCACTCTTTGCATCCCCCCCTTAATAAATAAATAAACCTAAAATACATACAGAATCTATGCTCCTACATCAAAATGGACAAGAAGCCTAAGAACTTTTTTTGAAAAATACAATGGGTACCCAGGATTCATGAAGCTAGAGGAGCCTTCCTACTCTAAAAAAAATGCTATTAATTCACAAGCTATATGGATCCAGGTGTTTGGATTATCTCTATCAGTGGATGTCAATACTGGCTTCCCATGCAGATCATCAGGGGAGAATTTTCAAACCCCAGAATCCATGACTCACTAAATCTATTAAATCAGAAATCTGGGAGACGGGACCATGGTCTGTATAGTTGTTGTTATTGTTCTTTTAATTTTCTATGAGTAATTGTGCTGTAGAACCAGAATTGAAAATTACTAAAATGCAAGCTTCAATGAAGGGGTAAACAGAAGGTTCAGACAATCAACTACTGTATAACAGCAATGTCCATGAATTTAAGTACCTCAACAGCTGCAACTGGTAATTGCGTGAAGTACAACTCAGTTTTATATTTCCTGAATATCTCAGATTGTCTAGGAATCTGGAGGAACACTTTTATTTAATATCTGTATAAAATGGCTCAAACTATTGGAATTTTTAGCATCATTTTTCATCACTCCCACCAATATATCTATGACTCATTTGGGGGACTGGATGTGAGAAAGTTAAGGGTGCACTATGCTACCACCAGCTTCTTCAATGACAAATTTTGACCTTTACTTCTAGCTCCTGCCTGTTCAAGGTCAAGATTAGAGAACCTGGATAAGTAATCACAGTTGGTGCACAAAAGGCTCGATCTTTCTCTGTATAATCTAGGTGCAGAGAAGTCATCAAATTCTATTTCCCTTACTCTCCTGTCCTACCCAGGCCTGCAAATGGGATTTCCCCTAGTGCTTATGACTGTCTCTATTCCCTCACGGATGCTGATCACTTCATGCATGTTAAAAGTAAATCCAGCCTTCTCTTTTTAATCAGATGAAGAAATTCCACCCATCCTCCAAAGCCTTGTTAAAACCCTACTTTATCTATAACATTTTCTGGCATCACTCTTTTCCCACTTTTCCAAACTCCAATATTATATTTGGTACTACACAATTAAGCAATTAATTCTATTTTGACATATTATTGTTCTCTGTTTTTTCACATGTGCCAGGAGACTGCAGGATGTAGTGGACAGAAGGTAACCATTGTAATCATTTAGAACCAGGTCAAATACAATCTCCACCTAAACCTTATGTTTTTCTATTGATAATTAGGGATACTGGCACTTCTTCTGTAATGCTATTGGTTAAAATAGAGAAACGTATGTAAAAGTGCTTACTATATTATTGTTAGGTGATAATTGTCATTTTTTTCTTCATGTGTATTTCTGCATCAAGTGATAAACTTATGACAGTATATAATATCTACAGAGAACTTTACAGTTCATAACTCTTTAAACAATTGTTGAGCTATGCTTCCAAGCCTTATTTTATAAAAGAAAAAGGTGGTAAGATCCTGCAAGGTTAAACACCTTCCATAAACCACAACCTTTAATGGAAGGTCTGCTAACAGAGCCTGGCCCTTGTTGTTCCAATGCCAGGACTGCCTCCAGGCTATTACATCAAATATTCTGTAAAATTGATTAAAATAATTCACTTATCCAAAAGTAAAGGATTACCTTCTTTGTGCCAAGCTCTTAGCTAACCATGTAGCATACAGTAATGAATGAGAAAGACTTCATCTGTGTCCTCATGGAACTTAAAGGCTGGCATTTGGGACAATGTTTAGGCAAGGTTAAAGCAAATGGACCCATCTATGTTGATGCTGAATTCTTTCTTGCTAACCCCAGAGATATGGAGCATTACTATAGGAGTGATGGGTTAACCAGAATCAGCAATACTTCTCATATCTGTGACCCTTGTGATCAGGAGGATTCACTGACAGTATTGGTGGCAGGACTGAAATGAATTCATCCCTATGTCTATCAGGCCTACAACCTCGTCCTCATTAGCACATGTCAGAAACTTCTAGAAGCGAAGCACTGTAACAAGACAGATTGCTACAATTACTAGAAATAACAATCATTAGCTCTCTCCCCTTTTCAACAAGAGAGTGATTCTTTGGTATACAGAAAGAAAGGCTTTCTCTCATATAGTACTACTTTCCCCGGGGCTAAAGTTCATCCTGAGCTAGTAACGTCCTCACTTGTGGTTGGGCTCAGACCCACAGCAGTGGGTGTAATAAACAGCCTGTCTCTACTGTCCCAGGACTAGGTCACTGCGTGTGTGCCATTTCAGATGAAGTGCCTTTCAGATGGAGGTATGGACCTGCCTCTCTTCAACACTGTGTGTTGCCCAAACTTGGGACATTAGGTCTCCTGAGGGCTGTGGCTGATGCGGAGCCAGAAAGTCAGATTTCCACCACTCTGCTGGCCCAGGGTTGGGTAATCCTAATACAGTAGTTCTTTAGATATCTATCTTCAGGCACTTGCCACTACTCCCATAGTCCCATTTGTCGCAGCCTCCATCAACTTATAGGTATATATGTTTGAGGGAGCAGAGTGTTTGTGAAAATATTCCCTACCTTTAAAGAGGCTAATGTTGCATCCCAATTTTGTCCTATCTATAATCTTTTTTTTTTTCTCCCTAAAGCAGGAGGTTCCCTCTGAATACCTAGTCTACCATGGTGTTGAAAGACAAGAGCCAGTATGGGGATTTAGATGATCTAGATTCAGTGATCCTACTTATCATGCAAACTTGGGCAAATTACTTGCCCTTTTAGGGTATCAGTAACCCCAAGAAGAAAATGATAGGATTTAACTAGTGTCTCCTATTTCTGAGATTATTTGACTAATAATAACAATAGAAGAGATGATGGTGAAAAAGTAGTTTCGTAGTTATGGTAGGAAAACAAAATTGGATGATTTAGAAGTTGCCTCAGGGAATAGGAGATACCCTGTAGCTCATTCTCAATCTTTGCAGTGTTGTTCTAATTAATTAAAAGGTTTTAGTGTGTTTTGCTGTGTGAGATTTGACTCCTCTAAACTCTCTTCTCAATTTTAGTTTATGAGTAGCAGCTTGTCTGTGAATTAATCCTACAATTACCATATAGAAAGGAAAACAAATACACAAACCAGCAAAAATAGCTAGCATTGATTGTAATAGTGTACCAAGCTCAATTTTCATTTTTCAAGGCTTGAATTTTTAGAATTTTTCATTCCCAGTATTGTTTAGACCCTAAATATATATTTTCATATCTGTGCACATGTATATGACCGATTTTGTAAGTGGGCCCTGTCTGACCAAATAGTTTTAAGAGAGAAGAGATGTTCATATAGGCACATGATCCAATTCTTGAGCCTTCTGGAATAGTGGGAAGTTTTGGTCAAATTTGTCATTTAAGTGCATATTGACAGTGGAGGCTGTATGCTCTTCTGAAGCAGAAAGAAAACATAATCTAGGTTGGAGTTGGAGTATATTCCTGAAACCAATTATTACTGAGAGTGGATTAAGAGTAATAGGGTGGGGCCATCACAAGGCACTCAGCAGCAATAAAATCTGCTTACCCAGCTGAGTCCATGCCAGAGCAGAACAGAGCCCCTGGAGATCAATGAGCATACAGTTTAATCAGCACACTTGAACACGTGGCATATGAATGGACCCTGAGTAGCTAGTATGCTCAGCACCACACTGAGATAAAGCAGAGTAATCATTTTGTATATCACCTTGGCCCCTCCCACCAATAATGCTCATCCTGGCCAGTGAGGCTCCAAGAACCAGGAATCACGGGTGATACGCACAAGGATGGAGCCTGTGTCAACTGTCTTTAGGAAATCATAGAAGGATCATCAGGTGCCATGTATAGCACCATTTGGTGGCCCAAAATGCACTAAAAATGCAATTGGGATGGATGCTGAATAATGAAGGTGATTTGTATTTCTAGCCCATTTCTCATTTTTGGCTTGCACACCTGCATCTACAACAGTCTCCTTGAAGCTCATATTCAACACAAATAGAATTAAACTAGTAGCATTCTCTTCTCTACCTCCTTTTTGCTCCTGTATTCCCTGGCACAACAAATGACAGGCCCACCACCCGTTTAAAGTCTAAGCCCCACCCTTTTCTTCATTATGTAAGATTCAGGGATAAAGAACTCCATCTATTTTATTCACGATCTTATGTCAGAAAGTCTAAGGAAATATTTCTGGAATGAAGGAACAACCAGAATACCAAAAAAAAAAAAAAAAAAAAAAAGAGTAAGCTGTATGTAATATCATTAAGACAAAAAAAAAACCAGTGGAATTAGAAAAGACCCGCATCTAGGTTTTATAAACCGATAGAAATTAATCAAACCAACAAGTAAATAAGCCTCCTCTATTGATGTATTACTTTTCTATTGTTGTTGTAACAAATCACCACAAATCTAGTGGCCTAAAACGTGTATTTTTTAATCTCATTCTGGAGGTGACAAGTCTGAAACGAGTCTCACTAGGCTAAATTCAGTGTTGGCAGAACTGTGTTCATTTCTGGAGACTCTAAGGGAAAAGATATTTTCCCGCTTCTAGAGGCTGTCCACACTCTTTGGCTTGTGGCACTCTTCCATCTTCAAAGCCAGCAGTGGCCTATCAAGTCTCTGGTTGTGACTTATCTGACTCCTAATTTCCCCAGTTAAGGACCCTAGTGATTACACTGGGCCCATCTCAATATCCTGGGATAATCTTTTCACCTTGTGGTCAGCTGATCAGCAGCCTTAATTTCTGCTGTCCTCATAATTCCCTCTTGACACGCGACATAGTGTGTAACATGAAATATTTTGAGGATTAGGACAGGAACATCTTTCAGGGCCATGATTCTGACTACTACAGCAGGCTAGACTGATAACCACAAATTTCAGACTGTCCTATGAAATTATGCTGATCATGAAAAGACTTGAAGAAATCTGTGTCCTTCATAAGCCCTCTTTCCATCTTGGCTTGTTGAAGTAAAACTCATTCATCAACAGTGACCTTAAATACCACCTCCTCCATGATTCTTTCTGTGACTATCCTTGTGGGCTGCTATGTCTCCCTCCTTGAATTTCCACTGATTTTTATTTATATAACAAGTCACATTAATTATTGTATAATGAATAGATACACTTGCATAGTGTGTCCTTTCTCTTTGAATGGAAGCTTCTTGAGGATTCATTTCCAAACCAATATTAATATGCCATTTTTTCATAATACCTACATGACTTTGGGAAGACATATTACTTTCTGGATTCTCAGTTTCCATGTAGAGTCATCAGACTTCCTCACCACAAATATTAAGTTCAAGCACGTTCTTGGCACATGGAGGCTGCTCACTAAATCTCACTTCTCTTCCCCACGTACGTGTGTGATAAACCTGGCTATATTTGTGTGAGGGACTAGTCTAGGACAAAGAGTTGGCACCTATACATTTTTACTGAGTAACTGTGTGCTCTGTGAAAGCAGGACTCTGTCTTTCATGTTCATTGCCATGTTCCCAGTCCCAAAGTGCCTCTCAACAATAAATATTTACTGAACTAATGAATAATTCTTAGTGAAATAGATAGAAATGTTTCTGTCTTCCAGTGGTGTGTTCTCCTAACTATATATCTTGTCACAGATTTTCCTGATTCACCTGGCACAGTCTATACCCCTAAACAATTCAACTTCCACATACAAAATAAACCCTGACAAAATTAAAAATCTTTGCCTCAGACTCTTCCAATCTGCTCTCCCCCTGCTTCTACCTCTCCTCCTTGCAGACATCCACATTTTTCCCCTTATGGGAATGCAGACAAAAAAAGAAGCGTGATTCCTAAAATGAATAATTGATATTTCTTCAGAGCGACCTACCCTGTTCTACTTGTTCTCTTAATTTACTCAGTTTATACCAACTGATGACAGAAGCCCATTGTTTTGCTGAAACATTAACTTCACAAAGTCATTCCGCTCCCATCTGCAGCACTTAAATTAATGATTCCCTCTGCAACATCTGTTTAATTAACTATCGGCACCATAGAAGAGGCGTCCAAATACCCCAGCGACTAAATCAGGCTCAAATTAGGGAAATACGATGTTAAATTGTATCAGGGAGAAGCCGAGTTTATCCTTCCGAGCACTGGCATTCATTAGCTGGCAGCGAACCCATGCATCTTCATAATGAAGTAGTGTCAGCAGTGCTTGGCTGTAAAGTTCTCATTTAGGGGCTGCACAGGTCCCTCCAGTCGTGGTCACCACAGGAAGCTAGGAAGAGGGGCTTAGACAGCCCCAGAGTAGCACAACCTTCCTTCATCTTTGTTCCTGGAAAGAGCAATGGAGCTTCAATCGGGCATGTGCAGGCTGAGGGATTCTGGGAAATAGCAGTGGTGTGGGGAAAGTGACATTTGTAAGTCATTTCTATTACGAGTATTCCATCTTCCCTAAATCCTTTTAGTTATATTTGCATAATTATTTGCATTGATCTACATAAGCAGGAAACGGGTCTGGCCTCTTTGGATGCATTGGGAAATCTCTTTAGTTCATAAATTTGACAGCATTCATTTAACAAAGAACTGCAAAGAGTGCACTGTGTTCAAAGCATCGTACTAGGCACAAGGGAAAGCCAAATTAGACACAAATCCTGCTCATCGATAATTTACACCAGATAGAGTACACTGTAAACATGATTCTAAACCTGTGTGTTCTCCTTTGTGCATGTACAAATCACATCAACTGGAACTGTGGTAGCTTTTGGAATGAGAGTGAACTGAATATAATCCATACTCTCACAGCTTATGATCTAGTTTGTGTATATACACACACATCAACTAGAGAATCAATTCAAAAAAATTAACCAAGCCAACATATTTGCAGAAACAGAGATCAGTTATCATAGGTGCTCAGAAGGGAAAGACATCCTATTAATTTGGGGAGTGGGGTAAAAGAAAGAGTTCAGGGAGTACATGTCCCATTAGCTAGTTCTGAAGGGTGGTAGAATTCACAACTCTATGGAGAAGGGGAGATTTAGAGGTAGAGAAAGCAAGGCAGGATACTGTTGCAAAATCTGAGAGCCATGAATCATCTAGTTCTGTGAAGATAAAGGATGCTTGCAGAGATAGCCTCTACTTTTTCTTGACCTCCTAGTGTCTGGCCCACAGTTGGTATGAAACATTAAAGCTAGCTAGGCAATACAGAAAGAGACCCTTACTCCCCTATGTGTGCCTTCTCCTTTGAGCTTGCCACTGTGTACTGACATGAATCCTTGGCTTCCTCCCTGCGCCTGACATTTTGACGAATTTGTCTGTCTGACCAGGCTTCTCTCTCAGACCATGGTCACCAAGCTTCTCTTACATTTGATAAGAGACTTTGACCTTCAAGCACAGCTTTGCCAGATGGATCCTGACACCCAGGACCAGGTTCTGCCTGACTAAAATTCATATGTAATTCTCTCTTAAGTTATATTATTTGGATGTAGATGTAATTACCTCCATGTTGTCTGACCAACACAGAAAACTATGATGAGCACTAATTCTTAACATTGGCTAATTCATTCTGGGTACATTTAGTGCACAAGGAAGACCTGCTGAAAACCAAATTTACATGTCTCAGGAGAAAAGGTTTCCTTGGCCAGCCAGTCAGAAGAAAATCAGTTCAGTGAAGAAAGGTTTGGAACAGTTGGAAAAGCTAACTGTCCCAACTGTTGGTAACTGAAGGTCAGGCTCAAAAGCGCTCAGGAAAAATACCAGTCCATTGTACAGATTATGCACGATGCTGTCATGTGTTTGACTGGGTACCAGAAAGACACAAACATGGTGGCTAATGCAACAAATTTTCCACATTGTAGGTTTGTTGTTGTTGCTATAGTGACAAATGTGGTGTGAAATTGGAAGTTTGCAAACCATACAGTCAGGGAGCTCTTAAAAGCAAGGGTCTGGCAAAGCCAAAAGATGTGAGGAGCCAGGGAAACAGGACAGGCACAGAATGGTCCAAGAAATCATCAAGGTTTCCCAGAGGAGCATCCTCATGACCTTCCCCTCCATGACTGCTGCTAAGTCTCCAGATCTAAGTGGCCACGAGACACAATACTAGATGCCAAATGTACACATCTGTTGGTTAAGTCACATGCATGAAAAGAAGGATGCCATGTCAAGTTCTACATTTATTTTCAAACAAACTTCTGAAATCTGGCAACTTTCAGCAACAAAGAAAAGTTGTAATGTATTAACATCATCATATCAGTGAAATTTGCTTGCAGGGGATAAAAGATCTTTTTTCCTCCCTCGTGTCTTTGCACATTCTCCTGCTCTGCAAACCACTGTGACTTATGGATTCAATGTGAAGATATGTTTACAGATATTTTTAAATGTTTATTTATTTATTTTGAGAGAGATAGAGAGAGCAAGCAGGGGGTTCACAGAGAGAGAGGGAAACAGAATCCCATGCAGGCTCCACACCATCAACACAGTGGCTTGAACCCACGAACTATGAGATCATGACCTGAGCCAAAATTAAGAGTCAGACACTTAGTCAACTGAGGCACCCAGGCACCCCAATGTGAAGATGTGTTTCATGTGCATCCTACCTCAGTTGGTCAAGAGGTAGGATGTTTTGGAGGGTAGACATCAGGGCTCTAATATCAGCAGGCCTGCTCTCTAGTTCTGTTTCTGCTGCTTCTTCACAGTATAAATTTGAACAGTTGATCTGTGTTTTGTTTTGTTTTGTCTTAATCTGAAAGATGGCAGTATAAAAGTACTTCCCTCATAAGGTTACTGTATTAAAGGAGATAAGGGTCCTAAAGCAGTTCATACAATGTTTGTCATATGATAAGCATTCAATAAATTTTGGTTGTTAAGGTTAGTATCAATTAACTGGTAGTATAATCTCTAAGGGGCGTGGTGTTTACTTTTTTAAAGAGTGTGAAAACTCAGCCTCATTATGATTAATGAGAAAAGGAGTGAAAGGGGAAAAAAGTTGAATTTTTTTTTTTTTTACTTCCCATATATAAGGACAGTGATCAATTGAAACTGTTGGGGGACTGATCCCCAAAGTTGGACTGCCCCTCAGAGCAGTGACTCAGGCACCAGTGATGAAAGGAAGTCCCAGTTGGCAAATTAAAATAATCTCCATCTTGGACAGTGACAGGAGTCAGGAGGGCAATGCAGAAGACATGTTAACATCAAGAAGTCCCAGGAGGATGTCCAGGCAAGGAAACAGATGGAGCACAGCGTTAGAGAACCCAGAAGGCTTCTTTAGATATCCACATATAGGGGGAAATATTTGACCTTAAGGCAAACCATCTTCAAGCAAGTTTCAAAGCAAGTTCTGGGCAAGGTTCTGAGCAAGTGTCTGGAACACGATACAGAAGTTACAAAAGGAAGACATATTGCCTCCCTGAAAGTGACAAATAAGAGCCTAGCGTGGAAGGTAAGCACAGGAGAAGGCACATGGCATCAAATTCCAAAAGGGCAGAGTAATGTCTAACTGTTGGAATTATTCCAGAAATGTTGAAAACGTACTTGGTCAGCTGCTTAAATGATTAAATAAAGTTGTAGTTCTAGGGGTACCTCAGTGGCTCAGTTGGTTAGGCGTCTGACTTCGGCTCAGGTCACGAGCTCATGGTTCGCGGGTTTGAGCCTCACATCAGGCTAACAGCTCAGAGCCTGGAGCCTGCTTTGAATTCTGTGTCTTCCCCTCTCTCCGCCCCTCCCCTGCTCACGCTCTGTCTCTCTCTTTCGAAAATATAAATATAAATACATGTTAAAATGTTTTTTAAGTTGTACTTCTATTTTTATACATCTGTGAAATACAGAAGAAAATTCATCAAACTAGAAAAACACAATACATAAAAACTATGAGTGTAACCAGTGCACTGTCTTAATATTTACTTAACCATATTCAAGCACTGGTGTTGGCTTTCTTTCAAATTCGAGTATTTCTATTTTCTTCTTCTTTGTAATTCTTTGAGGATTACAAAGCAGTGAGTATAATTTTGAGCGGATGAAAGTTGGGTCATAGAAGCCCATGTTTGGAACTTCACTGAATGGTGTGATTATGAGGTGTTTTGGTTTCATTTGTGATCAATTCACTTGTGTGGTTTCCCCTACAATAAGAAACAGAGTGCCAAGAGAGGACTTTACTTAAGTGGCTTGTCAGTATTTGTGCAAGGAGGTTAGGGAGAGACAACGACAGAGAAAGGTCACTGAGAAGAGGGGGAAAATGTCACAACCCAAATATTCCTACTAGAGAGATTTTAGCCACAAATAGAGGAATGATGGGGTCCTAATATCACGTGAAACTAAAGCACTGAATATAAGGAATAAGCTTTAAGAAAAAGAAGCTGGCTCTCTTTATAAGGCTTGGAGTTGGTTTAGAAATAAACATTTGACTTATGTTTGTGTTTAAGATCAAGACCACAATTATCTTGAGCTATTGCTAACAGGCACAGTTTTCTGAGAAAAACTTGTAGCTAATATGCCTACATTTATTTAAAATATCCTCACTCAATACCTGCGAATTAGTCATGAAAGGAAAATAAATGATTTTTCATATCTGCCTGCTCTTTAGACTTTTTAGACCTAAAGAGATAGTGCAATCACTTTCTAATCTGTATTGTAACCACAGTTTCAATCAGGTGAGTAGTTCGTACTCCACATAGAAAAAGACAGCTGTGCCGATGAAATTCTGCATCTCTTCCATGATTGGCAAGAATTTCAGATCAGAAATCGGAAGGCATTCAGTATGTGTCCAATACATCGGTTTCACATATGTGATTCATTTTAATCTTCACTATTGCTTAATTTATTAGGCATTATCCTTTCCATTTTTCAGATGGGAAAACAGAGGCACAGAGAATTAGCCCAAAGTTATTTGGCTACTAAATGAAGGTACCAAATTTATGTTAATCTCAATCAATATAAAATAACAAATTATTAAATAAATGAGATTATTAAGTAACTGAGCAATGCTACAATCTGAAATATTTTGTTTAGAAACAAATTATTTAATAAAAATTTTAGAATTTTCCAGCTCCAGCACTAGACTGGGAATCCAGGTATCTGCTCTGGTGTCAAAACTAAAAACAGGGGCTCCTGGGTGGCTTATTTGGTTAAGTGTCCAGCTCTTGACCTCAGCTCAGGTCTTGATCTCAGAGTTGTGAGTTCAAGCCTAGCATGCAGCCTACTCAAAAAAACAAAAACAGGGGCCCCTGGGTGGATCAGTTGGTTAAACCTCCAACTTCAGCTCAGGTCATGATCTCAGTTTGTGAGCTGGAGCCCTGCATCGCGCTCTGTGCTGACAGCTCGGAGCCTGGAGCCTGCTTTGGATTCTGTGTCTCATTCTCTCTCTGCCCCTCCCTGATTTGTGCTCTGTCTCTGTTTCTCAAAAATAAATAACTGTAAAAAAAATTAAAACAAATAAATAAACAAACAAAAACCAAATGAAAACAAACTGATGATTCCCAGAGGAGAGATGGGTAGGGGATAGGTGAAATAGAAAATAGATAAAGGGGATTAAGAGTTCACTTATGTTGATGGGTACTGAGAAATGTATAGAATTGTTGAATCATACTGTACACCTGAACTGATATAACTGATATGTTAACTATATTTGAATAAAAAATGGTTGAAATACATAAACCACCTTTGATACTTATAATAATCTCCACTGACCAAAGTTTCCCTATAAAAGAGGATGTGGGTTAGATAGATTGTAAGGTACAGTTACTGGTTCATAAGAAGTAAGTACTGAACAGAATTTGAGAAACATCTATTCTACCTGAAGGAACTCTGAGCTGACTTTGAAGTCATTTTGTGTGCGTTATATAGTAAAGCAGCTCATGAAACCGTAGATACTCACATTCTGGTATCTGAATCTCACTGTACTGGTTAGTGAACTATAAAATATATATATATATTTTAATATGTATTCATTTCTGAGACAGAGAGCACAACCAGGGGAGGAGCAGGGAGACACAGGGGGAGATACAGAATCTGAAGCAGGCTCCAGGCTCTGAGCTGTCAGCACAGAGCCTGACATGGGGCTCGAACTCACCAACTGTGAGATCTGACCAGAGCCGAAGTTGGAAACTTAACTGACTGAGCCACCCAGGTGCCCTGACATGAATATTCTTTAAGGCTAGGCATCTGGTCAGGACTCATCTCTCTTATAGAATTTGAAAGTTACTATACAAATGCCTGCTCAGTGATGTTAATTCAATGAAATTGATGAATGGGCTATTTTTAATAGAGTGCCATTAAAAATGCTATGTGTACTAAACGGTACATTTCACACAATAAAATCCAGACTTCAGATATTCTAATTGGCTGGCCTTCTATGTTAGTCTGTTCAGGCTGCTGTAACAAAAATATCATAGATTGTGGCTCAAACTACATTTATTTCTAACAGTTCTGGAACTGGGAACTACAAGATCAAGGTGCTGGAAGATTCAATGTCTCGTGAGGGCCCAATTCCTATCACAGATGGTCTTCTGTCTGTGCCCTCGGATGGTGGAAGGGTTGAGGAGCTCTCTGGGGTCTCTCTGATAAGGACACTAATTCCATTCCTGAAGGTGCCACCCTCATGGCCTAATCACTTCCCAAGGGATCCATCTCCAAATACTATTACACTGAAGATTAGAATATGAATATGAATTTGAAGGAGACACAAATATTCAGTGTATAGCACCTTTCTATAGATTACATGAATCAGCAAGAATAAACTTGACTATATTCGTAATTGCTCCAAAGATTATGGTTGTCAAACTGTGCTTGAGTTTGTCTGTATTAGAAATGACAAACTGGGGGCACCTGGGTGGCTTAGTCGGTTAAGCGTCCGACTTTCGCTTAGGTCATGATCTCGCAGTTCGTGGGTTCGAGCCCCGCGTCGGGCTCTGTGCTGACTGCCAGCTCGGAGCCTGGAGCCTGTTTCAGTCTGTGACACCCTCTCTCTCTGGCCCTCCCCTGCTCACGCTGTCTCTCTCTCTTTCCTAGAAATAAATAAAACATTAAAAAAAAAAAAAAGAAATGACAAACTGTGCTACACTGTTCTCTACTCTCCCATGTGTGCCCATGGTGGTCACTGTTGGTGAATCATGGCACACGTTCATTGTCACAGTTCTTAGACTTTAATAAAGGACCACAAAATTCTCACTACCTATTGATTAGATACCACACATGAATTGAAATGTACTTACTTTTCCTGGTCTAGCAGAAAAAAAAAAAATGAATAACCCACTTTGGACCAGGGCCACAGTATTGGACCAGCAACTTTTCTTTTATGGGGCACTTTCAATAAACATTAAGAATCACAGGGCATCGAGCTCTCATCTTTTCCAAAGGACTGTATGAAATATGGGGGAAGTCACAGTGAAGAATGTACAGGAGCTAGGTAGCTGTCCATAGCTTGATATTTGCTATTGGTCTCGTTAAAGCCACTGGGGACATTTTTCTTCCCGGTGGGAATTATAAACCTGGCACATACCAGGAGAGTCATAAAATCCCCTCTGGTATCTTTAATCAATCATGACTAGTATATCTACCATACATTCTCCAAGTTTAAAATAGAATAAAGTCACATAATAATCTTTCTCCCAGCAGCTAGACTGCCTTTCAGCACAATGACCCACACTCTACGGCTGTATTAACAGATACGATCTATTCTTTAATGGAGCTCAGCCATGGGGATTAGCTACCTGTAATGCAGTTTGGGCTGTCAAGCACTCCACCAAACTGCTAACACATTACAAGTTATAGGCATCAATTCTTTCTAAGTGAAAAGGCATTTCACATTCAAAACACTTCAAACCTAATAACGGGAAATTATCATGATGGATCCCCTTCAGCAGCCGAATGGTAAAGAGATGGAGAGAAAAAAGAGAAGCACCCAATCAAAAAATTCATATCAATTCTTTTTGATCTACCTGGGGCAGATTAAAACCGAGTAGTGGATAAGCTGTCAAAAAAGCTTATTTATTGCGGAGCTCAGCTGTGGATCAGAAGTGTTTCTGTTTGATGGCAGGAGGCAAATCCTAATAGAATAGGAATAAAGTCCAGTGGCTGGGAGAGTCTAGTTTGCCTGGAGTCTGAGTGGCCTGAGCAGTCCAAGAAGGCCAAGTAACATACATCATACTGAACTTCTCTCATGTTCAATGTTAAACCAGGGTATTGAAAATGCTCAGGGAATTTGAACTGGAACAGGATCCTGGGGGGGAAAAAAAAGCTCCCACTCAGAAAAGGGAAGCTTGAATGATCTTTCTTGTCCTATTTCATATGGCTTTGCACGTATGGTCAGACCCTAAATTCACTCTGGAATAAAACAGGGGACAGAGATGCTGATACTACCTGACATTTTGGATTTCATGTCAAAATAAAGTGTAGAACTGTTGTTATTCCCATGTGACTCCATTATATTCATTCATTCCCTCATTCATTCATTCCTTGTTAATTTATTCAATTACCTATCCAAATTTAGTTATATATTCATGGCTGTTCTAGATACTGTGGGTTTGTGGGATCAAAAAAACCAGAGGAATCCAAAGCCACCTGTAAAAAGCTACACCATCATTTTCTGCTTCTGCTGGGAGCCGCACGGGCCTCGCTGGATGAACGTCACAGCGAGGAAGTGGAAGCATTTCCACAGCTCCTGCCATGAGAAACCAAAACTGGTATCTCCTTCTGCTACTACTGGTTCATATTGGAAATGAGCCTGCGGGTATTGACCAGGCCTCACAATATTCCAGATCAGACCGTTATTCCCCACACAGATTGCTCATAAGGAAAAGCATATCCCTGCCTTTTCAAAAGACACTTCATGTGAAAGCATTGTGGATGATTGTCAAAAGGCTCTTCCAATGGGCCTTGCCGATCCAAGACTTACATAATAAAGGGGGCTAAGAACACAAGAGTTACAATTGAGTCTGGCCCTGAGACAAAGAGCCTAATTTAGAGTTAAGGACAGATATCCGCCTCCATCCAATGTTTCTGCTTGGAGAACCGCACCCCCCCAAGGCATTTGTGAGTGACTTATTCTGGCCCTGAATATGCTGATTGCTCCCTGTGAAGGAACCTATGGAGGAACTTCTTCTTTTGTGATTACAGGTGCAAAGATGTTTCCTGAAAGACCTGTTTTTCTTAATACTTCTCCTTAAACAAGATATTGACCCTTGCTCACAAAGAAGTAACTTCACCCTTTTATGCTAAAAACTTTGTCTTATATGATAAAGATCCCTTCCTTCCCCATAGGATAAGCATCTAAATCAACTACCTCAATCACTATTGATAAAGGTTATGCAGGAGTCTTCTACAAATCTATGTTTTGGGAAATTCTTACATATCAAAGAAGTCTGTCATTAGAAATCATTGTCTAAAGCAAATGCCACTTCTGTGCCTTCCCCCAAACACTTAATTACAAAATAAAGTTGAGCCCCAGTCAGAGCAGAGATGCCTGCCTGGTGATCAGAAAGATTCTCGGGACTCTCTCATCCCTCCTTCACCGACACCGTCCATCCTTCAGGGACCCCTGGACCTGCTGGACCCGGCCTGTGACATGCTTCTGCTGCCACACTGAGAGTATAATATTCATCATAGTTCACCTGTAAAGAAATCTTCCAGTGTAAATATATTTGGCTGGCTAGGATTGGCCAGTGGGTTTCAACTAGTTGTTGGAGAGTTGTAATGTAAAGGACCGATCTGTGCTTAGTGGAGAAGTGTTAGGACAGAGTAGAAATGCCTTCAGCGGGAGGAGAGCAGGGTGTGAAATATTCCTCCCAACTCTGTCAGCATTCTGATTTTCAGCTTCCCTCCTTTTAAACATTCTTTTCTTTTCTTTTTTTACACTACTATAAACATAATATCCTAGTGGTTGATGACTTGATGTCTGGACAACTGGACAACCATAAACATATGATTTAAGACATTTTAGTTTCAAATTTTCAGAATATTTATAATGAAGCTATAGCCCAGTGCCATGCCAAAATAGTAATTCATTGCCTTCCAAATAATTTCAGATCCAAGGAAGTATGTTCAATAGACAAGATCCACACCCTCATGAAGAGGGACTAAAGGCAGTCAAAGTAATCACACCAATATATAATTTCTTAACTTAGGTAAGTACTGAGGGAGACAAAAACACATGCAATTAAAAAAGTCATACAGGAAAGGGACTCATTATTATCTACAGGGGACAGAGCGAGTGTCAAGAAAGTTTTTCTGGAGCAAGTGATACCTAAATGGATGTGAGGCACACAGGGACATTAACTACAGAAAGTTTTGTGACGAGCATGTGCAAAGGCCCTAAAACAAAAAGAAGAGAGACTCCAAGAAGGAAAGATAAGCATGACTAGAGGTCAAAGAAGAAGTGCAAGAAAGGTGGCATGAGGGGAGGGGCTGGATCATGTAGGACATTTGATGCCAGGTTGAAGACTTTGCTTGTTATTGTAATAACAGTGGGAAAGCACTGAAGGATTATAAGCAGGAAAGCGCCATTATGAGATATGCACTTTTCTGAAAGACCAGTCCCACAGTACTTTGGAGATAATGGTTGAGGAAAGGCAAAAGAACAAGCAGTAGGAAACTGTTCTAAGTTTGTTTGTTTGCTTGCTTTTCTCTGGTAGTGCAAGAGAGAAATAATGAAGTTATACCATTGTTATCAGCAGACCAATGATGTGGCTTAAAGATAAATTCAGTAGGAAAAATGATGCCCAGGATTAGTCACAGAAGGATCAGGTCTCTGAGTTTAAAATACTGAAAATAATGAATATTTATTTACTACTTATTCTCGGCATTGCATTATGCTAGCAGTGAGCCATCCAAAGTGCTTGGTCTCCTCTAATTCTTACACGAGCCCTATCATGTAGTCATTACCATAATCTCTAGTACATGACAAAAAAAATACAAAAGTATAAAAAAAAATACCCTGTGGAAAGCAGACAACACAGACCTAAGATTCAGGAGATGGAGGGAGTTAAACCCCCTACCACAGATGAACCTCAACCTTGCTCCAATGTCCTGACTCTAGTGGCTCCTTCCCACCCAGACACACTGTGATGGCTCTCCTGTTCCTTATCAATGCCCACATCTTCCAAGGCTACTGCGTCTGCTTGGCACTTCAATTCCCATCCCCATACCCCCCTGTCCGCCATATTGAAAGGAAGCAACAATGTAGCTGAGGAGAGAGTAGGGGAGAATGAAGCTTATTTTTCTTAGAACACATGTTCTGAAAATGCCCATGATTATAACAGCGATTCTATTTACTTTTCTGACTCTGCCAGAAGCCCAAAGGGGAGGACAAATTTTCATTCCTGTCATAAAGGGGCTGAGGAAACCATGCCTATTTAGTCTGGTTGGAGGATACAGTTTAGGAGACTCTGTTAAGACTGTCTCATTAGTCATACAGCATTTGCACACTGATGACTGAAGGCAGAATATGACCTTAATTACATTACCATGCTAAACTTGATGTTTTCCTTGAGGGCCAGGGGATGAAGGGAGAGGGATGGTGTCAGCAGCTATGGGCCAAGGATATAAAATGCCAGATATTATGTCACCGGTAACTAAGAGGTAGGGGTAGGGAGAGGGCATGAACAAAACAAAACAAAACAAAACAAGTAACATGTCTTGAGGATCTTTTGTTTCTCAGGAACTAAGCTAACTATGTATTTGTACATAGTTTATATATTTTATATATATTTTTTATTTTATATATGTTTTATATACTTACTCAGGAACTAAGTAAAATAGTATTTGTACATATTTTAGATAAAATAGTAAGGATAGCAGTGAACAGGCATTACAAATAAGTGATAAATATAACAAGATGCTTATTCTAGTGTTTTAGCGTTTACAAAACACTTAAAAATAGGAAGACACCATTGTGTTATGGTTTAATGATGTCAATTAATAGCACATTTTCCTCTCCCTTAAGTTCATAAGTAACTGAGGCAATAGTCTCAAAAGTTAAGACAGGCAGGAGCAGAGTACAGGTTTATTAGTGTTAAGGCAGGATTGCCAAACATGTTTGTTTGAGGACAGGACACTTAACCCACAGGGGCACCTGGAGGCATGATGTTCCAAGGAGCTCCTACCTATAGACTCTTCACCATTACTCAAGCGTGACTCTTCCTCCTTTGGGGAGGATCCAGCTGTGGGAAGGGACCTATAGTGTTCCTCTAGAAATGTTCCAGCAGGAAAACAAAAGGATTTAAAAATAAGGTTTCCACAACTGAAGGGCAAAATACAAAAGCATGGGGTTTAGAGGAAAACAGACCAGACACATAATATGTTACCTTCTACAATCTCCTAAATAAGTCCCTGCACCAGATGTCATCATTTCTGTTTGTAATCGATGCTGTCTTTATATTTTTTGCATCGTGGAATCTTTACTTTTAATATTTTTTATTTTATAACTATAGCCAAAGCAATCTTGAAAAAGAAAACCAAAGCTGGAGGCATCACAATCCTATACCTCAAGATGTATTATAAAGCTGTAATTGTCAAGACAATATGGTACTGGCACAAAAAGAGACACACAGATCAATGGAACAGAATAGAGAACCCTGGAATGTACCCACAAACATATGGCCAACTAATCGTTGACAAAACAGGAAAGACTAACCAATGGAATAAAGACAGTCTCTTCAGCAAATGGTGCTAGGACAACTGGACAGCGACATGCAGAAAAATGAACCTGGACCATTTTCTTACACCATACACAAAAATAATAGATGAAAGACCTAAACATAAGACAGGGAGCCATCAAAATCCTAGAGGAGAAGGCAGGCAAAAACCTCTTTGACCTTGGCCACATCAACTTCTTACTCAACACATCTCCAGAGGCAAGGGAAACAAAAGCAAAAATGAACTACTGGGACCCCATCAAAATAAAAAGCTTCTGTACAGCTAGGGAAACAATCAACAAAACGAAAAGGCAACTGACAGAATGGGAGAAGATATTTGCAAATGACATATCAGATAAAGGGTTAGTATCCAAAATCTATAGAGAACTTACCAAACTCAACACCCAAAGAAACAAATAATCCAGTAAAGACATGGGTAAAAGATATGAATAGCCATTTTTTCAAGAAGACATCCAAATGGCTAACAGACACATGCAAAACTGCCCAACATCACTTATCATCAGGGAAATACAAATCAAAACCACACTGAGATACCACCTCACACCCATCAGAATGGCTGACATTAACAACTCAGGCAACAATAGATGTTGGCGAGGATGTGGAAAAAGAGGGTCTCTTCTGCACTGCTGGTGGGAATGCAAACTGGTGCAGCCACTCTGGAAGACAGTATGGAGGTTCCTCAAAAAATTAAAAATAGAACTACCCTATGACCCAGCAATTGCAATACTAGGTATTTATCCAAGAGATACAGGTATGCTGTTTCGAAGGGACACCCCAATGCACCCCAAAGTTTATAGCAGCATTACTGACAATAGCCCAAGTATGGAAAGAGCCCAAATGTCCATCGAGGAGTAAATGGATAAAGAAGATGTGGTAAAGATATACAATGGAGTATTTATTGGCAATCGGAAAGAATGAAATCTTGCCATTTGCGACTATGTGGATGGAACTACAGCTATTATGCTAAGCGACATCAGTCAGTCAGAGAAAGACAAATATCATATGACTTCACTCATATGAGGACGTTAAGATACAAAACAGATGAACATAAGGTAAGGGAAGAAAAAACAAAATAAAAGCAGGGAGGGGGACAAAACATAAAAGACTTAAATATAGAGAGCAGAGGGTTGCTGGAGGGGATTTGGGAGGAGAGATGGGCTAAATGGGTAAGAGGCTTATGGAATTTACTGCTGAAATCATTGTTGCACCATGTGCTAACTAACTTGAATGTAAATTATAAAAAAATAATTAGATTTACAAAAAGAACTATATCAAAATGTTACAATCCTAAAATATCATTTGTCTTTATAATTGGGATTTGTGTGCCCTAGCATACTATCTTCCACAGAGCAAGTGCTCAGCAAAAAATAGTGAATACACTGCATTGTGTAAAACATGGTTCCTAGGCCCAAGGACCTAACAGTGTAGATAGAATGGGACAGTATTTTGCAAAGATTGGTATGAATTTAGTATGTAGTATCTGAACTACTGATGATATTCTAAATGATTTGAGGTGATACATTAAAAATATTTTTAAAAATTTGATAGTTATAGGTTTATTTTGATAAGTTTTCAAATATATGTACATATATATGCATGTATATAATTCCAGTAACATTTTATTTTCACAGATCTTATTACTTAGGATGAAGTTAAAGAAGAAAGTTTTTTAAAAGTTAGTAAATATAATGAGAATATTAAATAAAATATGGACAGCCACATATTTGGCTAAATATCTCAAACGAGTGTGCAGACAACTAAAGTTTGAGAAGCTCCATTATAAACACTATCATTTTAGAGTCAAAAGTGGGAAAATTATAATAAATAGTCTAAAAGATGCATAAAACATGAACAGCAGTTATTGAGAAAAAGGGGAAATTAATTCTAAGTGGTGGGAATTTGGGAAGGCTTTAATGAGGAAACAACTATTGAACTACGCCTTGCAGGCTGGAAAGGGTGTCAAAAAACAGATGTGAGACTATTACTTTAAAAATCTGAAGTCCAAACTGCATGCTGTATTCATTTTGGGGTATAATTCCGTTAAATTTTGGCTGGCCACATTTCAAAGCCATTCCTGAAAAGCTGGTTGTATTTCTAATCCCCATGAAGAATCATTTTTATTACAATCTAAGGTTACCTAGTTGGTGACAGTAATTTCCCACCTCTCCTTTAATACTGCCTGATTGTCTTCTAAATTTGTTTATGAGGCATTTATAGCCAAGAACCCAATTAAGGGTGTTCATACCCCACACAAGTGTGATCAGCAGCACCTAGAAACAGTAACAGTGCCCCCCCCCCTTTCTTGTAAATTTTATTTCACAAAACGAAAGTCAGTTACAGACCCATTAAGTGGGAGATGTTATGGGAGGGAGAAGCAGTGAGCTCTGTCTGGGTTGAAGAAGATAAGCTGCATAAATCAGCACACCTTGCAGCTTGAACATTTCTTTAAATAGCTGAACAGGAAAAGAACATGCTCCTTCTATTAATATCGTCAGCACTCCCTCCTGTCTTTAGTGGAAATCAGCCCTCAATGTCGGGATGGGGGAAATGCTATTGCCCTATGCTTAAGTGCTACAAAACCGCCATCAGCGTGCATTTCTCAACAGAGCAGTATTGAAACTGTCCCTGGGGCAGAACCTGTCCCAGACTATTTTTGGAATCTGTCCTCTCCCATATACCTATCTCATCCAAATTTACCCATGGTTAAGTAATCTAATATGTTACCTTTTTCTTACCTAGAGACTGAGTCAACAAAATCTTAGGGTTGGTTAGTTTCAAGAGGCAACACACAAAGCCACACTTAGCTGAGGAAATAGCTCTCTCAATTTTAAAACACTTTTTCTTCCATGCCTGCTAGATATAACCTAAAGCTTTCTTTTAATTTAATTTAATTTACATGTCCTTTTATTTATTACACAAGAAGTCTATTGTAGACTTATTGCACAAGCAAAAAAAGTAAAAGATTCCAATGAGCAAAAACAGAAAAAAAAAATTTTAATCAAAATCCTACCAGGCAAAAATAGTTTTGGTGTGAAGATACATAGAATATATCCAAAATGCTGTATGTAAAAAATCTTGAGGTTGGATGTGTTTCAAAATTTGTTTAGATTTTAGAAAGTTAATCTTGAGCATATTTATTATATGACATATCACCCTCAGCAGGTCTAGGGCAGAATTAGTAAAAATTATGAATATTCACATTATGTGGTGCTAAAGTCTAAAAATAAACTCATGTCAGCTCAGGTTAGATTTTGTGACCAAATGTGTTTTGGCAACAAATATGAAAAAATGCATTTAATTTGAGGGGTGTTAAGATTTCCAAATTGAACATTAACGCTTACATTATTATTATTCTCTAAGCTGCTCTTCAACATGATGAGTATATTATAAACAGCTTTCAATGTGCAAAAAATATGTATCTACACCATCAATGAATATCAAATTTCCACTGTTAAAATTTTAATACATACATAATTTTAAATGCAAATTGTAGAGAAATGCAAAACACAGATAGTAAGCGTCATTTTATACCACCTCCAGAGATAACCACTGTTTACTGGCATATGCCCTTCTTGGCCCTCATTTTATGTATCTTCAACCTTATAAAATCATTTACCTTAAAAAACTGAAATAATATTATGCATACCTTTCTGAAATCTAGTTTCTCCCTATAAAATATTTTAGAAATATTTCCTTATTATTAGTATAAATCAGCCTCATTCTTATGAATGACCTCATAATGATAAATATAATAGATTCATTTCCTCCCTTCCTTCCCTATTCCCTTTCTTTCTTCTTTTGACAATTATTTATTATTTCCAACATTGTTCAAAATGCTGAGAATAGAGAGAGAAATCAGACAAAAATTCCTGAATTTAGGGAACATAGTTTCTAGTGCAAAGAAAGGCAAAGAAGAAGATAAAAAATGAAATTGATAGTATATTACACAGTAAGATGGAAACTGAATCATGTAAAGGGATAGGGAAACATCAAGAGCTGAGCCTGCAAACCACACAGATGGTAAATTTCAGACAAAATGCAAGTGAGGGAGTGAGCTGTGCAGATACCTGGGGGAAGAACACAACAATATGGGCAGAGGGAATGTCAAGTGCAAATATAGTGCAAATGTGAGTCTGGCATGTTTTGGTAACAAAAAGGACTAGTTGGAGCCAATTAAACAAAGGGAAGGACATAGGGAAATATCAAAGATAAAATTCTTGGTAAGATTATGTGGGCATGGGCCTGGTAGGCCATCAGAAGGACTTGATTTTCATGTAAGATGGGAGGTTTTTGAGAATTTGGGGCAGATAAAGGAAAGATCTGGATTCTATTTTTTTTTTTTAATATTTGTATTTATTTCTAGGAGAGAGACAGACAGCGTGAGCAGGGGAGGGTCAGAGAGAGAGGGAGTCACAGACTGAAACAGGCTCCAGGCTCTGAGCCGGCAGTCAGCACAGAGCCAGACGCGGGGCTCGAACCCACGAACCGAGAGATCATGACCTAAGAGAAAGTCGGACGCTTAACCGACTAAGCAACCCAGGCGCCCCTCTGGATTCTATTTTTAAGGGATGTCTCAGTGAGTTGAAAATAGAAGGATGCAGGGACAGAACTTGGAAAACCATTTTCAGAGGCTGCTGCATTTATCTAGGTAAGGAATATTTTGGGTGAGTGTGATGACCAAGGAAGTAGTGAGAAAGGATCAAGTTGGGTATGTATTTTGAAGGTATTGGTGAAGGATCGGCCAATAGATTGGGTATGATGAGTTGGAGCATGAAAGCTGTCCAGGGCCCAGAGGGATTTGGACTGAGTGAATAGAGAAGAGAGTTACCATCAACTAAGATGGGGGAGAATACCAGGGGAAGCAGTTTAGAAGTGACTGTCAGGAATTCACTCTTGATCATGTTAAGTTTGAGATATACATGGCATCTCTAAGTAGAGATCTCAAATAAGCAGTTGGATTGAGAGGAAAGATTCAAGCTGGAGGCATACATTTAGAAGTCACCCACATTTAAATGGATTTAAAAGATATGAGATCAGGTAAGAGTCTTAGGATGAAGTTATGGTTAGAAAGAAAGATTTTATTAAACCACTGTCCAAGTTTTGGGTATACTGTTATTTTATTCTTCACTTATACAAAGAATGGAAAAACTTATGCCTACATTTTGAATACATGTCTGATTGGTTTCTTAGGTCAATCTTCTTCATGCATAGTTGCTTGATAAGAGACACCAAACAAACAAATCCAAGTGAATGATGAATGATGCTTCATTAATTTTTTTCTGTGAACACAATGAGTATTTTGTGATGTTGCCTGGAGAGTCAGTAAAGTTTTCTGTATGTATAAGAAGATGCCATTTCAACTGCATCCTAAATGCTGCAAAGAGATTTTGCACTTAAAAAGTGGGATAAGGGAAAAGCACATTCAAGTTATAGAGGAAAAGTCATAAAAACAAATACGGAATGATGAAGGAACGTAAAATGCCCAAAGAAGAATGAAATACCCACATTAAAGAAGCACATGGCATCTGGCAAGCCGCATGGGAAAGGAAGTTAACTGGGACAAGACCCTCAAGGATTTTACATTCCAAGTGAAGGGATTTTTATTATGTTTTATAACCCCATACAAAGAGATAGAAGGATTTAAGCAAGAGTAGGTGATGTGATTAAATCTCTGTGGTGGGGATGGGGGTGGGGGAGGACTTCCACTGGAAGTATGGAGGGTTAACTCCAGTGGATAAGCACTGGACCCACAGAGGGGTCCAGCTGGGGGGCTGCTGTAGTGGCTCCTTTCATAGTTTAAGAAGAGCTTAAGAAGAGCTCGGATGACCAGACACCAGGTGCCCAGATGGCTTGTGAGGAGGAAGGAATTGAAATGAGAGATGTTGTGACCAGTTCTAGGTTCGACCTTTCACTGATGCCCATGCCTGACCATCCTCATCCTGAGTTTCCTGCCTCATCTCTGTGATTCAGTGCCACACCTACTCAAGGTTAGGGTCCTAACTTTCAGATAAATTATTTGGAATAATCAGGTATCTGAATTAAAGTTGCCTTTTTTTGGTTTGTTTGTTTTTTGGAAGGCAGACTTTTATTTTCAAGCATGTATACTAATTATGGGAAGCAACCAGTGCAATGGAGATGTTTCCAGACTGTGGCCCTCACAAGGGCCCCTTGTCTGCATCTCCCACTGACCATCCATATGATTAGCTTAGACAAGTTATCAAGGTATATGAGCCTCAGTTTCTTCACTTATGAAATGGGCTCTAAAAACACTCTCCTACCTATTTCAGATGACTTTGCTGTGTGAACTGAGAGATGTGCAAGTGTTCTTTGTAATGAAATCTACAAATATGTGGTGCTCAATTGAATTGGGCTAAAAAAATTATGTTGTCCATTTCAAATTTCTTTTGGAACCAAAGTGTATATATATAAATAAATAGATAAATAAGGTGCTGGCTATCAAAGGTTTTTAGGGAATATAATTCAGTAAAAATATATGAGTGAATTGTTGGTGGCATTATGATTATTGCAGGCAAAGCATAATTGGAAGCATCTTGTCAATTTTTAAAATATATATTCCTCTAATATTACCACACTATGTCTCTTACCAAATCATGTGTTCATAGGCACAGAAAAGTAAAGTTCACTCTAGCTTAGACTGAATTCTAACAGAATCTGAATTAATGACCTTTTACTATTTAATCAGCCCATTTTGTAGAGTGACATTTTTATGTCAGTTGACTTTCTCCATACTCCTGTTTCTTACATGTTAATTCCTTAGGAGGCAGCAGTCTTCTGAAAGAAGATCTGATGCTTGGAAACTAGGATCTTCCAAGTAAAAGGAAATGAACCCTCTGGATTTAGAGAGATGTAAAGTAGATTAATTCAGATGGGATTGAGAGGGAGATAAGGACAGATTCAAACAGAAGGCTGAGCAAGGTTTTTTGTCTGTTGCAACTTAAGGAAGTCAAGCTTATGAAGATTCTTCCCAAGATTTGGGATTGAGTTTGTTGTGTGCAGTTTATGACTCATACTCTTCCCCCCCTTACTTTATTGAGATATAATTGACATATTGTGTTGTGTAAAGTCAAGTTTTTCAGTTCTACAACATAATTTGATACACACACACACACACACACTTTTTAGTTCTATTGCTAATATTCTCCAGCTTCAGGCTTTTTTTTTTTTTTTTAACGTCTATATTCAAACACTGCTTCTAGCCCTTACTGAGCGGTTTCAGCAGTTTAAAGACTTCGTGTATATCTCCAGATTGATGGGATTATAGTCAGAATTGCAGTTGCACTGGGTTGGAATGGTTACAAGTCTGTCACTGTGTCTGCACTGGGATCTGTAGTTGGTGGGCTTATGACCAGGAGCTCAGGTGAGTAAGGATCCTGTGTGGTCCCTTGGTGGATGGGACTCTGGGACTTTGTTTGATGGGGTGGCACTGGGACAAGCTGGGTCCACAGTTAGGTCCTCAGACAGCAGTCCTATTACCAGATGTGCAGATGGGTGTGGCTCCCACCACGTTCCTGAGAGGAACTTTGTTCTCTTTCTGATTACTGGATGCATCTCAAGGTGGGCAGGACTGTAAGCCCAGCAGGAGAGCTCCAGGGCCCTTTCAACTTCCAAAACCAAGCTGGAAATCTGCAAATGTGGACCTGGAGGCATGGATGGGTGTGTTATCCCTCAGGTCCCTGGGTGGGCTGGACTGGTCCCTGTCCATGGCTAAAGGGGCTGGAGCTGAGTATAGAGCCATTTCAGGATTACCTGAAGTGTAGATGTGGGTATCTTCTATCTGACCTCTGTGCTGGTTGGATTGCTCACAACCTGCAGCTGGGAGGGATTGGAACTGAGTATAGGGCATTTTCAAGATATCTGGATATGCAGATAGAATATTTCCTGCTAATTCTCTGGACCTGGAGTATTGTTCATTGTCTGGGATGGAAGGGCAGAAACTAAGCATAGAGCCCTTTCAAGGTCTCCAAATGTGCAGACATCCAGATGGGAATGTCTCTTGATTGGTCTCTAGGCTGGCAGACCTGATGGTACACTGCAGCTCTGATAGGGTTGCATCCAAATATAGGACCGTTTCAGAATTTTGGGGATTGCAGACATGAGGATCTCCCTTGGGGAGGACCCTGAGGGCTGCTGGCAAACTGAGGCTGTAACGGGACTGGAAGACCATATGAGGGCCTTTCAGGATCTCCATGGTACAGAAAGGAGTTTCTCCTGGTCCCTGTGACACAAGACTGTTCATAGATTGAGGATTTACCAAGCTGGAGCCCAGTTACAAGGACCTTTCTTTATCTATAGTCTGATCAAGTTTGGCAGGCTTATTTCCAGGGGCTCCTGGATGGTGGCTGAAAGAGGCTGGGCACTTCACAGGCCATGTCAGGGTCCAAAGCTAGGATGGAGGTCTGTATGTCTTCATCTGATGCATATGTGGGCATGACTCCTCCTGGGCCCCTTGGAGTATTGTACTGGTGACAGAATCAAAGACAAATGGGCTGTAGTTGAGTCTTCAGGGGTACAGAACTGTTTCCAGGTCTGTATGGAATGACCAGTGCCAGAGAGTCAGCCACATGGGAATTGCCTTCTCAAAAGGACTCTCCTTTGTCTGTACTGCACAGCCCCCAACCTGAATCCCAAAATTCCCACAAGGGTTCTTTAGTCTGTCAACTCACACTAAGTTATGGTTGTGGAAGGCGAATTTGCATTACAAATGGTGAATGTGTTTTGCATTATAAAAACAGAGAGAGGTAGGAATGTCTTATTTGGTCACCTTGATGACATCACTCTCCTGTTTTTTAATGTTAGTCAACAAACTTGCAATAAGCATTTGTCTGGGACACACCTTTTGATAGGCCCTGAAAATATAAAGACACACTCCTATTCCGCAAGAAGTGTGGTATTCTACTCTTTTCTCTAAGACTAAATTCTTTTAGGAGAGGAATTCTGTCCTCCCATAGTGTATAACAAAATAATAAGAGTATAGTAGATGTGAAATAATTGTTCCTGTTTTTTGTCTCTAATATAGATCTGCAAGGTTTTCCTATTTATGAGTTAGGACATATCTCTGATTGTCCTAATTGGTCCATAATCTTATCAAAATTCATGAAACAGGTAACCTATGGCATTTTCATGTTAGCTTATGCACTACTTAATCCAAGTCAGGCATTCAGATGATCTACAATTCAGCCAATGCTTGCTAAAGATTGTCTTAAATAAGGTCTTATGCAATCATGGTGGGACAAACAGGTGTAAAGATTATCCTTAGGGCGCCTGGATGGCTAGTCAGTTAAGCATCCGACTTCGGCTCAGGTCAAGATCTCTGGAAGTTTGAGTCCCAACTTGGGATCAAATTCTGTGTCTATGGTTCCCTCTGCCCCTCCCCCGCTCACACAGTGTCTCTCTGTCTCTCTCTCAAAAATAAATAAACATTAAAAAAAAAAGATAATCCTTGACTTCAAGGAGAAGAGAATCTAGTGCAGAAATACATGGTTTGGCACCTAAAACAACATTAAATGTTTAATCTCCAATAGACTCAAAAGAGATATTTTAGAGGATACAGGAAAAAGGGACAATTATATGAAGCTAGAGCCAGGAAGAAAGGTTTTGTGGCAACAGCAACCTGTAGTCCCTTACCAGTGTGGGGAGCACTTAAGTCCTTGGAGTTTTAAGAACTTTCCATGAGTACATTTAAATTATTGCTTAGAAGTTACTTGATTTGGGTAAATCACTATTCCTCTCTGGGCCCCAGTGTTCTCACCTATAACATGTCAGTTTTGATAGCCCACCCAACCCCAGACTTCATGTTAAAATAAGACACTCTATTTAAGTGCTTATCACACAGTATCTAGTATATATTAAGAACCAAATAAATGGAACCTATTGATGTTGTTTTAAGCTGAAACATCTTACCAGTCACTCTGTCTTATATTTTCCCTTTATATGTTGCAAGACCTTTGCCCCTCTAGCATTGTGCTGGGATCAGAGAAGAACATATCAGACAAAGGCCATTTCTCTTACATCGACAAACCAATGCAGAAGAGAGGAGTTAAGAAAATAACCCAAGGAAACCTCTCCACAGGAGATTCCCAACTCAGTTTGAGGGTCTTAGGGATGTTCAGAACACATCTCAAAGTTGAAGTTGTGAGGATCTGGCTTTCTTGAATCAAAGAGAAACTCAAAACTGTTTAGCATTCAGAAACCAGCTCCAGCTGTTTCCTCTTGGAACAAGTTATTCACCTTATCCTTCTGTTATCTTGATGGCCTTTGTCCCACTTTGATGGTGTGTCTGTTAGTCTGGGTCATGTCTCCTCTGTATCCTGCACAATGCCAGAACGCTGCTGGAATTCATTAAAAGTTGCAACAACTAGGACCCGGGTCATTTGAAATTTCTAAAAAAAATTTGAACATACTTATTCAACTTTGCTTTTCCCTTATTTATAGAAAGAAGAAATGCTGAAGACAGTGTACAGTCTTTCACTCATTCACATATTCATTAAGTCATTATATAAAATGAGCCTCAGATGGAACAAAGCTCCCCAACATTGACACAGCATAATGGAGTTTGCAAAATGGCTCGCATATTTAAATTTCACAATGATATTGCTTAAGTGATAGACAATAAAGATAGGTCATTTATTACCCCGTCACTTCTGCCATGCCCTGTGCACAACAGGTGCCTGGTATGTTCAGTATGTATACACATACATATGTATGTATATGTGTATGCATACATACGTGCATGTGTACATATATTTATTTCAAGTGACAATGGAAAAATCAGCTAAATTCTCCAAATCTCAATTTTTATGGCTGTAAAAAGAAAATATAGTAACAACGTCTGCCTCTCAGGATCATTCTGAAGACTCAGTAAGAATTTATAGGACACTCTAAAGGTACCTCGTTTTCAATTGGACACAAATCAAAACAATACCAAAGAGAAGAACTTTGAAACAAGGCAAGTCAAATTAGTTACTAATGTGTAGGTCATGAAATCAAAACCCATGATTGGTATGAGCAAGAAAACGCCAAGTAACTTCAAAAATACAGAATTGTTCCAAATCAGTTCAGTAATCTAATGGAAGGTAAAAACCTAACCACAGAAAGGATGCATAAAGATAGGTTGGAAGTTCTTCAGTGGAAAGTACAGAGCAGTCATTAGACTTGCTCTATCCAGAAAGATATTCTCTGGCCTAAAAATATCATCTGTCTGATTCAAGTTGCTGGAGTATGCCAGTTATGGAGATAGATACTCGGGGTCTATTAAACTGAAGCAATTAAGTATTTGCATCATATAGACTCATCTGCCTTATTTCAATCCTGTGTTGATTGGGCATACTTTTGGCTAATTTATCTTTCTACTTATCTGGTCTATCGGGAGAGAATGTACTGCCCAGGCTGACATAAAACTCAGTTTATGTTAGATTTATATTTCTCAGTGTAAATTAGTACATTGTTATTCTGATTTTATTCATAGGTCTCTTCTGAGCCTCTGTCAGTGTGAATCAGCATTCCTGAATCTGATAAAGTCTGAAACACTTTGAACTATAAGTACCTGAGGCAGGCAGGCCAATGGACAGTGCCCAAATGGATTTGGACCTACAAAGACACCCCATGGAGACTTGTATGACCAGGTAACTGACCTTTGCCAAAAGAGCTCCACTGATGTCTTTACTTTTAAACTCTACAGCACCTAACGGGTGATTGTTATATTCCCCATGTCTGTAGTTCACTTTTTCTTCCTATCATATCAGGGGGAAATTTCATTCAGTGGGAAACAAAGCTATTTACCCAAGATTATATAGCCAGAAATTCTGCTCTGGAATGGGGAGTGTAGGTACATGACTGGCTTTCAGAAGTTCAGAAATGAAAGCGAAAAGAGAGCTTTGGAAGGCGCTATTTCTCCCTTTATTAAATTATAAGATGTGAATAAGAAATCTGTTTGATTCTTTAGATGAAGAGGGAATAGATACTTGAATTTCTTCCATTAATTCTGGATTTTTTCTAGTGTTATCTAATTCAGAATTAAATTAAAGAGAAAAAGAACTTGAATATCTGTCCAATGATTATAAACTCCATTTCTTACCATACTCTTTCTTCTCTTTTCAGCAATGCATGGGCACTGAAGGCAGAAAAAGATGGTGCTTCATTGTATCAAATGAGTCAGATGAAATGATTATTTACATAAAAAAACCTAAGTAATTGAAAAATAGCTATTAGAACTAGTAAGCAAATTAAGCAAAGTTTCAGCATAAAAAAGTAATACAAACATCAATTAAATTTTTATACACTGTATCAAAAAATTGAAGTAAAAAATTATTTTACTTACAATAGCATCATTTAAAGAAAAAATGTAAATACTTTCAATAGGAGTTATATAGGGGCTATACACTGAAATGTACACAACGTTGCTGAGGGTAATTAAAGAGCACCTACAGGAAGATATAAATAAGGTATAACTTGGTCATGTGTTGGAAAACTCAGTAGTGTTAAACTATCAATTCTCCCCAAATAATTCCAGCAGATTGTTTCACAGAAGTTCACAGCTGATTCTAAAATTTATAGGGGCATACAAAGAATCAGGAAAACACAAAACAATCTTGAAAAAGCATAAAGATTCAAAAAATAAAAACAAAAGACTCACACTATCTAATTTTAAATCTTAATATAATGCTGTTGTAATCACAATAGTGCAGTGGTTGAATTATAATTAGCAGTGGGTCAGTAGAACAGAAAAGGACATAAACCATTCCGAAAAAGGCAACAGAGGAGTTCAATGTAGAAAACAGAGACTGACAGACAAAGATATTTTCCCCCAAGAAATGGTACTGTCATAACAAGGAATTCATTTTTAAAAAACAGCAATTTCTACTTTCCACCTTACACAGAATTTAACTTATGAAGAATCCCAGAGCTAAATATAAGAGCAAAAATAAAATAAGCCTTTTATAGGGCAACATAGGAGAATATCTTCAAGACTTGCATGAGCAAAGGTCTTTTAGACAGCAACAAGAAATAACCATACAAGATGAAAATGATCGATTAGATGTCATCATTTAAAATTTCTGTATATCACTGGACTCCATTATAAAAATGAACAGGCAATCCAATAAAAAATGGACAAACGTGGACAAAAACTTTACACAGATATTTCATAAAAGAAAACATACAATTGGCCAAGAAGCATAGGAAAAAGTTCTCAACATCATTAGTAGTCAATAACAGAAAATTAAAAACTGAGATATTATTATTATATATATCCACTAGAATGGCTAAAATTAGAAAGAAGGACAACACTAAAGGCTGGTGATATTTCAGAGCAAGTGGAACTTTCATACATTTCTGTGTGTGTGCGTGGGGGGGGTGGGTGGGGATGTAAATGGTGTAGTTACTTAAAAAAAATGCCCAGCATCTTCTTATAAAATAAACACATCCCATACCTACCCTCTGACTACCTGAGATACAATTCCATTTCTAAGTATGTACCTGGGAGAAATGAAAAGCTATGTTCACAAAGAGACTTGTAGAAGAATTTTCCTGAGAGCTTTACCCTGGAGAAATGAAAAGCTATGTTCACAGAGACTTGTAGAAGAATTTTCCTGAGAGCTTTAGTCTTAAAACCCTCAAAGCCTGTCAGCAGGAAAATGGATAAACAAACTGGTGTATTTATTCACCAGTAAAATGGAATTAATTATCATGTAATAACATGGAAAATTCTCATAAAAATCTTTCTGAGTGAAAAAGCTTTACCTAAAAGAGCATATATTGTGTGGTTTCATTCATACGAAATTCTACAGAAGGCAAACAGATCTAGAGAGGAAAAATAATGAAGACATTGGTTGTTTCTGCAGGGTAGGGAAAGGGATTGCCTGGTAAGTGGCATGAAAGAACTTTCTAAAGGATAACAACACAGTATTTTAATCTGGATAAGGGTTTACATTAGAGAGGTATGTAAAATTGCACCTTTTAATGTAAATATTATGTCAAAATTATAAGTAAATAATAAACTCTAAATAATGATATGCATGCTGAAGCATTTAGGTGTAAACATATGGATATCTATAATTTATTTTGAAATGTATCAAAAATAGGACAGATTAATGAATGGGTAAAGGGATGGATAGATATTTGATAAAGCAAGTATGATAAAATGTTAATGGTGGAATCTAAGTGTTAGATATATGGTATTTACTGAAAATCTTTTCATACTTACTGTATGCCTAAATTTTTCATAACTAAATGTTGGGAAAAAGTAAGCACTAGCCTAAAAGCCTGTTTGCAGGGTAAAGTCCTAACCTATTATGTATAACCCTAAATGAGCTAAGCTGGACTCAGTCCAGGTTTATGCAGGTGGTGGTACTGCTGTTGTTAGAAGAAAAAGCCATTTACTCAAAGTAGCACAAATAACTAGTGTGTGTGCATGGTAATGGGGACGAACGCATGGAGGCAGGTTACAGGAGCTCTACGCATAGTTACAGTATCCAAACATAGGATATAATACACAGTAAGGACAAAGTTTTCGAACTGAGGATCTCATCTCTTTCTCTTCCCATTTCTTCTCTTTCTTTTCTGAGCCATTCTTTTTCTTCCCAGGTTTGTCTTTCTTTCTTGCTTGCTTTCTTTCTATCTATCTATCAATCATCTATTTATTTGTCTTTAGTTCCTTTTTCTCTCCCTGTCCTGTGGTTTCCTTTGCTTACTCATAATTTTCCCTAGACTCTTTTAACTACTAGGGTTAAGGTCAACTCTGACCCTGGAGTTACGTGACCTTCCAGTTTGAGAACAGACCGCCAACAGTGATTCCCTTCCATGGCCTTCACATCTCTGAATTACTCCCCATTCAAGGCATCTTCCTGTTTTGCATCAACTAATTTCTCTTCCTGGGACGCAATGATCACAATGCCAGCCTGCTGCATGCCTTATCTGGGAGACAAAATCCTCTCACCTCCAGGGTTCACATGCCCTACCCAGTGACATGGTGTCTAATTGAGTTACTTTAGTTTTTGGTATTATTAATTTTACCTCAAGGAACAATGTTTTATGTGCAGAATATTTATGAAAATGAGGAAATAACCATTACACTTAAAGCTTCTTAGAAATAAGGAAACATAGGGGCGTCTGGGTGGCTTAGTCGGTTAAGTGTCCGACTTTCGCTTAGGTCATGATCTCACGGTTCGTGGGTTCAAGCCCCGCGTCGGGCTCTGTGCAGACTGCCAGCTTGGAGCCTGGAGCCTATTTCAGAGTCTGTATCTCCCTCTCTCTCTGACCCTCCCCTGCTCACGCTGTCTCCCTCTCTCTCTCTCTTAGAAATAAAGTAAAAAAAAATATTTAAAAAAATTAAAAAAAAGAAATAAGGAAACATAGTCTAGGCACTAGAAGATGTGTAGACACTATATTAGCCCTATTGACTCTCCTAAGCTTTGATTCACTCATGGCTTTTGCTTTTCTAAGGCAGCACTGACTCCTAATATCTCTGTTCTGCCTTCTCCCAGACTGCTTGACTCTCCTTGGGTCACATATTTTAAAATATTGGGGAGGAAATGTAATTGGTTCACTTATCTCTGTCTCCCTACTGTCTCTGAGCAAGTCTAAGAAAGACATACTTATGATTTAAATATAAAAATGGCATTTTATATCTAGGTGGAGAGATTAATTGGTGAACAATGAAAAGTGAATCACTGAGAAAATGACTATATATTGGCTGGTATGTATATGACAAATGCTGAAGAAAGCTAGTAGACTGATAAATGGCATCCTAGTATAGTGCCTATTAAACATCATCACCTCAACACAATGGAACGGGGCCTTGAAGGTTAATCAAGACATTTCTAATTACTGGAACTTCAACTCACCTGAATCATAGACCTTGGAAATACAGATTGCTAGTTAGCACTGCAAAGTAAAATTGTCTTATAAACCACATATTTTTCAAAGTATTTGCATTATAAGATTAAAAAAAATGATAGTCATCAATTGGCCAAATAGACATCTGTGTAAGAAATAACCAAGGCAAGAGATTAAAGACTTGATTCCTTCAGGAGTAGCATAGGAGGATAACCTGCCTTTTGAAGCCTGATCAACAGGATACCAAGTCCCCAGTAGCATCAAAGTAGTGTACGTGAATGTCAATATAGCATTAAAAGTGTTATTCTCCCGACTCATCTCTTAAACGTTACATTCAAACCAACTGAATTCTCTGTTTGCCCCACCCATGCATTTAGCCAAACCTCTTTGCTCTGCAGTAAAATAGTCCTCCATCCTGATAAAATACTTCTCACCTCTTTCTCTCTCCACTAGTATCGTACCTGAGCATTACATACATACTAGCTTTGCACCTCACATTTCTTGTGGGAAGGGCATAGAGTCAGTTTCATCTGTACTTCTCACAGTTCTTAGCATAATGGCTGCCACACAGTAGACAATCAATGAGTATATTAGCCAAATGATAATGCCTTTTTATGGTCTCATATTTACTTACTATTTTGAAGATTTTCTTCAATAGAATTACCCAAATTAAGTTTGGCAATGTGGGCTTCATTCTTTTCTTTCTTTATTACCAGTAATTATCGAGTTTAAAAAATCCCTTTTTATATGCCTGTATTTAGGTTGAGGAAATAAATTCCAATAACCTAAGAACTAATGGCCAAACAGCCCCCAGGAGGTTGAGTTACACCATTTTGTGGGAAATATCATCTCCTCTCATTTACCTTAGCTGAATGTAATCTTTCAGGTTGCCTAACTGCTGCCTATGGACATTTTTCTTTTTCTTGAAAATGAGGTCATGATTATGGCAGAGTGGGAATTTGGAGAGGGGAAGTGTAAAGACGGGGTAGGGCTCAGTAATTTTGGATGTCTGCAATCTAATAATGTCCATGAAAGTGCTTTAAGCTGTAAAAAATACTAACTATATCATTATATTTCTGTCTCAGCTTTCACTGTAGGCCTAGAGTTAAAGCATTCAAAAGGTATCTTTTCTTTTTAAAGGTTTCCAGGATCTATTTAATTCTAACTCCAATAATAGCACAATTTCCTTAGTGAATATCCTTTGCCATCAAGTGCTTCCTCAATTTTACTTTAACCTATTTTTTGCTGCAATCTAGACATTTGCATGCCTCTTTCACAATCTGAATCTTAGTTCCACAAGTTTTGAAGCCAGTTGTGTATATATAAAATACTTTCCCTTACTTACTGCCATCTTCCTCCCATCTTCCCCCACAATCTGGCTAGATCACTCTTATGTTTAAAACTCAGTGTAAGTGTCAAGCCTCCCAAAAAGCTTATCCTCATCCTTCAGCGCCATATTAACGTGCTGTGCCCACCACTGCGCACTATCTCATGACACCTATTTGTAGTCTACCCTCTATTATCATTCTCATTTCCTTCATTAAATTATCAGTCCCTTAAAAACAGGCCTGTCTTATTCATCTTTGAATTCTGAGAGCCTGGAAGAGAACCAAATGATTGTTTTTTGAAGGTATGCCAGATACTGGAAGCATAGTCCAGTCCCTAGTCTAGGAAATTGGGCAAGCAGAGATAAAGGGAAGAGATTTGTGTCCCTAAAATTCAGGAAAAGATTCTAATTTCAGCAAGAAATCCATAGCCAGGTTTTAAAAAATCCACTTATACCAATACCCATTCATTATTTAAAAAATATCTTAGCAAGTTAGTAATAAAAGGGAACTATCTCAATTTGATAAAGAGCATCTAAAAACATCCTAGAGCTAATATCAGGTACAATGGTAAAAGATTGTGTGTTTTCCCTATCAGACTGCCATCAAGGTGAGGATGTGCACTCTCCCTATACTTATTCAACACAATACTGGTAATTTTAGCCTCTGCAATCAGGCAAGAAAAAGAAATAAAAAGTCTGTATATTTATTTAAAAGGAAGAAACAAAACTCTCTTTATTTGCAGATGATTGTCTATCTTGAAAAGCCCAAGAAATCTACAAAGACCTTCTAGAACAAATAAATGCAACACACAAAAACAAATCACAGTAAATCATATTGTTATATACTAACAATGAACGTATGGAAACCTAAATTTAAAACATAATACTCTTTGCAATCATTTCAAAGGAAATAAAATGCTTAGATTTAAATATGGTCCACTGAGAAAAATCCTGGGAATGATTCTGATTATCTCATTTGGGGTCATGTGTCCATCTCTGAATCAAACCTAAGACTAAAGAATTGAGTTATATCATTGGTTCAGCTTTTATCATATGCCTACAGTGTGTCTAGGATTGAGAGGTACTAGGGATTGACAACTTTTGGTAGAACTATATTATTGAGACAAATGATCCCCCAAGGTAACAGGGATAACTCTTCTCAGAATACCTCATGAACAAATAATGAATAGTGACTAAATCACTATTCCTAAACTTCCAATATTATCACTATACCTGACTCTCATTTCTCCAAGACTTGGGCCATCAGATATAAGCACTAGAAAGTAGTGGGTAGAAACTAAACACATGAGGCTGGGGATGACAGAGATTTGCATGGCACTATGAGGCCATGAAATATTCCATTAAGCAAATGAGGTTGGAAAGAAATTGGTTTGGTTGCTGAATGTGACTGAAAGATTTAGAGAATAATTGGTTTATATTTTCAATGTTTCTATCAGTTGGCTTATTTCATATAGGCAACAGGAAAAAAAACACTTGATAATCTAAGCAAAATGGAATTACTGGGAAGTATATCAAGAAATTTACCATTCCCATGGATATCTGGAGGTTTACATTTAGAATTCTAGAATGAAGCTTGCTGCAGTGGCTAGCCAGCAAGAAAACAGGAGTTGTCTAGGATCAGAAATAGTCTCACGACAATTTTTCATCTATAACTCCTGGCTTATGACTCTTCTAACCATCCTGTAGTCAAGGGCTCAAATACAAAATCTAAGGAGAGAATGTCTAGTTGGTTGAGTTTCAATCTTATGTCTGTTCTGGGTGTATTAGGGTAGAGGAAAGGGAATCTGGCCTCATGAGCTTTTCCAGAGGAAGATGGTCATCCTGGATTGTCACTTGTATTAATTTTCCATTGCTGTGTAAAAAGTTACTACACTAGCAACTTAAAACAACACCCAGGTCTGTAGGGCAGAAGTCTCAGCAGGCTTACAGGGTTTTCAGTTTAGGGTCTCTCGGGGCCAAAATCAAGCTGCTGCCAGGCTGTGCTCTTATCTGGAGTCTCTGGGGAAGAATCTGTTTCCAAGTTCATTCATATTGTTGGCAGACTTCTGATCCCTGAAGTTGGATGACTTAGGTCACCATTTTCTTGCTGTCTCTAAACTAGGGGTCACTTTCAGCTCTGAGACAATACTTTCCAGCCCTTACATGTGTCCCCCTCCATTTTTAGGCCAGCAAAGATTCATCCAATCCTTCTCACACTTTCAATCTTTTGATTTTTTCACCAGCTGAAGAGGGTAGCAGAAGGTAAATTCTAAAGAGATACTGTGATTAGAATAGGCCCACCTAGGGGCACGTGGGTGGCTCAGTCGGCTAAGTGTCCAACTTCAGCTCAGATCATGATCTCACGGTTCCTGGGTTTGAGCCCCGCGTCGGGCTCTGTGTTGACAGCTCAGAGCCTGGAGCCTGTTTCAGATTCTGTGTCTCCCTCTCTCTCTGACCCTCATCTGTTCATGCTGTCTCTCTCTCTCTCAGAAATAAATAAAACATTAAAAAAATTTCGAATAGGCCCACCTAGATTATTTTCCTATTTTAAAGTCTATTGAGTAGTACCTTAATTATATGAGAAAAAACCCTATTACCATCTAAAGTAACATAATCATGATAATTGCAACAGGGAGCCATCTAGAATTCTGCCCACCACATACTCAAAATGGATACAATGGTAATAAGAAGATACTGCCAAAGAATACCAAAGTTCTGTTAGAAAGGAAGATTTCCTGAACAGCCAAAACAAACAAGCAACTAAAGGCATTTATATCTACTACAGTGTCTAAACTTCATTTTTAAAAGGACAATATGTTTTTGATTGAAGTATAGGAACATAAACATTGCAGATGTGTTTTACAACACAATAATAAAATACATACTAATAAGTACTGTTATTTTTTTGGTATGCAAAGTGATTTAACCCATGAGAAGCCCAATGGACTTGCTGGTGATATAAACCAGTGAGCAAGGAGTCAGGTAACCTAGATTCAATTCTCTGCTCCAATAGTGATGCACTCTATAACCTTGAATAAATCACTGGATTTTTTTAGGAGTGTTTCTTGAACTTTAAAATAAGAGAACTGGAAAATAGTAAAGCCACTTTGGAAGACAGTTTCACAGTTTCTCACAAAATTAAATATACTTTTACCATATGATCTAGTTATTTTGCTCCTTGGTATTTACCAAAATGAGTTGAAAACTTATGTCCATGTAAAACCTGCACAGGAATGTTTATAAAAGTTTTATTCATAATTGCCCAAACTGGAAATAACCAAGATGCCCTCAATAGGTGAATGGATAAACAAACTATGATATGTCCCTACAGGGGAATATTAATTAGCGATAAGAATGAAATAAGCTAACCAGCCAGAAAAAGACATTAAAGAAACTTAAATGCATTTGGCTAAGTGAAAGAAGCCAAACTGAAAACGCTGCATACTATATGATTCCAACTATATGATATCTCAGGGGGAAAAGAAAACTCACAACAGTATGAGACCATAAAGAGATCAGAGATTTCCAGAGTTCAGAAGGAAGGATGACTAAGTAAAGCACAGAGGATTTTTAGGTCAGTGAAACTATTCTGAGTGATACTGTAATGATGGATACATGTACTACTCATTTATCAAAATCCATAGAATGTACAACACCAAGAGTGAACTTTAATATAAACCACAGACCTTAGTTAATTAATGTATCAATACTGCCTCATCAATTATAACAAGTGTACCATGTTAATGCAAGATGTTAACAAGAGAAAAAACTGGGGGTACAAGGAAGGGAATATATGGGAATTCTTTGTACTTTCCACTCCTTTTTATTTCCTTGTAAACTTAAACCTGCTAAAAAAGTTATATATATTACAAGTTTAAAAAATTAATAAAAATGTAAATTAAAATAATAATAACATTGGGCAAAATTATCTATTTGAATATTTCCAACTCTAACACCACATTATGCTGAAAAGCTGTCACATTTTAAAACTTAGGTGTAGGCTGTTGGTGGGAATGCAAACTGGTGCAGCCCCTCTGGAAAACAGTGTGGAGGTTCCTCAGGAAAATAACAATAGAACTCCCCTATGACCCAGCAATAGCACTGCTAGGAATTTACCCAAGGGATACAGAAATGCTGATGCATAGGAGCACATGTACCCCAATGTTCATAGCAGCACTCTCAACAATAGCTAAAACATGGTAAGAGCCTAAGTGTCCATCAATGGACGAATGGATCAAGAAGATGTGGTTTATCTATACCATGGAATACTACATGGCAATGAGAAACAATGAAATCTGGCCATGTGTAGCCACATGGATGGACCTTGAGGGTGTTATGCTTAGCAAAATAAGTCAGGCAGAGAAGGACAAATATCATATGTTTGCACGTACAGGAGGATTAGGAGGAACTTAACTGAGGACCATGAGGGAGAAGAAGGGAGGAAATGGTGGGGGAGAGGGAGGGAGGCAAACCATGAGAGATTCTCGAATGCTGAGAAACAAACTGAGGACTGATGGATGTGGGGGGGAGGGAGGAGATGGGCATGGAGGAGGGCACTTGTGGGGATGAGCACTGGGTGTTATATGGAAATCAATTTGACAATAAACTATTTGTAAAAAAATAAATAAATAAAATAAAATAAAACTTAGGTGTAGGATGCTCTGTATTTCATCTAAGATATAAATTACAGGGGTGCCTGGCTGGCTCAGTTGGTAAGAGCATGTAACTCTTAATCTTGGGGTCATGAATTTGAGTCCAATGTTAGGGAAAGAGGTTACTTTAAAAAAAATTAAAAGTTACAGTGAAATTGGTGCATACACAATTCTGGCTCTAGTATAATTTTTTTGTATCTTTCTGGGAAACAAGTTTGTACAATGAATCTGAAACTATAAAACCATTGCTATGGATTGTTAGGAATATACTTCTCAGTACTGTATCTAAATAAGTCAATTATTTAAATTCTGAATTCATTCAAAGATGTTCATTGTGTCATTGTGTATAATAAAGGAGATATGAGTATGGCATGTCTCCTAAATGGATAACTGCTAATTAAATTATAAAACATTAATGAAACGTGCTACAGATTGCAAACTGGAATATATGTAAGGCACAATATCTTAAGTATATAAATGCAGGTTTTTAAAAATATATATGCTTTTATATAAATTTTGGAGGTAAGTCCATAAAATTCAGGTAAGTTTTCTCAAACTTTGGAAGAATCCATACAAGTGCTCAATATGTTACTGCCCTTCAATAAGTGTATCTTACGTTAAAAAGAATCTCGTCTATTTTCCATTTTCAAAATGCTTTTTTCATCATTTGATGAAACTCACTGTCAGGAATCAATTAGCACATTTAAATATCTTCTGAAAATGAAAACAATGGCATATGGAGAATTGGAGATATAGTTTTATTGGTGTTATATTAAGTCTTCAAGCAATATTCTTCTGAGATGATCTGGGATGGTGTCTTGATGTTGTATCATTTTACTTTTCCAATTTTCTGAATTTTGCCACAGTGCCTTCTGTTCCAGCTTGGCCCATATTATTTCAGTTGTAGCTTCTGGGTCCCTCTCTATACTATGGTTAAGTATCTAAATTTGGGGTTCTGCATTTACCCACAGCTTTCTTTAATTTGTCTTGGATTTTCTCTCCCTAGAATCAACATCCTAAGATACTCCTAGTCACCCACTTCTAGCTGTAGCTCTCAGCTCTGAAGGACTCTCATCACTGATCCTCTTTGAAACTCAGGCTATATTCAACATGCATAACGAGGGCTGTATTACAATTTGCCAAATTATGGGGCCATTATCAGCATGTGAGCCAAGGTCAAGATCTGAAGCTCAGAGTGAAAAGCAAGTAGGAGAAACTACCTGACTAGCTACTAGAACTGAAATTGTTAAAAGAGGGAGCAACATATGAATCAGCCAAGAGTCCACAGCTAGAAATGAAACAATGGAGAGAAAAGCAGATAGCTCAGAATTAAGATGGTTTATTGTCCTGTAAAGGATTCAGATTCCTGGTAAATAGGTCCTAATGTTATGCCCAGATCACTATCTCCCCAAAATCCCAAGACCACCAAGGATTGTTTCACAGAAGTACACAGCTGATTCTAAAATTTATAGGGGCATACAAAGAATCAGGAAAACACAAAACAATCTTGAAAAAGCATAAAGATTCAAAAAATAAAAACAAAAGACTCACACTATCTAATTTTAAATCTTAATATAATGCTGTTGTAATCACAATAGTGCAGTGGTTGAATTATAATTAGCAGTGGGTCAGAGTCACGTATGCAAAAGCAAAGGGCTTTATTATGGGCTTAAGCTCGGGCTCCCAGACCTCACCAGCGCCGTGGATCCATGCTGAGAGCTTAGAACAAGGGCAGAGTAGGGTTTTTATGGGGTTTGTGACGGGGGAGTTAACAGAGGTTGTGACATGGGAACAATGATCCAATCATAATTATTCAACATTATTGACAGCGGGTTTAACCATACACATTGTCTAGAGTATTCGTTACTTTTGGCGGGATCCAATTACAACATTTAGAGTACCTTTAAATTCAACCAATTACAAAGCGAGCCTAGAGTCTTGTTTGGCGACCAACAGGTTAACTTTAACATCAGGTAACAGGGTCCTATCTATAGTTTCTATTTCCAGGCCTCTCCCTTAACAATGTGGAGGATGGTCGCTGGCCTTTCCTGATTGGGTGTTGCAAGGGTGGTTACTCCTGCCTTGGGCAATGTGTAACTACCGGATAGTTTCGGCGAAGCTGAAACTCAGGCCTTCTAGTTTAGAGGGGAAACTTAAAGCCTGTCATGGAGCCAGTTTGGTTTAGACATTTAGACTTGTGGCCTTACACTAATACATATTACAAAGCTGGAAAGAGAATCCTAAAAAGGTTTAAGACAGGTGAATGAGCCCATCGCTGTGAAGCATGGTATCCTGGGAAGTGGATTCTCCAAAAACATAATCAGACAGTAAAAATATACCCCAGTGGTTAGCATACCAGACCTCCCATAATAATCTCCATGGCTAAACACAATCACCCATGTAACATTTGCATAGCAAATCAAATTCATTCTCCAGAAAACAAAGCCTAACAGATTGAAAATTTATTAGCATCTGCTGTGTTGTGATTATGGCTTTTAAAATGATTCACATCACATGTGTAAAATGCACAAATACATTTCACCATTGCAAAATACATGGAATTTTGGTCGTATATAATGAAAGATTTTATCTGACACAGGATGCTGCCTTTTTTTATTGCTCTCTGCCAGAAGAATGCTTGGAATGCTTTTATTGGTTTAATAAAATAATAAAATGAGATTGCACCCAATACGAAAGCCAGAAGGACACCCATCTTGACAAAGGTGGATTAATTGATTTCTCTGAGGACATAAACTACCCTTTTGTGAATTTAACTTTGAGAAGGAGGCTCTTTGAGTAATCACATTTTGAGGTATCCATTCTCCAAATAGTTTTACTGTTACAAATAAAAAATAACACCATTCCCTCCCCCAAAACTGAAAGGATTATGTCTTTTCATTGAGTCTATAGGATACCCAAGGCCACTCATATCAACAGACGAGGCTATGGGGGCTATCTGTGGAAGATTCTGGAAGAGTAGCCCTGAGCTACACTATATATTTGGGATTCACAAATGCTAGGTCCTATTTGTTTGTCAGTAAGTAAATCCAAGGGAGATGCAGGTCCATAATGGCTTTGCACTGCCTAATGCTTTGTGTTTCTCCAAGGAAATTAAATATGTAGGAGAGAATGGCTTTTATTGAAATTAAATGATTTGTTATGAAATTATTTAAGTAAATATCAAGGATGAGAAAATACCTACCTGGTGTTGTAGCACATAGTAAGACTTTAATAAGTAGCTGCCAAATGAGTGAGTAAATAAGTAAATGGTGTGCATAATAGGGAGAAAAGTGAATGAGGAGTTCTACGGTGGCTGGTATAGGACAAATTTCCTGCTCCTGAAGTACAGCCTCAAGGCAGGAGAATATGATTAAAGCACAGCTTCTAAAGGTAGCCTGCAGGAGTTGAAATTACCAGCTCTGTATCTTATTCATCATATGACTTTAGAAACCAGACTTAACCTTTCTGTGTCTCTCCTCCTTTATTTGTGAAATAGAAAATATTAATAACATCAAATATGATAATAATATCTACTATATAATCTGTGTGATAATGATTTGAGTTTATTTCAGGTGCTATGAATACTGTTTGACACATAGGAAATTCCACATGAACATGGACTATTATTATGTAGAAGTTCTAGAACTACCTACCAATTGAGGTTGGATCTATTTCCTAACCCTCTTCCCTACTACTCTATCACATTACCTTCAGGTGAAAATACGTAATAGGTGACCTCTCAAATCATGCTTTGCAAACTTGAATGTGTTTATTTCTATCTTTTTAAAAAGTAGTAGTCATAGAGCAGGAGTAGGGTCACTGAAGTTCAACATTTTATGAACTTCAAAAAGTATCAAAAAATTTTATTAAGATTTTATACAGAATCTAACACATTCAACATATAAAGGTTGAACCTTCTTACTTTAAGTAGATGTCAAGGACCAGGAGCTTTATTTCAATGAGTTTTACCTTTGTACCCTAGGATGACTTGGGGACCTTCCACAAACCGCCCAGTTGCCTTTCTAGCTGGGAAATGAGCAAGACAACTTCTGTTGTTCCACTGAGAAAGTTGGCGCTTTCAATGGAAAACTGAAGTCTTACACCAGAGCAAGAACTATAAAAATGAAGAAATAATAAAAGCTTATGGTTTACAATTTAACCCTATTATACCTAAATTTGCCTTAAATATTAATTTTAAATACTATATGTTAAAATAATGATGCATATGGGGAGTTTCAGCTCGTAATAAGAACTACTTGTCAGGTTTATAGAAGTGTTACTTATTTTTTTTCAAGTTAAAAATGATCTCCTGACTTAACACTGAACTATCTTGGATTATTTGCATAGAAAATTGTATTTTAAAATTCCATTCATTTTTCTAATAATTTTATTGAATTAGCATCTTGTCTGACTTTCAACTTCTCTGCCCTCTGGATCCAAGATTATAGGTCTTCATGGGTCCTGTAATCTGCTACTTTATGTCACTAAAACTGTCTAGCTATCTTCTAGATTATAGGGATTTTCTTCTTAGAGATAACTTTTCTTTGAACTCTATCAACACTCTGGTAGTCAACCTGGAGTCACAACTGTGCTTGGTGACTATGTGATATTGTGATTTATAATAAGCAGTATATATTTGGTCTTTTTCCCTGTTTCTGGCATCTAAAACCCTTGGAATTTCCTAAATGGTATGAGTGATAAAGGTATCTTGATATTCACACACACCCCTTTCAACCTGAGTTTATGTAAATCAGAGACTTTTGGAAAGCACCTAAGGATGGAGATGGTAGCCAAGGGAACCAACCTTATGATAGTAGGAATTTCATTTCCACTCCACTGACCTCTGGGAAGGAAAGAGTGGTTAGAGGTGGAATCAATCACCAACAGTTGATGATTTAATCAATCATGTCCGTTATGAAAGCTCCATAAAAAACCAAAGGACAGGGTTCAGAGAACACCGGGAAGGGCTGGGGGAGTGGCAGTCTGGAAAGCGCATGGAAGCTCCACATCCTTTGTGTATGACTTGCTTGTGCATCTCTTCCATCTGGCAGTTCTGAGCTGTATCCTTTCATAATAAACCATTAGCTAGGAAGTAAAATACTTCTCTGAGTTCTGGGAGTCATCCTAAGAAATGAATTAAACCCAAGGAGAGGGCTGTAGGAACCTCTGATCTATAGCACATTGATCAGAGGCACAAGTGACAACCTGGACTTGGTGTCTGAATGAGGGGTAGGGGTAGCAGTCTTGTGGGGCTGAACCCTTAATCTGTGGCTGATGCCATCTCCTGGTAGACAGTCTCAGAACTGAGTTGGATTGGGGGACACCCAGCTGGTATGAGAGAACTGCTTGGTGGTGGTAGGGGGAACACACATTGGAGCGTAAAATGTCTGGTATACTTGCCTCCTTGTATATATTGTGTTGACCACATATACTAACTTCCTACTACTCCCTGAAACTGGGCTTAAGCACTCACGGATCACCTTCCACATTAACTGAATCCAATCCCAGGTTCAGATCCTTTGCCTGATGATGTCCATGCCCTTTTACACCTAAGTATAACTGGACCAAGCCACACCTGAGATGCTCAGAAATTATAAGGGCAGTGGCCCTGTCCTAAACACCTGTCCTCATTGCTTCATACAGGCCAATTCTTATTAATTAATTAGCCCTCACCTTTTGAGGAATTAAATATTCATAGGTGAGCTGCCTTAGTAAGTTTATAGGGCTTCCCTCCTGCTACGGAGTCCCTTAGTTTCCTTCAGTGTCTGGAGTATTCTAGGTGATGAGCTCAGGGGGGAAACAAGGTAGGCTGTGTATTTGTGCCCAGGAATTTCTATTTACCTGTTCATCAGAGCCAGTGATGTAAGTGCAGTGGTGGAGAGATACAAAGGACCACCCTAGACAGATGGAGAACCAGACTGTAATGAACAAAACTACTTTCCATTGCACCTCACTGCAGTTCGGCTGGCAGCATAGCACTTAGGCTGCACTTCCTGTCTGTAATGGTCTCATTCACCAGAAGGGTGTTATGGCTTAAGAGACCTGCAGAGGGGATCTGTCACCAATGCCCAAGTGGAAAGGCTGATAGAGAGGCTGATTAAGTGCACACACACATACTTTCCCATTTCATTTAAAAAATCCAGAGTAAAAATTGCTCCAAACTCTAAAATGTAAACTATTACATCTCAGCTGTTCACTCTTTGGTTATTATTCATGGAGAACTAAAGAGTATCAGAGTAGACTGATAGGTCAGGCAAGGAGAAGAAGGCTGGTAATTAATCCCTTTTCTTTCTTATTCAGTGTGGACCATGGAGAAGAACCTTTAGGTCAGTGAATGTCCATCTGCATGCTTTCATGAACTTGAAACTCACAGCTGGGTGTATTTATTCATTTAACAAATATTTATTGAGGACATATTATGTGCCAGTCACTGTGCTTAGCACTAGAGATACAAAGAAAAAAGGGGGACATCCTATCTTCATGAGGCTTGCAATACATGAAGTCCATAGCATTTCCTGCACAGCAGATTTCTGTGCTAGTCTTTCAAACATGATATGGGCATCAACCTTCTAGATTAGGAAAATATGAAAGCCAGAAATGGGAAAAACTATCTACCTCACTTCAACACATATTTTATTTTAACAAAACTTAAGTGGAGTCTCTCATAAAACATTGCGTGTCATTTATCATAACCTTTGGCACACTCTATCACAACTACTTATTTCATCATATTCCTCCCCATTGGACTGTGAGTTCCATGACTATAGGAACTGTGAGTCCCATTCACCACGGAACCACCTGTGGTGAGCAGGGTATCTAACAGAGGCAATCAATAAATATTTATTGTATTGCTGAATGAATGAAAGTGTAAAGGAAGACATTTTCTTTCCTTTACACATAGAGTTGATCCTTAAACTATGTGGGGGTTAGGGGTGCTGATCACCCTGCACAGATGAAAATGTGTGTATAACTTTTGACACATCAAAAACTTTACCAATAGCCTACTGTTGACCAGAAGTCTTTCTGATTAAACATAAACAGTGAGTGAACATGTTTTGTATGTTCTATGAACTATGTATGCATTCATACACTAAAGTAAGCCAGAGAAAAGAAAATGTTAAGAAAATCATAAGAAAAAAATATATAGTACTGTACTATAAAAAAATCTGCATGTCAGTAGAATTGTGTGACAGTAACCCACACAAAGCTTTGAGAATCAGCAAATGACCCTGATGACAGGAAATAATGACCAACACTTCTTGAATTTATACTATCTTCCAGACTGTAGCACTTTGGGAATATCGTATCCCAAGAACTCTAGAGGGCAGACCTTTTTTTCTCACATTTTACCGATTGAAAACAAAGACTAGGCTTCTCCCCAGGGCAGCCACATGGGAGAAAGGCCAAGATGGCAGATGAGTTCCCCACGGCTCAGGCCACCTGACATGGCAAAGACACAGTCTCTGGGAAGACCATTCACAAATCCCAGCCAAAATCATTTTTGAGAATGACCAGAGTCTTGCTTTCCATTACATTTCCCTTCAAGCACCAATACATTTTCTGGTGATACCAAGAAACATATATCCCAGATTCCGATAGCAGAAGATGATGATAATCAAAGTCTTGGACATTTAGTGATTGTTGGCAGGAAATGTGCTGCTGATCTGGGCCTGAGGAACAGTTATCGAATGGTGGGTGAATTAAGGTTCAGATGGGGTATAGTTGTCTATTATGTTCACCTCCATGTTATGAGAGACTGGCTGATGACTTGGCCTCCTGTTTAAGCATGTTTTAGGGATAATTTTCTCTTCTCTAGGCAATGATCAATATTTGCAAGTTCTAACATGTTAAACAGTACACTTATTTTTGCCTGTGTTTGGAGAGATTGAGGAAATAATTTTTAAAAACCCATACATAATAAAACTCAATGTTGCATGGTTTACAGTTTTTTTTAAAGGACTAAAATGTAAAGACTTCAAGGAAATCTCCCTGTTCATACAACTACTTAGAAGCAAAGCCAAGGCTGAAACTCAGATCTGCTTAACTTCAAATTTTGAGAGCTTAATCAATATACTGAATATTCTAGAGCTATACAGAATGACCTACTATAACAAGATGAAATTTAAAGAGAAAAAAATGTAGGCTTTATGTTTTGACACTCCTGTACAAAAGTAAGAAAGAAAACTGGCAGAAAATCATATGGGAAAAAACTGTCAAAAGTAAGCAGAATTTAAAGGTGCCTGGGTGGCTCAGCTGGTTAATCTCTGACTTCGGCTCAGGCCATATTCTTTCAGTTCACGAGTTCAAACCCTGTGTCGGCCTCTTTGCTGACAGCTCAGAGCCTGGAGCCTGCCTCAGATTCTGTTTCTCCCTCCCTCTCTGTCTCTCCCCCAACTTGTTCTCTCTCTCTCTCTCTCTCTCTCAAAAATAAGTAAACATTAAATTTTTTTAAAAGTAAGCAGAATTTGAGTCAGCAATATAATGTACCTGCTCAAAAGGCTTCTAGAATTAAATAATTATTTAATTAATAAACTGATCATGATGGTAATCTCATTCTTTTTACAGATGTTTAGACAAGAGCTAGAGAAGAATGTCTGGTTCTAGGTAGTACATATGTAATGGGATGTTATGAAACTGAAGCATGTCTAGAGGAAAATGACTGCCACTCAGAAGGGGTCAATGAATTGTCATAAAAAGGATGGGACTCAGTTTATCCTGAAGTAGAGCAGATGTGAACTAAGGTATTATAATCACAACCATACCATAGCTGAAGGACCATCTCAGGCAGAAGTTGTAGACTTGTTTTGCCTGGTCCCAAGGAATAACATTTTGATCTGAATGGAATCCTCAGAAAAAACAGTTTTCATTCAAATAAGAAAGAGCCACGGAGAGGTGAAACATGCTGTTCTGAAAGCACTATAACTTTCTTTTCCATGAAAATGTCTCAGGAGACACCGAGATGCCAGAGATCATATCACCATAAGCTGAGGGGACGCCTGGGTGGCTCAGCCAGTTAAGCATCTGACTCTTGATTTCGGCTCAGGTCATGAGCTCACAGTTTGTGAGTTAGAGCCTCACAGCAGGGTCTGCACTGACAGTGTGGAGCCTGCTTGGGATTCTGTCTCCCTCTCTCTCTGTTCCTCCCCCATTTGTGCTCTCTCTCTCAAAATACATAAATAAGCTTAAAAATTTTTGAAAAATTAAAAAAAAAATCATTGTAAAGAGGATTGAATTTATGTGGTTGGATGTATAGGGGTCATCAACTACTCAGAATACATACTGCCACCTTCCCATGCAAGCTCATTAAAGGCATCACTAATCAATCATGGCACATTTTTCATGATGCTTTCTCAGATTCTTTTCAAACACAGAACTCCAGGCAACCGTGTCCAATTAATTAGAGCTGGCATATGCAATGAAACATTACTACTCTGTCCATGTTAGGTATACCTGGTGTAACATGGGCTCTCAAGCTGATAAGCATTAGCTCTGGAGCTTCTGGAGCTATTAACAACTGCTGATGCCCAGGTTCTGCCCCAGCTCTCCTGAAATAGTATATCTAAGTTCTGAACCCAGGAATCTGAATGTGAAAATTATCTCCAGCTGACTCAGATGTTTTGAGTCTAGCACAGTCCCGCAAACTGGTATACAGCAACAAGTCATAAAAGATCCATCCTAATCCTTTGGCTATGTGAATCTTCCAAAATCAAATCATCAAGAACGAAAGTGTGAGTGTTTATTTTTGTTTAGATATGCATGTATTACCCATGCAGGCAGTAGCCATGTTTTCCATGTATTTCCCCTGTCGATGAAATTTTGTGCGCAAACCATCCCATGGTACAGACAGATTTATGTGTGCATCAGTCTCCTGACTTGCACTGACTGGATGAATCACACTACCTGTTAGAGTATAAAAGAGCAAACATTAGTAAAACTGATAATGCGCCTGGTGGTGGTGACTCAACCAAAGCAAGCACATCTGTCACGGAGGAGCAGCCTGCCAGCTTTCCACCAGGGGAAACGCAATTGAATAATAATGCACCATACATAAAGCAACTTCAATAACGCTCTCTGCCAAGTTAAATCCCCTTACGTTGGAAATGTGTGCGTGTACTGGGCAAAAAGCACAGTCACATAGTATAAACAGGTCAGAGGCTTTGTACTCAGAATATAACATCTCAAAATCATAGATTCATCCAACAAGCATCAGGCCCTGTGTTAAGAACTGAGGAAAGAGCAGTGAGCACCACAGATACACTCCTTGCACTTTTGCTCCTTCAAGAAGAGTTGTGGGAGCAGAGTACTGTACTGTGTTTGGAAATAAGAGTCAAAGCTGGGAAGGAGGCAAAGGTGAGCTCAGGTAGAGTCTTGTACCAGACATATTAAGATATTTCATCTTTACCTTGAGAATGAGAGAGCAGCAAGCCATGAAGAATTTCAAACCAAAGAGTGTATTCTGTACATAGAATGCCCACTTGGGCTGCCCTGCAGAGAAAGGAGAGAGGCCAGGACTGGAGGGAAACATGCCCATTAGAAGACTGTGTAGCAGTGGAACAATGAGGCCATCCTTCCGGCTGAAAAGAGCTGACCGTCAACATTTATATCCAATTACAGGTTCAATGATTTCAACTTAGTAGCACGTAATCAGTGTGATGGGAGCATTTACACCGTGGAAATTGGCAAATACTGCAAAAAATTTTCCTCCTCAGAGAGCTGGTTGTTAAACAGTTATCAGCACACCACCTCTGTGCCAAGTACATATTTTGTGTCTATATACAGTATGAATGAAGGCATTGATATTAGAGCCTAATTCAGAGGAACATCACTATGGAAGCTGAACATGGAGAGAGAGTTTTGTTGATGACAATACCTATCACTTATAAAGGACTTTACCATTTGCAAGATACATTTATATTTATCTTCTGTTTAGCTTTCTTCTTTAGCAAACTGAAGATAATTGTTATCTTTATTTTACAAATAAGGAAAAGCTTAATGAAGATAATAGAATTTTTGAAAGAAACGAATGAGAACATTTATGCAAACACTAAACAGAATGCTGGGCACATATTAAGTGCTCAATAAAAATTAGCTACTGTTGTTATTATTAGAAACACTTATTTTAATATCAAAACAATTCTATAACCTAGACATGTCTGTCTACTTTTCTTTAAGGGCAGATTTAGGACTCTCAGAATTGAATCACATGACTGAGACCTAGGTTAGAAATAAAAGAAGAGGGGCACCTGGGTGGCTCAGTAGGTTGGGTATCCAGCTCTTAATTTTGGCTCAGATTATGATCTTGCAGTTCATGAGATCAAGCTCCACATCGGGAGCTTGGGTTTTTCTCTTTCCCATTCTCTCTGCCTCTCCTTGACCTGCGCATGTGTGCACGCACGCACACACAAGCACACATTCTCTCTCTCAAAATAAGTAAATCAACATTAAAAAAAAAGAAATAATAAAAAAGTGACCCAAAACCAGAAGTTCTTTTGACTTTTGGTCCAGTGTTATGTCCACAGAGCATGTTGAAGTTTATTCATTCATTTATTTATCCATTTATCTCCTCAACAAGTATGTATTCGATACTTACTACATGCAGGTGCTATTATGGAGAAGTCTTAATAAGCTAAAAACTACCTTTTCTGCAATGGAGCAAACATTGTAGTGGTGAATGGCAGAATTAGCACATTAAAAACAAAGAACAATGAACTATATAAAAATTTTGGGAGGTGTAAGTGCTGGGAAGAACAATAAATGGCCTTTGTGAAGGAGTGTAGAGAGATGGCATTTTAGGAGGGTGGTCCCTGAAGGCCTCTTTGTGGAGACTGTTGATGTGACTTCATGAAGAGAAAGGGCATCTTAGGAAGAACGGTACATATGGTGGGAGACATGGTAAGTGTGAAGGCCCTGACCTAAGAGAGTGGTTGGTGTATCTGAGAAGTGAAGGAGATCATAGTGACCAGAGCAGAGGCAGCCTGAGAGGGGAGAGTAATAGAAGATAAGATCAAAGAAATAGTCAAAATCCAGATCTTAGATGCTTTATAGGTCAAGGCCTGGTCTTTGGTGCCCTCCGTTGAAATGTGTACATTGTAATGACTTTGCATTGCTTTGAGTGGAAGGTAGCAGATCTCAGTAACCATTCTGAAAGCATTTCCTGTAAGCTCATAGAATCTTCCCATCTGCATATAAAGGTCGGTTGGTCTCTCTGGATTCCTTCAGTCTCTGTCTCTCAGTCTTCATTTTTATTGGATAAATGTGCATTCATTCATTCATCCATTCACTCATTCATTTATTCTTTATGTCACTTCACTGTGTGCCAGGCATTGTGCTAATTCCTGGGAACAAATTGGTGAACAGGCCAGTAAGGTCCCTTGCCCCCAAGACACTGGCAATTGCATAGGAAATAAAAGCATAATCACAAGTAATAAAGTGCAGAGTGACAAGAGCTATATGCACAAAAATACTCAAAAAATGCATGTTCCTATATTTCCCCACAATTTGCACTCATAGGTACCCTAGCGCAGCCTGTTCTCAAGTACAATTCTGTGATCCACAAGGGTGATACAGCCTGAGAACGCAGAGCACAACTTGCTCTGCCAAACATGGAAAATTAGCAATAAAGACAGGAAAATATTATTTTGTTGTTTTTAACTAAACTCTATAACTGGAATAATATTACCTTTAATGAGGCTGGGGAACTTCCTCTGAGGAGTCTAAAGCCCTTTACCGATGTTATTCCATTAATTCTCTTTGTGTCTGGAACTTGGCACCTGAAGCACAATGCATTATGCAAAACCAAAGCACACTCTGCATAGAGAAAAGATTGTGTTTCAATTTTTCCCATGTGCTCAACTTCAAAATACTGGCAGATCTGCCATCGGACACGTATCCCATATCTATGCTCTTGATGTTAAAATCATCCTAGATGGTATCTATCTATCTTGTGGTTGGTGTGAGGGTGTGGGCAGAAGGGGAGAGAGGGAGAGAGAGAGAGAGAGAGAAAGCCTGGCACATGTGGACAAAAATGTACCTGAAATCTTTTATTACATTAAGGATAAGATTGAGATCATGGCAACCATTTGACTCAACAAAATTTTATGAAAACTTTCTCTAAAGTGCTGTGTAAGTTCTGCTACAATGCTAGATAGATAACTAACTGCATAAACAAGTAGATTTGATGCACACATCACGTGCCCAGTCTGGTGCTACATAACCTATAAAAGGAAAATGAGATCAAGACAAGCTCCCTGTTTCAGTCTGGGAGAAATGGCTGCCCTTACACAAAGCACTGAATTTACAATGCAAAATTAGAGCAAGTGCTAGATTGGGCAGTTTAGCCTCTAAGTGCTTCTTGGAGTTCAAAGAAGGCAGAAATCAATGCCGACTGGAAGGATGAGAAAATCTTTATGATGAGCAATAGATTTGAACTGATCTTTGAAGACCAAGATGGATTCAGAAAGGTGATTCTGCAGTACAGTTCCAGAGATGGAGAGGTTGCCTAATAACCTAAATATTCCGAAATTCAGAGCAGACAGAAATCACCCATTCTTCCCCTTCTCCAGGGTTGAGAGGGGTGGACCCCACCTCATAATTGCTGGGAACCTAGGATTCTTCTCATCATTGTCAGTATTCCCTGAATAGTGATGTTGAAATGGTTCTGTCAAATTCCTCACTATCTTTTCTTCATCTGCTCTGGAAAGCCTCTGTCCCCCATTCCACACGGATTGCCTACATCCTGCCATCACCATCACTATGGCCTCTCCGTCTCCTCACTGTGCCTCACTCCTCTGTTCTCCGGATTCAGCCACAGTCCCTGAAGAAGCCTGGCGCTCAGTGCTCATTCTTTGACCCAAAGCCTCTGGGGAAGCCTATGTTTTCCCCCCTCAAAAAGGTTAGAGGCAAGGGAGGAGAAGAAAGTACCAAGAAAAGGGAACTTAAACTGGACATCAGAAATCATCACAGCTAAAATTAAGGAACAGGATCTCTTCCCATCTTCTCCACAAGAATCCCTTCTTGGTTCCTGGCTAGAGATTCCTGGCCTGGGACCTATCCTTACCGTCTGTGCCACAGATGGTCTTTGCCACACTGCTTGGACTCAGGCTCCCTGGGTTTGCAACTCAGGGATATTGCTTTCCAGTTGTGAGGATCCTAGCAAGTTTCTTCATCTGTAAATGGGAATCGTGGTACCTACTGCAAGGGGTTGTGCTGAGGATAAACTGGGTTTACACAGATAAAACGCTTAGTTCCTGGAACATCTCCAAAAATGTGAGAAGGGTATTAGCTATTAGCATTGTTATCTTCACAAAATTTCTGGGTCCTAATATGTTTTTCCTAGGAAACCAAGGGGAACCCAAGCACCCTGTGAAAAGAATTTTTGTACTCAGGATTTCAGGTCCATCAGTTTTTTTCTTTTTTTAAATTTTTATATTTTTCTTTTAAGTTTATTTATTTATTTTGGGAGACAGTATAAGTGCACGAGCATGGGAGAGGCAGAGAGAGAGAGAGAGAGAGAAGGAGAGAGAAAGAATCCCAAACAGAATCCACACTGTCAGCACAGAGCCCTATGTGGGGCTCAGTCCCATGAACTGTGGGATCATGACCTGAGCTGAAATCAAGAGTTAGATGCTTAACTGACTGAGTCACACAGGCACCCATAATTTTTATTGTTTTTAAAAATGACTTTATATTCTGAGAAATATTTGCCTTCCCCTCTCTTAAAGATAGTCTCCTTTTTTTTCCCTGGAAATTTATAATTATTGCTTGTACTTTAAGTCCATGGTGCATCTGGAATTACAGCTTGTAGACGGTATAATGTATGTACCATACTTTTGACCTGCCTATCTAATTGTTCCAGAACCATTTTTAGGAGATACTCTCCTTTTTTTCACTGAATTTTTTTGTGTCCCTGTTGAAAGTTAACGAACTATATTTAAGTGGGGCTATTTCTGGTCAGGTCCCTTTGTTTTAACGTGTCCCAGTGAGGGGATACCAGTTCTCCTTCCATCTTATAATCTTTCATAAGATACATTTAAGAGTTTTCAGAAAAAAGAGTTTTATCTCTAAAAGAAATATAGGTACTTAATTGTTTTTTCTCCCCACCAGAGTTCCATAGAGATCAGTTGCTTCATTTTACAGATGAGGAAACTGAGGCCAAGAAGGACAAATGTAATTTACTAAGGCCACCCATATAATTAATGGCAAAGGCAAAACTAGAAACCTCATTTCTTCCTCCTTTCTTTAGATGTATGTCTCTTTCTGGCTATGCACCTTTATTATATCCTGTTCAAGCATGAAAATACCTCCACTTAGTTTGAAACCAAAGTGGGCTAGATTGAGAGCATGAATGTCCAATGTCTTACATTATATTTTTAAGATTCTTGAAGACCACCCACCATGACAACCCTAACATTTTCCTCAGCCTCACTAAATTCAGACAGGTTTCTTCCTGAGAACAGATCTCAGACTTCACTTTTCTTAGAGCATTTACTTTAGAAAACATGTTTACAAATTCTTTCTGTGCCCCTCCAAGACGTACATCTTCCCCCAGTCTCTTGCCATTTGCAATTCAGGAACAGGGAGCCATTGCTTTAAAACATAATCATCTAGGAGGATAGCATCCCCATCTCCTAGTCTCTGTGGGGTGGTAGGAACAGAACTTCCATAAGGGACAAACCACACACACACACACACACACACACAGACACACACACATACACACACGAATCCACACGGTCTAATTCCCTTGACCAACAACTCTTCAAAGTGCTCTAGTAATTTTCTGTTAACTCTCTTCAGTGCTTAAAAAAAAAAAAAAAGAAAAAGAAAGAGAAAAAGAAAAAAAAAGAAGAAATTAAAAAAAAAAGGCCCTGCCTTTTGTTTCAGAAAAGTTGAGCTCAGTCCTATACTAAAGTCTCTTTCACCTGCTACAGTAGACTGAATAAAATCTGTAGTGCTATTTTTAACAACTGTCCAGTGCAATTTTACTTAGACAGCATAGGATCCAGGACAAAGGGCTGCTCCAGCCCAGCTTCCTCGTTTGTTTGGGAAAGCACAAGCAAGTTAACTGGAAGCAGCCCAAATACTGCCGATTCATTTGCATTTAAATAGCCCAAATGGCATTTGGTAAGAGCTATTGGATGTCCAAGAAGGCTTTGGAGGCTTTTAAACTTCGAAACAGAAGGTCAGGATTGATCAGCAGGAAAAGAACCTCAGTGCTAAGTGGCCAAGTTGAGTCCCAAGCTTCTGACCTAAGAAGCCTGTTTCTGCCTGCAGCCTGGGAGAAGTGAATCTTACAAGCTTGCTGCAGGAAAGATGGCCAGGCCTGGACTGGGTAAGGGTGACATGGGGTCTTACTTTCTAAGCTGCTAAACTACAGCCTCCTGTCCCCTTCCTTAATCTGCTGGGAAACACATCATTTATTTACTAACAAATTAGTGTTTTAGTCATTAAGTTTTTTGTTGTTATTGTTGTTTCGTTTTGTAAGATGTGGACAGTGCTAAATTAATTAGCAAGGAAGCCATTAGATTGAGGTGGCCCTAAAGCCATGGTGACCTACATAAGCAAACCAAAACCTAAGCCTGTAAATGCCTCAGTGTTATGAAATTTTTACCTAAGGACAACTAATCGTGAATAGCCAATAAGGCTTTAAGCTATAGCCAATGAATAATTTTCTTTACTTTGTTTCTGCCTTTTCTCTGTAAATGTCCTTCCCAAAGCCCCTGTCTGTAAAGTGTTCCTAGCCACTTCTGGTTTGGTGCTGCCCAATTCCAATCAATAAACTCTTTAAGTTGTTAATATACCTTACTTTATCTTTTATTCACTCACATTATATTTTCTTATCTCATAAGACTAACAGAGAATAAGAATGTTACTTATTGGGATGATGATGATGATGATGATGATGAATGGAACAATTTCTATATGCTCATTCTTCATGTTTTGAAGACACTGGAACCCAGGACAAAGGGTGATATCAGCCCAGTTTCCTCTTTTGTTTACAACAATCCTCTGAGTTCTGTTTTACTCTTCCCATGCATGAAAAAAATGAAAATAATAAAATAAAACTGAGGCACAGAAAGGTTGAGTAAGCTGTCAAAGGTCACACAGCTGGGAACAGTAGCACCAGAATAAAACAGGCACACTGTTTCTGGAGAGTTAATAATATATATAAAATATTAAGCTAGCTATTTTGTGTATAAGAGGAACTCAAAAAATGGTAATATTATTATCACTAAAAATGGTAAATTCCAACTGTGCTTGTATCAGTACTGACTTTTCACACCAACACTGTCTTTGACTTCTAACTTGCTATCTAATCTTTGATCATATTAACTTTCCTGCTGTCTCTCTCCATGCAACTACCTCAACGGAACTCTATCTGAGTAAGACTTTTCTATTGTCACAAGTTTGACTCAGCTCTCCAATTCAAGTCATGCCTTCTTTACTGATCAAAATATACAATAGAGCAACAACAACAACAGTAAACAAGCCAGTCAGAAAACAAAAATCAAAATCAAAAACAAAAAAACAATGGGAGTGAGAAATCTGCAAAATCAGAGGACATGGGAAAATAATAAAAAGGTCACCCTTAGTGCCTGACAATATGCAATCAACCTTAGTGCAAAAGGAAAGGCATGGGCACAAGTCTGGGGACAATGGTGGACAAGACAGAATTGGGGCATGATCGCACTATCTGCTGGGGCATGAAAGTAAGCAACTGGGGCCATCGTGGTGTAAGACGATGCGGTAAGTGGAGTGTGAGAGATGCACGTGTGGAATTACTGAACACCAGGCTAGACACTGCAGAAAGATCAAGTGCTGCTCTCACCAACACAAGACATTACCCAGACTACCATAACTGAAGGGGAAAGGCTTAGCTGCTCAGGTGCTAGTCTAAGCTGACATGTCATTTACCTTTCCTAAGCTGAAATCACTGTGCATTTATTTGCCACCTGCCCATTCTCCCTATATTAACAATTTATCTTGTCTTGTTTCACAGAATAACAACTCAAAGACAAGCCTTAAAAAAATCATATCATTACAATCTTTGTTTACCAGTAAACACATTTTAGTTTAAATATAGAAAACCAGTAAGTTAACCAAGGTCACACAGTTTACCAGTGGCAGACCAGGGCCATACACAGGATTAGGTTCTTTTAGGAAAGGGGATCAATGAATACCTTGAAATAGTCTGCACTGTATTTCAGGGACTTGCTTTGTTTTTCTCAATGAAATCCATGAATCAAATATTTTAAGAACCACTGTTATGAGTTTTTCCACAAAGAGCTTAAGAGGTGCAAGTAAATTGCATTTAGAGATTATTGTTTCCATTGACTCATTTAAAAGCCATAATGAGAGAAGAAATCTGAGAAGGGAACAAACTAAAATAAAATAAATAACCTTCCTCCAGTTCCTTCAGTCCACTGACTGGGAAAGATAAAGTTTCTAAAAACAACACAGACCAAAAAAAAAAGAATTGTTGCTGATGCTGCAGTTAATTGCAAATGATTCCACTACCCAGCATCTCCTGCTCTGAATGCTTAAGCACCTGGGCCATATGGTATCAGACCCACGGCAAACTCACCATGGTATGACATCACTCCTGGCTGCCTGTGGTAAGGGAAGCAAAGGTTTTAGCTGGGTTATTGCTCTTCTAAAAAGAATTTCAACAGTACCACAAAAGAAAATAGCAGCTAGAAAAACAATGGTTATAACACAGTGTAAATGATGAGATTGCTGGACCCCCTTGAAACCCAACTTACAGAAAGAAGAATATAATCACTTTTTTCTTGAGAGTGTTATGCAAAGTATGAGAGTGGGAGAAAACATTTTTTCTTTCTTTTTTTTTGGTGCAAAAAGGTGATCTTATGAAAGAACTGGGACATCAGTCATGAGCAGAAAGAACGGCACTGGGGTTGTGAAGACTGACTGATTATATACTATGGAGCTGGGGGAGGTAAAGGCAAAACGGAGGCCTCCAGAAGGACTTTCATATGCTAAAGAGGACTCTTAAGATACCAGAAGGCTTACTGTAGTCAAGCCAAGGTTGTTTCTCCTCTAACATTTTCATGGATTTACTTAGAGAATAGATTACTTCTATTAGTACTACTACTGCTACTACCACTACTAAATATATGCAAGCAGAGACACTGCAAAGCTGTAAAGAAATGAAGCTAGAAATTGGGAGTCACATATGAATATGCAAAACTTAGAATGATGATATAGGAAGCTGAGTTTGAAGTGTCATCTGATGTATTTATATATTTGTACGCATTCATGTCTTTAAGAAAACAAAATCTGGGATCCATCCCTTGTATCAAGTAGATTCTGTGCATATTTTATTTTTATAGGCAATCCTAAGTCACTGCAATGGGCAGAAGGCACTCATGCCAGAGTTTGGAAAAAGAAAGTTCATAAAATGGTTAGGTCATGCCAATAGAGTAATAATCAGCAAAAGATATATTAATATAGTTTTTTCCCCAATGGGAAAAGACATATTAAATATAGATTTTTTTCAAGGTAGATTTCATAGCCTCCATTTTGCAGAGAAGGAATGGAGACTTTGAAGGAAGGTAAACAACTTGCCCAAAGTCACAAAGCTAGTATCCCACAGAGGGAGCATTTAAAACCACATCTGTCTACAAAGCCCAAGTACATTCAATGACATATGGCTGCCTCCCAACATTACAATGTCTACATTTATTGAACTGCCTTTTTCTTGCCTTTGCTTATAGTTTCCCCTCTGAAATATATTTCCTATACCACATTGTAGTTACTCAACTGCGTCCCATCCTTTGAGACTTGCTTCAAAGTCCATCTTCTCTGCAGAGCTTTATCCAAATGTCCCCAGGTACTAGCCTCATCTACCTTTGAATTCTCATGTGATTTTATATCTACGTTTCTTACAATTTTCTTATTTTCTATTCAGTACTATATCAAATTATATAAATGTCAATCTCTTTGCTGAGACAGAAAACTCTTATTTTGCTTTCTAAATCTCACTGTATCTTAAACTGTAACTTAATCTAGAGGAGAGATTATATAGTATATGAATAAGAACCTTGGCCTTTGTATCAGAGCGACTGCAAACATTACCTAGCACCATGCAAATCAGTTAACATCTGCGAGCCTTATTTTCCTAATCTCTGTAACCGATAATAAACAATGACTTTCTCTTATTGTTAGTGTGAGAATCAGATTAGTTGAACGGGTAGAAATACCAGGTTTTTATCAGGGTTGAAGGAATATATTATTTAACATATATGTTTGGCTGCTCCAAGAAAAGGGCCACAAAATAAAAACATTAAGAACATGGAAGCTATCAAGTAACAGCAGAAAAGCATTTCAGGCTTGCAGCAACTGTACTCCAATAAGTTATACAAGGACTCAGGTTCCTTGCATCTTCTGCTCCTTTATTAGTGCTACCCTTGTGGGTACATTTGGAGTTGTATTGCAGGTTCATCCATGTTTCAGATGACAGGAAAGTGAAGATGTGAAGTCAGAGCCACCTATTTTCACTGAAGTCAAGTGAGGCAGAAGTCACAACACATCATTTCTGCTTACATTCCATTGTCAATAACCTGGTTTCCATTGCTACACCTAGCTGTTAATCACTGTAAATTGGAAGCCTCTAGCTGGGCGACCATGGGTCCACCTTGAATTAAATTATTGCAAAGATGGAGACAATGGATTTGGGTGGAAAATAAGCAATTTTTGCCAAAGGGAATATAGAAAAATAAAACAAGATGGAATTTTAAGTACCAATAATCATTATAGCATGAAGCCCCAATGCAGACCTCACAGGCAGGTTTTATTGTGCAAACCTTTCAGTATAGTTCAATATGCATAATGAAATTAAATGCTTTAGAGAGATAATTAAGCTATTTGAATATGCTAATTGTGCACACCACAAACAGATCTTAAGCTGTCAGTGAAGTACAGCTATAGCTTATAGTAAACAATCAGCGCAGATGATACTACGCAGTTCTCAGTACCTGGATACCTTTGGTAATCTTCAGGAGATGAGAAATTCCCAATGTTGCCCAATTACATATTTAAATGATCAGTTATAGCTATTACTCACATGGAATTCATTACTAGGAAGAAATTTTTTAAAAAGCACTTCAGTTAGATACCAAAAAGAACTCCCTAATTAAAAGTATTGAGAGACAGTAACACTTTCTTACTGGAAAGTACACAATTTCCTCCTCTGGATAGAGGCAGGAGAATTGAGGCACTAGCTCATGATAACCTCATATATAACGAGGCTTTAAAACAATAAGCAGAGATCTGAGGCTGATGTGATAGAGTCATGTCGGAGCCTCCAATAGATCTTGGAAACATGAAATGAAACTATCTCTATCCTACAGTGGTAATAATCAGTTGTTATTTCTTGTTTATTTCCAATGAAGTCATGCTTTTTGGAAACTGCATGGTAAATTTTAATTATTAACGAAACTAATAAAAATATTTATAAGAAAGCAACTATAAAGTAAATGAAAGAGCACACCAACAAATTAGCATTTAATTACCAAACACTGCAAGAGGCAGCTAAGCAGAGTGCTGTAGCTGAACAAGGAAATGGGGGCAGAGTTGAGTGTGAACTCTTCCAAGGATGGGCATCAGCCACATCGAGCTATCTTGAAATTTGTTCCAACAAACAACAAGGGGAGGGTGGGGGAAGGGCAAGGAATCCTGTTTGTGTTAATTTGCAGGCAAATAAAATCTATCTTTACAACTCAGTGCCAAAGCTGTACTCCACGTAATTTATCAACTAGAACTAACTTTATCTCATGGAACCTTCTTGCTAAAGCTTAGGAATCATCCAATCACTCTATGGCTGTAGATAAGACATTTAGCTTTACTGAGTCTCTAGACCTACATTCTTGGAAAATGAGGATAGTGAAGGCAATGTAGGTAGTGGGAGTGAAAACTGATAACAATGGATTCAAATATACCAAGACCCTAATATTTTAGGCCTATAATCTTCTAAACCTAGGATGTTTCATATTGAATAAACCAACTGGTAATTAGAGACTGGTCCAAAGATCTGGTCCAACATATTACTATAGAAACTCTGGTCTGGGCTCATGGCCTCATCATGTGATGATCAGGAGGAGAACTTAGTAACTACTGCTATGTGGTAGAGTTTTTATGGAGATATCTCTGAAGCGGAAGCAACTGTTTCTATAGCACTACAAGCAACTAACAGCTTCAGCTCTGATATCTGCCTCCTTCAAAACTTGGTACTATCATGTTTAATTTGAACATCTTTGGCCAGATATTAATCTTTCCGTGACTCAGTTTTCTTATCCATAAAATAAGAACATATTGGTGCTATTCTATAGGAGTCTCATGAGAATTTGAAGTAATCGTTCCTGAAAATGTCCAGGGCATTGCCTGTTCCTTAATAAGCACTGAGTAATAGGGTTCTGAGTGGCTCAGTCGGTTAAGTGTCCAACTTCAGCTCATGTCACGATCTCATGGCTTGTGAGTTCAAGCCTCACGTCGGGCTCTGTGCTGACAGCTCAGAGACTGGAGCCTGCTCGGATTGTCTCTCCCTCTCTCTCTCTTTACCCCCTCCCACTCACACTCTGTCTCTCTCCGTCTTCCAAAAATAAACATTAAACAAATTAAAAGAATATTCACCAAGTAAATCCTTATTATGATCACTTCAGTTCTCATTGACTGTGATTCTAATATAGAGATATCCCAATATGGGGCCCAGAGGAGTCCTTAGTTAGAAAATTAAGAATGTAGTCAACCACAGGGTGATTTCTTAGACCTTAGCAGGGCCCTCTATAAAGATGTATGCTTCTCCTGAATGTCTTCTCAGCTCACAGTAACCTCACCTTCTCTGGAAACTAGCCCTTTCTCCAAACCATGGAGCAAGGCAACTAGTACCCATGTTTGAACAGTTGTTCTGCTCACCAACCCCACATTTATTTGTCTATGAGATGACGATTAGGTCTGTGATGAAACATTCCCATCTTTTGTAACTGAACTGTAGAATTGAGAATGAGGATCTCTTAGCGGTTGGTCCTGTAACAGGAAAATTTGTGAGCTGAAGCATGACTTTATTTTTTACTGTGTGGGTAAAGGAGTTGAAAAGAGGGAAAAAAAAAATCATCAAGCAGAAATCAATGATAAAATAAGAAAGAGTCCTGAAGACCTTCCAGGTTCTATGTCTAATTCCATGGTTTCCAAAACTGCATGTCCATTAGAATCAGCTGGAAATTTCTTAAAATCCCCAAAGTCTAGACCACACTATAGACTTAACTAAATCATAACCTATAGAGATGGGATATAGGCATTAATACTGCTAAATCTCAGAGTGATTCCAATGTATAGATATGCGTGAAAACGCTATTCTAGTCCTTCCTGAGAATCCATTTATAGAACTGACCATGGGTTACATAAATCATTCCAATATCCTTATAATAAGTTACACTGTTTTTGCTTATGCTATCTGAAGTTTACGTACTTTACTTAAAAGTAAAAAAAAAAAAAAAAAAAACCACCAAAACCACAGAGTTGAAATTTGAGAATTATAAACTTTGTCAACACTAAACAGGGAACTAGACAGGCATTCAATTGTACAAACTAGCATACAAGGTGGGAATTTAATAATTTGAGTCTTAGTTATATACTACTATTGCAAAAAAATCCTTAAAGTTGCATTCATAGACACATAAAATGGGGTGGCTGGGTGGCTCAGCAGGTTAAGCATCTAACTCTTGATTTCATCTCAGGTCATGATCTCATGGTTCTGAGATCAGGCGCTGCACTGGGTGCGGTGCCTACATAAGATTCTCTCTTTCCATTTCCCTCTGCCCCTTCCCTGCTAGCGTGTGCTCACTCTAGCTCTCTCTCTCTCTCTCAAAAAAAAAAGAAAAGACATATAAACACTATAATATGGCATGTATAATTGGGTGAACAAGAAATGGAGATAAACCTTAGACCCTAGTAAACTAGGCATCTTTAATGATATCCCATTAGTTTCTTCTGAGTTTCCTAGTAGTCAACCAGAAAAGGACAACTAGTTTAGTCAACCAATTGCATTTACATTTGACAAAAGCAAGTTATCTGGAAATACAAATGTTCTTGGTATGAAAAGCAGACATGAATTTCTTTCTTAGGTCCCTTTCAAAAAGAGGCAATGAATTTAGAAGCAAGGTCAAGGAAACATGTCAGAACAATAAACACAATGGGTGAGACATAATGTTAGGCCAGAACAACAGAAAGGAAAATCATGCTGAATCAAAGCAAAGAGCCCAAAGAAGGCTGCAGCCTCTTTAAGTCACCCTCTTTTATGGGAAGGACCAACACCCTTTCCCACTGTTGAGAAGAAAACAACGTATTTGAGAACAAGGACATAGGCAAATAATGAAACTATTCATTCACAAGTGCCTGCCCCATTGGATGTTTCCCATTTCTAGAAACTGCCTCCCAGGTTCAGACTGAGTAGTCTTGCAAGTTTTCCATTAGCTAAGTATCTTACCACCGACTCAATTCCAGCTCCTTTAAATTTCCTATTTACTCAGTGAATGTCCTCTGCTTAGGAGCTCCCTGGACTTTTAGAATCCTCAATGAAAAGGTTACAGCACTGCCTACAGACTTCTAAACACTAGTCATTCAAGTGTACACAGGCATCATGTGTGATAGAGAAGGTGAATTGTACTTTCCAGAAATTTGTTTCAGTTGGTCCTCAATGGGCCATAAAAATCTATACTTTCAAAAACATTGCAGATAACATTGATTCAGGTGGCATCTGTACTAGACTTGCAGAAGACTGTCTTAGGAGGTTCTCAGAGTGTCTCCACTACTTTTATGGCTTTCCCTTCTTTATCCTGATAACATTGATTCAGGTGGCATCTGTACTAGACTTGCAGAAGCCTGTCTTAGGAGGTTCTCAGAGTGTCTCCACTACTTTTATGGCTTTCCCTTCTTTATCCTCACCTTCATATTTCCCAAACATTTATTATATTCCTCATACCATACTAGGTCCTTTGCCATAAGTCAATTTAATACATTTTTATAGAAACACCTTGTGGTAAATATTGTGTCCTGCATTTTACAGGGGAGGGAACTAAGGTTCAGAGATTTTGAAACTTATTAATTATTTCAAGGGTACAAAAGATACTGGAGTCAAAAGATTTAAAAAATAAGACTTTTTCTTTTAAAAGTAAAGGACAAGAATTAGTTGTGTAGGAATTCCAGTAGCACTGGAATAACACTAAGTTAAAATAATCAATACCTCATGCCTCAGTTTCTCCATTGTCAAATTAGAAACGATACAGGGTTTAAATGAAGTTAGAAGACTTGAGGGGAAACATGGTTTCCAGGTGCAAAATATGATTAGCATGACGAGAAGCATAACAAATTGATCAAACTGCTGGTTAGACACCCAGAGTTCTCACAAAACATCATCTTGCTGTACTAAATGCCAATCAATGAGGATTAAGTGGATTGAATTTTCCTTGGAGAAACGTGAGTTTTTAAAATGAAAAGGAAAAAAGCTTAGACTAATAGCTACAAAGGGTTTTTGCAGACACAACACTAAGGAAATCAGTCATTTGATAAACTTTCTATTAGCAGAGAAAGCATTCAGAATCATGGATATTTTGAGTATAAACTGTAAAAGAAACTTACTATGTGAAATATCATGATTCCTAAAACAAAATCCTCAGTGTCTCCTAGATATAGGAAGGCTAAAATTAATCCGATCGTTTCCTTGAAATTTCCATTTCATGGAAATATATCTCAGTGGGATATACAGAAAAGATATAATACAGTTATGTATATAATATATATAAACACATATACACCTATGTATATAATTTATATATATAGTATATATAATACACATACAACTATATATATATACACACACACATACATATATTTATATGTATAACATTTTCTCTTTCTGTGTCTCCATAATGGAAATGAAAGCTTAATACTGTGATTAATAATTGAGGTTGAATTGATGATACTCTCAAAAATTTATTTCACATTTAAAGGTACGTTTGATAAGAATATGGTGGTCATCAGACTTTTGGCAGGAGACAGGAAACTTCCATTTTATTATAATTCAGGACCAGCACATTATCCTCAACCACTCCTGGGCCATTAAATTTGAAAGGGTGGACTACACAAGAGTTGAGTTCACTGTTGAGCCCATTTGGATTGTACCAATACAGGCTTTGATTTATCTTTATCACACAGCCCCTGAAGAAAGACCCAAAAGTAATTACCAGGTACCAGGGGAGACCTTTAAGGCACTCTAGAAAACAGTCACCTTGCATGAACCAATAAAAGTAATTCCAGGTAGGGGCACCTGGGTGGCTCAGTCGGTTGAGCATCCAACTTTGGCTCAGGTCACGATCTTATGTTTTTCACGGTTGCTGTCAGCACAGAGCCCGCTTCGGATCCTCTGCCCCTTCATCCTCTCTTTATGTCTCCCCCCAGCACTCTCTATCTCAAAAATAACCACTTAAAAAATATTTTAAAAAGCAGGTAATAAAGAGACAGTGTGGTAGAATAAGCCAGATTTTAGTTTGGTTGTAGTTCTCGCCCCTAGATCTTCATTGTTTCCCCTGACTCTGGCCATTTCACAGATATTCCAGGTAATAAAGATGCAGTATGGTAGAATTAGCCAGATATTGGTTTGGTTGTAGTTCTTGTCTGCATATCTTCACTGTCTCTCCTGATTTTTTGGCCTCAGGTCCCATTTTCACAGATAATCTTTGCTACTTCTTGGTCTAAATTGTTCACAACTTTTCTTTTTGATCTAATGGCTTCAATTGACTACTGTCAAAATCTTGTTTTTCAAATCATGGTCTGTTTCAAGATATTTCTTTCTTGTCTTCATCCTGAATGTCCCTGCTTCTGTATTGCTTAGGCGTCATACTCAATAACTGATTAATTAACTCTTTAAAGTATGCATATTTATTAACATTTCAGGGCTCTGTAGAGGACTCTGTGGGGATCCACTGTACGAGAGATGGAAATACTATCTGCCACCATGAATTTTACAGTCACAGGAAGGACAGAACATGAAGTAATCCATTCCTATTAGTGTGTTACCCAAGTAGTAGGAAGGGTGCCACAGAGTTGACCCTGACGTGCTCTACTGGGGTCAGAGAAGTACTCCTGGGAGAAGAGGACAGAGAAAAGTAGGGTGAGCAGAAATAAGTGTTCAGGTAGGGAAAACAGTACATAGTGAAGCCTGGAAGTGAAGGGAGTTGTGTCTGAAGGTTGAGAAGAAAACTGTGTGGTGTGGCTTAGGAAAAAGTTTCAGTTAGAGAACTGGTTGAGATGATAGTAAAGGTGTGGGTAGGGAGCAGATCTGGTAGGGCTTTGACATCCATTCTATGAAATTAGGTTATTTTGAGGGAAAGCAGAGCCTGTGAAAGTATTTTTAGTAGGGTCAGCTAAGATGGTAAGAAAAATCATTTGAAAATCATTCTTGCAGTATACAAGAATAAAAGGCTACCTTTTTTTCTATACTTCAAGGAGCAGTATTGAAAGATATTCAAACAAGTGTCATTGTGTGAAGACTAGCCCACTCATTCTCCTCCTTGGCTACTGTTAAAAAACAATGACTTTGGACCCAGCATGGTTTTCCCATCACCATTCAGGTGACAAGACTGGGAAGACCAAGTAAGTACCAACTCTGAATGAGAATAATCCCCAGGAGATATGCCATCCCTTACATAGGCAAGCAAGAAAAGACTGAGACAGGAACCAAAAAACAGACATTTTATATATCATGCCAAAGACCGCTGAGGGTAAGTAAAAATCTAAGAAATGTCATCAATCATCCATCCAGGCAATTGTCTGCTCTGACAGCTTACGCAGGGACCAAGGACATATTGCTAGACATCTTTGGGGGAAGGGTACCTACTGTGCCTCTGTGTCCTTAAAAGTGAGCTTTAACTGGGGACACCCTTCAATTTCTTATCTGCAAGGATCTATTTATTTAACAATCATGCAAGAGTTTTCTTAACTGTTTTGCATTTTTAATGTGCACTGAAAAGAGTATGAAAGTTAGCAAGGGTTAGCCCAGTAGATTTCAAGCAAGATTTCCAGGTCCCAGGCTTTGGGGACTATGCTTCAGTTCCAGAGCCCCCAAGAATGCAAAATAAATGTATGCCTACTTATTTTCTAGTGTGTCCCTTTCTAGGAGAAATTTTGATATTATTCTTTACTTCTGAAACATCTGTTTGTGTTGAGCTTCTTTCAATCTCACAGGTGGTCTGTCCTTGCTTCATGATATTATTCTCTTTATTCCCAAATACAGAATAACATTCATATTTTTCAGCCAGTAGTTCTTAAAATAAGGTAAAATTCAGAGCTTGTTCTCCAGCACTAGCCATATATATCAGATTTGTGAGCAACTTTAGACCCCAGTAAGCTCATTCATAGTCGTCTTAAAAGAATTTTGTCTAACTCCACCCTCTAGTGCATTCATTAATCAAATTCTTGTAGACTCTCAATTAATGGCCCCACACTTCTTTAGACTCTAAGGATGTTGAATAAACAGACATAACTTTACATAAGATTGCATTTTATTTATCTATGGGCTCACAAGCCAGAGGAAAAGATGAATCTGTAAACAAGTCGAAAGCTAACGAGTGGCAGCTATAGTGATATAGCTTAGACGAAGGCACTGACGTATACACAGTACACAGCTAACAAGTTTCAGAGCCAGGGGTTCAGGTCTGTTGACTCTGCCCAATTTACTTTTCCTTTCATCAAAAGATCACTAAAGCTGCTAACACTTGAGTTCTACTTCTTTCTCTCTCTGAAGGACATTGGAGGCTTTAGAAGACATTTGATGGTCCTTGACTGGGAGTATTAAGACACTAAATTACACTGACATGGTCTATAAATCACCAAATGAGTGAGATCCAGACAGTGGGCCAGTGTGAATAGGTCACATCAAGAATGACAGTCACCAAGATCAGGTTGGAGATGCGCAGGCTACATATGGGGTCCAGATAAATATCTGAGAGGCTTCTTCTTTGTTGGTACACTGATTAAGAAAGAAGAGGGATGAAGGCCCTTCTTCCCTAAATTATGAGGAGGACTATTATAAAACAGTTTGATTCAGGGAGTCAAACACCCTGACTTCAAACACCATGCCCTGATGTGTACTTTGTGACCTTGGACATCTTATTTCACTTTTTAAACCCACTTTATAGGGTGAGCCTACAGACTGAAGAAGATAATTTGCAAAGTGCTTAGCTTGGCACTTAATAGAGTGTTCAGAAGATGTGAAGAGCATATAATTATAACAATCATTTTTTAATCTCATTTTGATTTGGCTCATTTTAGTTTACAATATCTCACTGGAGGTTGGTGGGAGACATGCACTCCAAGTATATTTCATCACTGACATTGTTAAAGAAGACACAATTTTATTCAGTTGTATTACTGTCTTTAAATTGTCTATAAAGAACCTATCAGCTATCTCCTATGCTTGGAACAGACCACTCACATCATGGCACATCATGGCAATATTTTTTCATCAATATTCGTGCATTTGCTTTTCACGCCAAACTTACTAGATAGGCAGAAGTATCTTTTATAAATATTAAAACTGAGGCTGAGGGATACAGTAATGATAGTAATACTATTAATAATAATATAATGGCTACCGTTTAATAGTATTTACTCTATGTGCAGTATGGCATAATATACTTAAAATGTATTTACACAATGGACTCTCACATAAATTCTATGAAGTAGGTTGCTTGTTACTCCTTCTGCAGATGAAGAAACTAAAGTTCAGAGATCCGTCATTTTGCTGATGATAAGGGTGAAGTGAAAATCTAGGTATAAGTCTGTCTGGAGTTTCAGCTTCTCAGTCCTGAGAATGTTTCTTCAAGTTACCCAGTAACTCAATGGCAATGCCACATTTTGAATCTAGGTTTCCTGCCTCTTTCTGCTTAGACATCTCAGAGTCTTGGGGTATATTACATGGCGAGGGTTCCCATAATGAAATAACGGAGACATAATGGCTTAAAGAAAAGAAATTTATTTTCTCACAATTCTGGAGACTAGAAGTCCAAGATCAAGGTGTCAGCCATATTGTTTTTTTCTGAGGACCCCTCTCTGTGGCTTATAGATGGCTATCTCCTCCCTGGGTCTTTGCATGGTCTTCCCTCTGTGTCTGTGTCCTAACCTCCTGTTTTTATAAAGATATCAGTCATACTGTATCGTAACAACCTCATTTTAACTTAATTACCTCTTTAAAAAATTGTGTCTAAATACAGTCACATTCTGAAGTACTGCGGGTAGGATTTCAACATATGAATGAGAGACACAATTCAGCCCGTAATATGAGAACCTTAACTTTTATCAGTCTTTGGCCACCATTAGTCTCTCTGTCAAAGGAAATGTTCTAGCTATTGCAAATATTCCCATATTGTAGAGAGTGCATCAGCTGTGACCCCAAACAAAATACAGTGTCAGTTCTTGTAAAATAAGTAGTGGTCTTGAATGGAGGAGATTTAGAAAGGTTTGAGTAGAAAGTGAAAACTTGAAATAAAATAATTTGATACACACAGTCATTGTTATAAGCAATTTTACAAGCATTAACTTAGTTGGATTTGCAATAATACTATGAGATAATTACTATGACAATATGCTGAGAAAGGGTAAAAACTCTCACAATTATTCTCCGTTGAAATATTTGCCTTTGATAGAAGATACGACTCTCATTGACCAAGCAAATACTGAGCACATATAATGCATTAGGCACTGTGCTACGCACAGAGGTGTTGAGGACTTTTGAATAGGGAATACTTCAACAAGAATCAAGGCTAAAGCCAAGAGGAGCACAGTCATTAAAGAACTTATTGCTGGCCAGGAGTTCCTGCACACATCCTAGGGATATATGTAGAAATGTTGGCCAATGGATCAAACTGCCTTATTATTTTCTGTGTTTTCTTATGACAAGTACTTTTAAAATTCTCATCAACTGAGAGAAATGAGTTTGGCACAATAGCTCCCTTGGCATTTGAGAAAAAATGCTGTTAACAGGAGTTATTGTCCCCTGATCCTCTATATCCCTCCCTATACTCTGTCTGTTTGTATTAGTTGAAGCTCTGGCCTTATGTATCTAAGGCTCCAAGGTGAACTGTGATTGAATTAAACTGGTCGCAGGAGTCCATCTTCCTTTTCTGTATATAATTACTGAGATTGATTGCCACTCATACTTGTAGATGGAAGCAGAACTAGGACAGGAGCAGTTAAGCAGGATGTGCCTGGCACAAGACACGAGTTTAAGCAGGTGATGGCATTGTGTCCGGGAAGTCACTTTAGAGAGAGGGAAACAGGCAGTGCCCATCTGGTCGAAGTCAGAGAGTCGGTGGGATGAGAGGAGTAAGCAGGGCTGGGGATCTTCGATTCTTGTAACAAAACAATTCACTCAGTGCTCTATTTGGGGTTCATATTTATCTCCAGAAATTTGAAATTGTTCAAAATCCTTAATCACATAGTTAAAATGTTTGGCTATGAATTAGACAATCTTTAACATAATACTTGAAAGGCATTAACTTCCCCTTTCCTTTCTAATATACATGTAGTCTCTTTACATTTGTAATACCAAGCCCATCTTTCTGATTGTTGAATCCTACGGAATTTACTTAGACTGCTAGATTTTTTTTCTCCATTGGACTTTTGCATATGGCCAGGCTCATTCAGCATGGAATCTGGTGACTTTTGTAGGTCAAGCAGTACAAACTGTTCTGCAGTTTTCCTTATTATTAAATGTTTTTATATCAGAATAAATTTGTCTTTCACATTGGTCAAGGTTGCTTGCAATTCTAATATGTCTACCCAAGACTACAGCAGTTTTCTATATTCTCTGCTTCAAATAGAGCCTTATTAAAAAAAAAATGGGGCAAACATCATTAAGAAGAGGATGAATAGATTCTTGCTGAGGAGGTAAGTCACTCCTATGGGAAGGAGACATTTATGATCTGGCATATGGTGAACATTCTCTTCAGTGCTGGTGATGATAGACACTTGTTGGGTGTAATTCACAATTAATTGTGCCCAATAGTTCAATAATAATTCAGATGGAAAGAGAAATGAGAAAGGATTCTTAGTTCCTGAGGTTGTACTTTTGGCAACAAACATCCAGAAAGTAAGTTTCACTTTTGGGCACTGTGCTGTATTTTTGTTTTTCTTCCCTCTTCTCTTTGTCTGTACCCCTTCCTTTTCCTCCGTTGTCTTTTAATTCTCTGTCTCTCTCTTTTCTTCTTCTTCTTTTTTTTTTCACTTTTCAGTCTGTCTTTGTGATTCCCTCTCAGCTCCCCAGCCTCTTTCTGTATTTTATAGGCCACTGAGCTATAAATCTCTGACTGAAGATTTCTCAATCTGGAAAGACCTAAGACTGTGGCTGGGCATGTGTCAGCATTTGAGACATGAGTCATAACAGTTGGGAAGAATGGCTCATTATTTTCTGCCTGCATCAGTGTGAGATGCAAACATACACAATTACTTACTTAATGATGATTCTCCCCGTAGTCCCTTTTCTAAGTGTCCAGAATGAGAAGGTTGGGAGTAGTTGAAAGAGCAGGTAGGGATTCTTCCTAAAGAGTGATAGACCACCAAAAGACATCCTTTAGTCTGTCTACAATCTGCTGTGAGGAGAAGAGCAACTTCAGCAGTTTTTGCAAAATTACCAACACAGCAAGAAAGGCAGGCAAACAGATTGCTGAGATGAACTGACTCTTAATAACTAGATCTACCAAGTCCCAGATTTGCTGCTTGCTGGGAGACTTCAAAGTGGGTCTGTTTTTAAATATTTGATTTCCCTAAATTAGGGAAAACCCTCTGAAACATTTAGTGTGTGGGCCATATTTTGAGAGACCCAGGAAGGCTCGCTTTGATGTCATCTTTGGTGGCATGGTTTCACAATTTCTGTAAAGCATTGTGCCATTATCTTGACTCCCTTTCTTTTGATTTATCTGTGAATTCAGTTTGGTTGCCAACTTGCCAACTATTTATGCACCTACTACATACCCTGTTCTCCACTTCTCTGTGTGCATGGAAACTGCTTATTGACTATCACTGGGATCCTCTGTCCCATGCCTTCTGGTGGCTTCAGCCAATGGGAGGTGTTGGCAACACATGTCGAGGGCAGGGAAAAATGAGGTTGGTGTCTCTTTCTGTGTCACTATAACTGTCTCCTGTTACAGAAAGTACTAGTCCTATTAGGTAGCCCTCTCCTACTGATATTAACTAATCTCTCTGAAGGTTCCTATCACTTTTTTATCACCTTGTCCTTTCAGACAAGGGAATTGAGAATACCATGCTCTTGGTAGTACAGAGGTACCTTCTTAATTCTCCTTTTGTTCCTTAACACTACCCACCTGATTGTTAACAGTCCGCAGAGTGAGCCCTCCCTAAATAGGATTTGCTATTAGTACCCTAACCAATAAACATGAGGATCAGGGGTATTCGTTCATCCCACATAATCCCCAAGTGTGTTCCATGGACCACTAGCCTCATGGCTTTGCCATGTCTAAAACATGGAAATTACTTTACTATGCTATGCTATGCTGTGCTATACAATACATATTTTTGGGAGTCACAAAACATGTTACCTATTTATAGGCTTTGAGAAGTACTAAAGTGAGGCAACTGTTAAATTCAACTTGGTTTAAATGAGAATTTACCAAACATATCACTATAGAACTGTTTTCCCTCCTTTCTCATAAACTCTTTGTATCCCATGGAAATAATGGCCTGTGAGATCCAGACTGGATTTCTCTGCTTCCCTAAGCATACTTGAAAAGAGGAGCACGCCACCGCTCCAGAGTTTAGGTCTCTGTCACTCAAGTTCCCAGTGAAGAGCGACCTGAACCTCTCAGTCCAGGTGTAATGAGGGCAGGGAGATCTTGCCTGAGCTTGGATGAGGTTGGGGCTTTTAAAAAAAGAAACATCAAGCCCAGAATGGACTCACTTTTGCTAAAAGCCACATCAAGACTTAATACCTAACCTACTTGCAGTTTCAGCCTCTCCCAGAAGTGGAATTTTAAACAATCAGAAGGGAATTTCCTGATCTAACTAGTGAGGTAAATCTGCTAGATAAGACCCTCTGCCTTCCCTAAGGAAAGGTAACCTTGGCTGAAATAATTCGCCCTTTTAATTTCCTTGTCCCATTCTCTTGCCTATAAAAACTTCCCATTTTATGCAACTCCTCAGAGCTCCTCTTTACTTACTAGATGTGTTGCTGCCTGATTCATGAATTATTGAATAAAGTCAATTGGATCTTCAAATTTACTCAGCTGAATTTTGTTTTTTAACAGATTCAATCCAGTATGGCCATAAGGGTAGGGTCACATCCTTGAAGCATGGCTGTTGAGACAGATCCTCTGAGTTGGGCGATGTGTGGAACAACAGAAGCTCATCTTAGCCTTTGCAGACACCTCCAAATACACTTACATCATTATTTTCAAAAGGCATAGCCTGATGATTTGTAGAGCCTAAGAAGACTACTTTTTGTTTAAGTATCTGGATATTTTCATTCTCTAACAATGAAGTCAAGACATATCTATACCAAAAATGCTTCCTCTAAAAGCAGATATTGGCTTTTCCTCCCATCCTATAGGCAGATGATTGTCTCTAGTCACACACACACACACACACACACACACACACATGGGCAGTGTTCAGCTGAGTACCCCTTAGACACTGCTCTCTGTTTCCTCCTGGTCAATAATGCCACTTAGCCTTACTTAACACAGTTTATGCTTCAGTCATCACAACTCAAGGTGAGAAATAAGGAAGGCAACTAGGAGGTATCGAATACCTATACATGCCAGATCCTTTATATCTTATGCCCTCCTCTGTTCCTCAGTGTCCCCACATGACCAAACTGAGGCTTGGCACATTTATGTTCCTTCCCCAAGGTTTTAAGGACAACAAAGGTTTTAAAACATTGGCTGCCTTTCCACCACTCATTCCTTTATTCCATGCGTAGTTGATGCTGCCCACTGTTGGGCATGCGTTGTTGAGGCACTGAGATCAGATTTTTTTTTTTAATGCAACAAAGATGACTTAGATGCAATCACCAAAGTATATCTATGGGAATATGGAGGCCACAAAACAGGCAGTGGGGAATTCTATAGGAACAGTAAAAAAAAAAAAAAAAAAAAAAAGAAAGAAAGAAAGAAAGAAAGAAAAAAGAAAGAAAAGAAAAGAAAATGGTGAGTTTTGAAAATGGAAAGTTTATTGGTAGAACATGCCTCTTCCAGGCAGAGGAAAGCAGCATGAGCAAAGACAGCTGGCATGATTTTGCACGGTATGGTTAGGAAGTTGTGATTCATTCAGGTTGGTTGAAATACAGTGGGGAAAAGGTGCATAGTGAGAGACGAAGCTGGTGCTGTACACAGCGTTCTGATCACGGAGGGCCTTACAGACCACTGTAAGGACCTATCATATGTACAAAATATGCCAAGGATGCCCAGAAGAACAGAATGCATATGACCATGAGGATCCATGAATGCCGCACAGAGGAGACAGAATTCCGAACTTCGCATGGGATAAAAAAGAGATAGAAAAGGCACAATTATAACAACACACCCAGTCTCAATTGCTCACATGCCTTTGGCTGAAAGTACACAGAGAAGGCTGGATTGCAGAAGTACTTCTCTTAAGATAATCACATTTCTTTTGCGTTAAATAGAGCATTCAGTCTAAATTTTGAACAAATGACCTGCCCACAATTAACGTTTTGTCCGGGTCAACTCTATAGGTCAACCTAGAAAGCTCTGGATGGATGATAATTTTCTCAAAGAATACCCATAGAGTCTTTCCCTCCAAATCACGCTGTTTTCCAAATGAGTTTCCAGGGAAGTAAAATTAGTTTGCTTTAGGACAAGTTGCTTTTCTTTGCTCAGGCACCCCAAAGGGGCTGTAAACTTGGATGTTTACCACTGTTGCCGACTATGGCTACTGAGCTCTCTCAGGACCTCTTATCCAGAAACAGCTTCTGCATTTTCTCTTTTGTATGCTAATTGATAATGTTTATTTTTTAATAATGCTTCTTTTTGCACACTATTTGAATTGGTTGCACTGTAAATTAAGAATGAAGAAGAGAACAGTGTGGAACATCTGCAACTGGACGCACCCTTCAAAAAGAAGCAGGTTGTAAAGCTGTTTCGAAAAACCACTGAGAGATTTCAGCCTTTGACTTCAAGTTTCCATCTTACAATTCAAAGGGGGAATTTTCTTTTTAATAATTAATTTCTTTTCATGTTTTAAAATTTATTTTAGAGGAAGAAAGTGGGCATGCACCAGCTGGGGGAGGGGAGAGAGAGAGGGAGAGAGAGAGAGAGAGAGAGAGAGAGAGAATATCTTAAATAGGCTCCACGGTGAGCATGGAGACTGACACAAGGCTTGATCCCATGACCGTGGGATCATGACCTGAGCCAAAATCAAAAGTTGGATGCTCAACTGACACAGTCCCCCAGGTGCCCTCAAAGAGGGCATTTTCTTAGGAAGCCGCAACTAATTCCAAATCTTATAAAATGGAATTTAGGGGGAAAACAGAGACTAAAAGCTTGTAAATATCTCTCAATTTGGCATTTGTTTCTTCAGTCACTCATTTGCTGGTGAATCCATCCATCCAATATATAAGGAATATTATACTATGTATATTACATTAAAACAGTACTATATTGAGGTAATCAGATGTTAATATTGCCCTTAAGAATTATTCCTTCAGACTGTAAATTTTCTGAAGGGAAGTATTGTCTGTTTGGTCTACTAGTAAGCCTCCAGATCATAGCAACATGTCTGGAACCTGGTTATATATTAGGAATTTAGATGGGGTTTGATGATCCCACCACTTGTCTTTCTTTTCGTGGAGGCAAAATAAAATCTCTTTATGATCTCATCTGAACAAGCTATAGAGGTAAAATAGAATACTTGTATTTTCACAGAATACTTCTTAACACTCTGGGAGGCATGACATAATGTTAAATATAAGTTCTGAAACAAGTTGTGTGGAAGAACGTGAATTCCACTTCTAAATCCTGAATTAAGATGGCCTCTGTGGAGAAAATTCCAGCCCAGCTTCCTTATCCAATTACAGGTAATAACTGAAATAAAGAAATCTGAAAGTAGCAGATCTGCCCCAATTTTTCAGACCTTATGAAAGTTTTTTGCCACACACCTGCATCGGGATGAAGAGGTCTAGAGGCAGTAAAGATGCCCACAAGTATTTTGCCCATGTTTACCTTCACCCCTAGATCAAGTTTAGGGGGAGTTTAACACCTGGGCATTACTCTGAACTCACAGTGACTTTGCTCAAAGCCAAACCAGGTCCAATGAATACCTCAGATACTGTCAGTTTAAAGTAATTTCTTCTTTTTGAACGGTTTTAGCTAATAGGGTAGGAAGTTTGAATTTTATCCTACAGAAAAAAAGAGAGCTATGACACCCATATGGCAACCATAATAAAGGAAAAGCACAAACGAATTTCTTTGTGATAAGGGAATAGTAGTATATCCTGATTCTAGTGATGGTTCCCTGCATGTAGATATGAGAATAAATCACATGGAACTTGGGGTGCCTGGGTGGCTCAGTTGGTTAAAGCGTCTGACTTCACCTTAGGTCATAATCTCATGGTTCGTGTTTTGAATCCACATCGGGCTCTGTGCTGACAGCTCAGATCCTGGAGCCTGCTTTGGATTCTGTGTCTCCCTCTCTTCCTTTCCCTTCCCTGCTCGAGCTTTGTGTCTCTCTCAAAAATAAATAAACATTAAAAATTAAAAAAAAAAACACATGGAACTACACACACACACACACACACAAACATACCTAAAAATCGATAAATACTGGATATGATCTATAGTCTAGCTAACAAGATTATATTGATGGCGATTTCCAGATTTGATACAGTACTAGAGTTATATAAGATTTGAGAGCAGCTGGGTAAGGATTCTTAGGATTCTATGTACTATATTTGAAACTCCATTTGAATCTCTAATTATTTCAAAATAAAAAGTTAGAGACAGAGAGAGAGAGAGAGAGAGAGAGAGAAATGGCCCTCTCCTCCCTCAATTAAATGCTAATGCTCCAGGAAGTTGAGACTTCCTGCATTATGATGAGTAGCAATGGGGAAAGACCAGAGGCTAAATGTCCATATGGAAGCTCATGCCTTTTTCCCTCTGTTAATACATTAAGAAAATTCCATTTTCCTAATTCAAAAATTTGACTCTGGGGAGAAAGAAGTAAACACATCACAGGCAGAAAAAAAAAGATTTTAATGTAAAAATAATCTTTTTAATCATGTCTTCAAGTTTGGTACACCCCACAAGAGAGTAGCCTGCAGCCAGAAGGAATCTGTGTATGCCAAGGAGGTTGTGTTTGGAAAGTTTAGAATAAATTCCTTTGAAATTTACAGATCATATGAAGGCAATTGTCAATTTCTCTGCATCACAATCTTTATTACTCTTCAACAGCACATCACCTTTAAAGGCTTTATGGACCCAGGACAAAATACAACCTGGGAGGAAGGTGGCACACAAGAATAGTAACTTTATGCAAGGGAGTTTTTAACATCCTAATACACGGTCACACATATTTTTTCCATTTTTGCAATTATAATTATTTGATGGAATTACTGATTGGGCATCTAATTAGCTGAGATAGATAGATGATAGATAGATAGATAGATGATAGATAGATAGATAGATAGATAGATAGATAGACAGATAGATAGGGAGATAAACATTTTATTAGCTTCCTTTCACTCTGAGGAAATCAAGGCACCAAGCAGTGAGATGCCTCTGTCACTAATCTCATACTGAACCAGGAAAGCACTGGTTAGATTAGAATCTTGCTCCACAAGAGCCATGGCTTTGACTATTATTCTCTGTGACCAGGCAGAGCTTTGGTTTCCAAGAAGCGTGATAACAAACACATTATGCTTAATGATGCATGGAAAAAATGAGCCTAACTTATGTGTTCTCAGAAAAACGAGAAGATACATATTTTTCACACATTTGGCAAATAAAATTGCAGCCATTTGCACGGAGCTTTCAAACAGATCTCGTTCCAAGAATGTTAAACTAATAGAAGCTGCAACTGTCTGTGATTGTGTTCAGAGCCAATCTTCAGGGCTTGTTGCAAACTGAAGACTTTCCTGGACAACAAATACATACCATGAAGGCCCCTTCCCAAATCCTTCATTTCCCCAAACATGCCACATGTTAATTTTTAGACAAGCTGATCAGTAGAAGAGAATATATTTTCAAGAATATGTTTACCTAATTCATATATTGGTGGCATTACGGTATTAAGGAAATGCAATCTTGTCGATAAAGGGTGGAGGATTAACTGGATATCAACATGGAAAAAAAATTGAGCTCCTATCTCATACTTTACACATAATTAAATTCCACACAGATTACTGAAGTAAGAGTGAAAAATACACAATAAAGATTTCTGAGGAAATCATAGGAGAATATTTTTTTAAACCTTGGAACAGGCAAAGATTTTTTTAACAGAAAGATAAAACAACTATCAAAAATATATAGATTGATCTATAATAAAATTAAGTACTTCTGTTCAAAACATAGCAATAAAAAATACAAATTCAATACCAGTGTGAGAAAAGGCATGGTATGTGTATATCCAATAAAAAAATGTCCTAGTGTCCTACAAATGAATAAGAACATCTACAAATAAATAAAAGAAAGACACATCACACACAAAAGACTTGAGTTGGTACATAATGAAAGAAGATATATACATAGCCAGTAAACAAGAAAACTTGATCACTTTCATTAGTAAATGGGGAAAATACAAATGAAAACTTTAGTGTATCACAACTACCATAATAATTAACAGCAACAACAACAAATGCTCATGTACTTCCCGTGGGGGTACAAACCAGACTGGATGCTTTAGGTCAAAGCTGAATATATGCCTAACTTGTGACCCAGCAACTGAACTCTTAGGTGCACACTCAACTGAAATACATTCACACTTTCACTGTAAAACAAGTTCTAGAATACTCATCTACATCTTATTGATCACAGCCCCACACTGGAAGTTATCAATGTCACCATCATTAGAATAAATAATCCTAGTACAGATGGTCTCAAATTTATGATAGTCCAATTTATAGTTTCTGGACTTTACAATGATGCAAAAGCAATAATGCATTCAGTAGAAACCATAATTTGAATTTTTATTTTTTCTTGGGCTGGTGATACGTAGTAGATATGCTCTTGTGATACTGGTAGCAAGTCATAGCTACCAGTCAGCCATGTAATCACGAGGCTGAACAACCAATGCACTTACAACCACCTGTACCCATACAATCACTCTGTTTTTCACGTTCAGTATTCAATAAATTACATGAGATATTCAGCACTTGGGTACAAAGTAGGCTTTGTGTCAGAAAATTCTGCCCAGCTATAAGCTCATGTAAGTGTTCTGAGTATGCTTAAGATAAGCTGGGCTAAGCTATGATCGGGTTAGATGTATTAAATGCATTTTATTTTATTTCTTTAAATGTTTTATTTATTCTTGAGAGAGAGAAAAAAAGAGAGAGAGAGAGAGAGAGAGAGAGAAAGAGAGAGAGCAAGAGCAAGCCAGCATGAATCAGGGAGGGGAAGAAAGAGAGTAGAACAGAGGATCTGAAGTAGGCTTTGCACTGCAAGCCCAAAGCAGAGCTCAAACTCACAACCATGAAATTATGAAGTCAGATTCTCAATTGACTGAGCTACCCAAGTACCCCAAAATGCAGTTTAATTTAACAATATTTTAAACTTATGATGGGTTTATCAGGACATAACCCCATCATAAGTCCAAGAAGATACATATTCACAGACAGGAATATTATATAGCAGTAACAATGAAGATCCAGCGTTCCACACAGGAATTTGAATCTATCTCATGAATATAATATTGAGCAAAAGAAAGAAACTAGACAAATGAGTATAAGCTTGTATGCCTACATTTATATACAGTATTTTTTGAAAAAGGTGCATGTAATACATGCTGTTAGAAGTCAAAGACAACAGTTTCTTTTGGGGCGGTAGCAACAGAAGGAACACAAAAGAGAGATTGGAGAGTTGAGATAATTTTTTATTTCTTGATCTGGGAGATGGCTGTATGGGTTTGTTCAGCTTTTGAAAATTTGTGAAGCCATGTATTTATGATATGTGATCAATTATGGATGCATATTATACTTCAATTTTAAAAGATTACCCCCTGGAAGTTTTTCAGAGTTGCCACTTTGCTTGACTCCGTTCAATTCATTCATTCATGCATTCATCAGTTATTTTGAGAATCTATCATGTGGCAGATGCATTTCTAAGAAATAAGGTGGCTCCTGTGACTTTTCTGTGAGGTTTACCTCCTCAAGTCCAGGTTTTCAGTATTATTTTCCCTTAGTTATGGAAATAGTCTCCTTTGATCTCAGCCTCATCTCCTTCATATCTACTCTCTGCATTATTGACAAGGTCATCTTTCTAAAATACAATACCCTTCCTGCCCTTCCTGGCACATAAGATAGGATTTCAGTTCCTGGGTAGTAATAAAAAGAAATAAGAATAATAATCTAGCTAACATTTATTGAACTATTATTATGTGCTAGTGATTACATTTATACTTACTTAATCATAAAAATCGGAATCTGTCTTAGAGTCTATATCACTGACTGCACTTTACTGATGAGGACACTAACGCATAATGAGGCGATCCCACTTGCCCGGTACAATGAGTACGTGAAGGAACAAAAAATTAAGCTGAGTTATACCTGTCTGTGGAGTTAATGCTCCTAACCTAGTTTTACCAATAAGACTCTTCATGGAGTGCTCTTGTCTCATCCCCTCCACGCTCCTCCTGAAAATTCTACCTTGCTTGTAGTGACTTCTGACCTTGCTCACTCATTCTCTTTCACCCCATGGCTAACAGGTGTCCACCTAGTCCCTTTTTCTCCAACCCTTTCTGCTACCATAGTTACTTTCCTCAGTACAGCTCCTATGCAGTGTCCTTGCTCAAAACTGTTCAATGGTGGGGCACCAGAGTGGTTCAGTCAGTTAAGGGTCCGACTCTTGATTTCAGCTTCCAATCCTGATCTCACGGTTCGGGAGTTAGAGGCCCACATCAGGCTCTGTGCTATCAGCCTATGGGACTCCCTCTCTCCGTCTCTCTCTGCCCCTCCCCTGCTCATGCTCTCTCTCAAAAATAAATGAGTAAACATTAAAAAAAAAATCTTTGATGGCTCTTTGTGCCAACAGGTTAAAGGCCAAAATTTTATATCTAAATGTATCAGCCCTTCATACTTTGGCACAATTGCCTAATGACTCCCTCCCATTCATCAAACTCTTCTGTCCAATTAAATTATTCATAATTCCTTTTCATTTTCCACGCCTTTGGTCTTCTGATGCCGCTTTTCTTGCATCACCCTCACCCGCAGCTCTACGGGTCCATGCCCTACCTCTCATCCAGTCCCACTGAAATAGCAGCACCTTCTTTTTTTTTTTTTTTATTTCAATGTTTTATTTATTTCTGAGAGAGAGACAGCATGAGCAGGGGAGAGTCAGAGAGAGAGAGAGACACAGAATCTGAAACAGGCTCCAGGCTCTGAGCTGTCAGCACAGAGCCCGACACGGGGCTTGAACCCACGAACCGTGAGATCATGGCCTGAGCCGAAGTCAGACGCTTAACCAACTGAGTCACCCAGGTGCCCCAGCAACATCTTCTTCAAAAAATCTATCCTTAAGCCCACATCCTCCCTCACTCTTCTCAAGTTAGATTAGGTGCCCCTCTTCTGGCTTTATGCACTTTCTGTTTCCAACTATCATTACATAATTATAATTATTCCTTTGTAAGGTGACGGAATAGTAGAGGGCCTCTACCTTCATACTACTCCCACCCCAAACACACACACACACACACACACACACACACACACACACACACACACACAATTTTTAGGGCCTCGAATGTAGCAGATGCCCAGTTCAAGTCTGTTGAACTAAACTGAGGTGGTGGGGCTATAGGTGCCTGATTTCAGGCCCTCGTGGGCAAACACGGGCATTTGCACTTACACAGTGCTTTATACATGCAACATTACCTTTCCATGCTTTATTTCACAGGGTCTTCTTAAGATTATTGTCACCATTTATTTTATTGTAAAACTGAGGCTCTGGGATATGGATTTACTCAGGCAAAATAATATAATAATAGAAACCCCAGTCCCCCCCAGGTAGTGAACAAGAAAAACCTATCTGTAAGGATGTTACTGTTTACAGGAACATAAAGGAGACAAAATGAGGAGACACTTTTCTTGTTTGTTTTTAAAATATTTTTCCTGTCTTTGGTTCACTGTAGGATCTTTTGGGTCATTTTCTGCCAACTTTCAGATAAAAGGTGACTGTTTTCAAAATTGGGTCTCTGGTGTTTCTTTTTATTTATTATTTTCCCTTCCTCTTTAAGGTCTGCAGAGTGAACTCCCTAGAGTCAGGAGGACACACAACAGACATTATTTCAGCAGGAGACCATGGAGAAGATATACAACCTGGAAGAAGACAATTGTAGAAGTCATCCAGACAAACAACTTCCTTTCTTCCAAATTCCTGGCTGTACAATCTCAGTACACTAAAGGGCCCCAGAAAGAAAGGTATGAATCAAGAAACCTAGTGGGGCTTCTGGGGCTGAAAAGCATGAGCTCAAGACTAATCTCCTACACTATTAAGGGGTGTTAAAAAATATACCTATGTCCACTGTATTTTATATGCATTAGTTTAGTAATAATTAAGTGCCCAAGCATTGTGCTAGGTGCCACAGATACAAAGAGAGTTAGTCCTTTGCTGTTATGGAGCTCACAGCCAAGTGTCTAACATTGCTATAAGTGTATTAAACAGTTCAAATATTATAAAATGCAACAGGAATGCAACCCAGTAATTGCCTTCTTGCACATTTTTTTCCAGAAAAATGAAAATCTTTGTTTACACATGAATGTTCATAGAACTTGACTTGTAATCACCAAAAACTGGGGACAAAAACATCCTCAGATATTGTTCAATGTGGATGAATTGTTAAACAAACTGTGGTGTGTCCATACCATGGAAAACTATTCAGTAATAAAAAAGAATGAAAAATTGATAGATGCAAAAATTCAGTGTTTATCTCAAGGGACTTATTCTAGTTAAAAAAAAAAAAAAAGCCACTCCCAAAAGGTTACATAAGGTGTGGCTCTATATAGCATTTTGAAATGAGAGAATTATAAAAATTGAGAACAAATTAGTAGCTGGTGGGGTTAGGAATGGCTCAGGGTTATGCAAAAGGAGAGGGAGGTGGATTGTAAAAGGGCAGCACCTGGGACTCTTGTAGTGCTAGACTACTCCGTGTTCTGTCTGTGCTGGTACATACATGAACCTATACAGATGATAAAATTACATGGAACTAACCACACACACACACACACACACACACACACGTATCAGTAAAATTGGGGAAATATAAATAAGATTGGTGGAGTGTATCAGTATCAATATCCTGATTGTTGTGATTTTGCTAGAGGTTATCCTGGGGGGAACTTTGGTAACGGATACATAGGACCTTTTCTTATAATTGCATATTATTCTACAATAATCTAAAAATAAAAGTTAGTTAAAAATTCAACTGAGTTACAAAAGAATATATTTGAAAGGATTAAGGTACATGGCAGAGGAATTTGTTCTAGCCTGGGGAAACCATTAAAATCTCTGCTGAAAAGAGGACATCAGATCTGAGGTTGGAAGAATGAGGCTCTGTTACTAGGGCAAATAGTGAAGGAATCCTAGGGAGGAGGGAGCGTGATGTGTTCTAAGAACTGAAAGGAAGGATTCTGAGTATATATGATAATCCAAAGAGGCAAGCGAGGTTAAGGCCATCATAGGCCACTTCAAGAGTTGGTTCTTTTATTTTTTTCTTCTTACATTTATTTATTTTTGAGAAAGATAGAGACCGAGTATGAGTGGGAGAGGGGAAGAGAGAGAGACACACACACACACACACACACAGAAACCGAAGCAGGCCCTGGGCTCTGAGCTGTCAGTACAGAGCCCAACGTGGGGCTCGAACTCACCAACTGTGAGATGATGACCTAAGCTGAAGTCGGAAGCTTAACCGACTGAGCCACCCAGGAGCCCCAAGGGTTGGTTCTTTATTCTGTGTTTAGAATGCTGTTGTACAAGGAATGCCATAGTTACTCTGCACAAGTCCAGGAAATAGATCTATCTCCCCGAGAAATACCAAAGGGATATTTTTTTATTACAACTTTCTAAAAACCCAAAGCTTTCTGAACTATTGTTTCAAATGGGGCTATGTTATAAAATAATGAATGTCCCTTATCTGGAAATATTCAGAGCAGTTGACCACTGTAATGATGGACATATATAACAATTAGGAAGAAGACTGAAATAGACAAGGTCTAAATTTCCTTTCCATTTCTATGAGATTATGTCTTAATGTGCATTTTGCACAAGATTAAAGAAAAAAAGGTCAGGCAGAATTGGGTAAAATATCTGGAACCTAACCATAGCATCTTGGGTTGATTTCAGGAATGGCTCTAATGAGGAATCGTAGCATTCATGTTGTGAAATCCTCAAGTGTGATGAGTGGTGACAGGCATGACATCACAGAGCTTTTCAAACATGGGTCCCTGATCCCTATTCTCCGGGGTCATCTCTTCCTCTGGTGGATAAGTCCTTTCTTAATGGTCTGCATTGCAGGCTACTCATTCTGGAGTGGGTTATAAACACAAGCCCTCCTATTAATTTCAAATGATGCATTTCTATCTCTGGCTATGAATAAAACAGATCAATGCCACCCGCATGTTTTATTGGGCCTCCTGCGAAATGAATCTGTAGGGAGACAGCCGGCAGGATGGAGTTGACATGCAGATGAGATTTGTAAGTGAGGACATATTGATTATTTCCATCTCAGCTCAGGCAGTAATTCCACCCAATGCCGCTTCCCCTGTTTGAGCTCATTATTTATGCCATAAAAACACTATCTCAATGATAATAACAGGCTTCATTTACAAGCCAGAACATAAAGCATCAGCGCTTAAGATTTCAAGAGGTAGGAGAAGAGGGAGAGAGAAATTTAACAAGGCCTAGGGAGGCACAAACTGCCAGGGCTCCTCTTGCGGCTTTTATTCTCTCAAAAAGCAAGACTGAGAGGAGGTACTGGATTACTGGACTGTCTGCTGGTGACTCCAGTACAAGTGTTGGGCTGATGGAGCTCTCTGTACTTGCTCCACAGTAAAACTTTCCTATCGATACCTGATTTTTTACTGTGCCATGCCACACCTCTACGTATGGAGAACATTTTGAGATACCTACTTGCGCTTGTGTTTGACAATTTTCAAATATTCATCTGAGTGTCTATTCACATGGAATCACATTCAGCAGAAACTGAACAGTTCTTCAAATAAAGGATTTTTCTCCACCAGTGAGTAATTTTAGCAGCTAGTATGCCTGTAACTATTATTTTGCCATCAATACTTTTGAAACTTTTTTATTGTTTTTTTTTTTTTAATTTCTAGGAGAGAGAGAGAGAGAGAGACAGCATGAGCAGGGGAGGGTCAGAGAGAGAGAGGGAGACACAGAATCTGAAGCAGGCTCCAGGCTCCGAGCTGGCAGTCAGCACAGAGCCCGACGCAGGGCTCGAACCCACGAACCGCTAGATCATGACCCAAGCGAAAGTTGGACGCTCAACCTACTAAGCCACCCAGGCGCCCCCTTTTGAAACTTTTTTAACCTAAACCTAATACAGGTAATTCCATTCGGGTCAACCAGAAGTCATGTTCCTTTCATCATGCTTGGGAACTTCTGGCATTTCCCCATTAGGTAAAACATGGCCTCTGCTCTCACGGATTTTATAGCTTAGGGCAGGAGTCAAACACGCAGCAAGAAGGTCCAAACACACGTGGAGGGAGAGTTTAGGGAAGAAAGAAATAATTACAACAGATTGACATGGGGAGACTCCCTGTAATAGATGACTCTTTAGATGGGTCCTGAAATTGGTAGTATTCTGCCATATTATTGTTTTGTAAAAAAAGAAAAACAAAAAAAAAAAACTTAACTTCCTTTAGTAAAAGAGTAATATATTTTATTAGAGAAATTTGAAGAAAATATAGCTATGGAGGAAAACAAAAGAAAATGAAAATTAGGGGATCATATCATCATAATGAGATGATCATCACTGATGATTTAGGATATGTGTTTCTATACTTTTTCCTATTTAGATTTGTTTATTTAAAGTGGGTTTCACACCCAGCTCTGAGCCTAGTGCAGGGGTTGAACTCATGACCCTGACATCAAGACCTGAGTTAAGATCAAGAGTCAGCTACCTGACCCAGGCACCCCCTCCTATTTAGATTGATAGACAAAAATAGATGCATATTTACATAATGTTTGGTATCTATGTTTTTTCTACTTAAGGATGTGTGGTGAATACCTTTTTAGGTAGTGGAATTGTTCTTCTCCATTTTTCTAATGACTACAAGTTTTCTTTCGTAGGGATATCTCATACCTTTTTCCTAATATTGGACATTTAATATTAAGAATGTTATTGGGATTAAAAACAATATTCCACTGAATATCTTAGAAACTTAGTCTTTACTCATATCCACGATGATTGCTTCAGGATAAATTCCAAAAATTTAGGAATTCTGGGTTAAAAGGCATTTTAAACATCATTGATAGATACAGTCATGTCATCTTTGAAAAACGATCAATCAATCTTTCTGCCCAACAGTAGCACGGGAGTGTGACTTCCCAGACAGACCATGTTTTTGACAGGCAGAGTGGATGGGAGTGTTTTGTCAACTGAACAAATAACCCTGGCAGGAGTGATGTAAATATTTGGTGGTATTCAGGCTTTGTGTCTGGGTGTTAGCTAGAGACAAGGTTGAAAAAAAAAGGCTTTAGAGCAAGTGAGTGAAAATGAATTTACTTTTCTTACTAGATAGCAACAACCAGGCCCTGATGAATGCTTTAAATTATTTTTATTGTTATTATAAATAATATATGTGCATAACAAAAACGAATCTGAAAAGCACAGAGGATATAAAACAAACAATAGTAGTTGCCCCAAGCCCTTGATCTGGCTGCCTTCTACAAATGTAACCAATCAATAGTATTGGTCAACTTCCCAACATCTGAGTTACTTAAGTATGCTTTGTGAACTCAGGTTTTTTTTTTTTTTTAACAAAAATTCAATCACTTTTCTGATTGGTCAACTTGAGAAGAATGAATTAGGCATACTTGTCTCAGCTTTTGTTTTTTTCTCTTTAAAAAGTACAGCTTCAGGTAGCTGGCACTGGCAAAGGTCCCTAAAAAAGCAAGCCTGGCCCTGAGGGAAGCCCTGTAATGGTTCAGGGAAACAGTGGGTGGGTATTAGAGGAGGCCAAACTACCTGTAGATATAAGCCACATTCTCTAGCATAGGGTTCATTGGTCTTTTAAAGAGGCTATCTTGGTCTCCGTATATGCTATTTCTTGTCTTATTTCTCATTTGTTTCTGAACTCAGGCAGGAGAAAGGTATGCTATTTGCTGGGTGCTCTCTCAAAGAACCCAATGCACATTAATATAGAACGTTTAGCTGCCCAGTCTTCCGTTGAGCGATATTTATGTTGTTTGCAGATGAAACAAAACAAACAAAAACACACAACATAACAACATACTTTTATAAGTAAATATGAGTATATATTTAAGGTATACTCTAACAAAAACACTCTATGAAAGGGTATGCATTCCTTAAGTTCTGATATAGCCAGATTGAGTGTTTTTTACAAATTTACAATGTCATTAATAGTCAATGCCCAAAGGGGCACCTGGGTGGTTCAGTCGGGTAAGCGTCTGACTTCAGCTAAGGTCATGATCTCACGGTTCAGGGGATTGAGGCCCGCGTAGGGCTCTGTGCTGACAGCTAGCTCGGAGCGTGGAGCCTGTTTTCAGCTTCTGTATCTCCTTCTCTCTCTGACCCTCCCCTGTTCATGCTGTCTCTTTCTCTCAGAAATAAATAAAACATAAAAAAAATTTTAAATAGTTAATGCCAGATCTAGTTTTCTCAACCCTTGCCAATATGTACTATTCTCAGATTCTTATCTGTATCATTCCTGATAGGTGACAAATGGCATCTCATTAAAATTTTAATTCGCATTTCCTTAATTATGTGTGAGACTATGCTCTTTTTCATGTTTACTGTCCATTTATATAATTCTTTCTGTGGACTGCCTGTTCATCTTCTTTGCCCATTTTTCTATAAGTCATTTGTCTTTCTCTTATTGATTTTTTAAGAGCTATTTACATATTAATAAAGTCGGCCATTTCTCTTTATTATGTGTTTTGAATATTTCCCATGTATTATTTGCCTTTTGATTATGTGTAAACATTTTTGTCTCTGTGTCATGTATCATGTAGTCAAATTTCCAATTGCTTTTATGATTTATATACATTGAACTGTTTTACTGACCAAATGATCCCTAAGAAGAGATACCACTTGGATTGGAAAAAAAAAGGTACAAACACAGACATGAACAATCACCTTAATACGTGGTCAAGACTATGGTAATAGCAAAGTAATAGAGAAGGAAATGAGGCTAAGTTTTTTCTAAGAAAGTAGATGTTGTTAAGGAAGATCAGAAGGTGACTGACCATGAGTAAAATTCCAAGCTTAAGTATATTAATGGAATTACTAGGAATTGATACACATTATCCAAGGAAATTCCTTTGTTTTCCAAGTCTTCCATGAACTACATGAATCCAGACTTGGAAACAATTCTAAAATAATTGACATATTCAATCCATGCTGCTACTCACTTTTTCACATGTCAACTATTCTTTTATTCCCCCCAGAGAATAAAAATTTTTATAAAGTAGTGTTCCCCTAATAAAGGATTGTCCAAGGACAATATTGATTTCAAAACTATGCTATCATTTATTGATGAATGGCATGCCTCTTTAATAATCCTATATAGTATTCCTTCACAATGCTTACCAAAAGTAATGACGATGTACTTATTTATGAATATTTACCATTTGTCTGTGTCTTAGACCAAAAGCTCTGTGAGGACATGGATTTTGCACATTTTGTTCACTATGTCCCTTGTGCTTAGCACAAAGACTATACCTATTAGGAAACCAGTAAGTCCCTTTATGTGAGTGACTACTGACACCATTCATATAATATTTCTTTAGGTTTGAACAAAGTTTTGGTATGTATAAAATATATCCATGTACAGGATTTTATTTGGATGTTGAATGTCACAATAACTCTGTGGGTTAGATTTTATCTCCATTTTATTGAGGAAGAAATTTAGGCTTAGATATGTGACATGACATTTCTAAGATCACACAAAGAGTGAAATAATTACTCCAAGCTATAACTTCATCCAGTGCTTTTACCACAGTGTCATGCTTCAAGTTTAGAATCATATAAACTTCAATATGAAAAGGTTAAAAACTTTCTAAATGCTGCCAGACTTGGTAGCTCATAAAAATCTATGTCATTGTGTACAAATAATGAAATGATAATACATCTTCATTAGGTAGTTCATTTCGTTGCTGTGGTGAATTTGATGTTCAAACGAAGGGTGTTTTTACAAATGATAAGTTAATTATTGAGAATACACTGCAAGTATGTCACTGCATTTTTCCCCCTTAAAGTATGAAAAGAGTCTTATGTAGCCTTATGTTGGAGAAAGAAGGGTTCAGTTTAGTTAGAAAGATGAATATATTAAATTATAAGCTGCTATGATTAAGTGCAACTATAACTATTAAGTCAACTGAGTATACCAAGAAAGTAGGGTTTCTTATGGCACTGCAAACTGGACAAGAAGCTACTTCTGATTTCAGCAGAACTTGATCACTGGGGACCACTGTTGCTTCTATAACAATATGCAGTATGCCAGGCCATCTACTGAGAGCCAGGGACTCCAGAGTAGAGAGAAGGGCAAAATCTCTGCTCTCAGGTAGCATGCATTCTAATAGGATGAAATGAACGATACACTAATATACAATTCGTATATTAATAAAGTATAACATCTTCTGATTGTTGCTACAAAGGAAATGTTTTCACTGATAAACTAGAGAATGACAAGGTATGAGACAGATAAACAATTGATTGATCAGGGAAGTCCACTCTGAGGAAGTGATAGCCAAGCTAGATCTAAAGATTAAACTAAGAGATATATTATAAATATACCCAAGGAAGAGAAAAATAATGTGTCAAAGTCTAGTATCAGGAAGCGTTACGTTCACAAAACAGAATGGAGGCTTTGAAGCTAGATGCTAAGAAGTAAAACACGATATGATGCAGTCAAAAGATCAGCAGCAACATGGTAAAAAAAAGCTGGTTTATCTTCATTAAATGAGAAATCATTGAAGAGTTTTAATTTTTTTTTTAATGTTAACTTATTTCTAAGAGAGACCGAGCACGAGCAGGGGAGGGACACAGAGAGAAAGACACAGAATCAGAAGCAGGGTCAGGGCTCTGAGCTGTCAGCACAGAGCACTATGCAGGGCTCGAGCTCACCAATTGTGAGATCATGACCTGAGCCAGGTCAGTCGCTCAACCGACTGAGCCATCCAGGTGCCCCACCACTGAAGAGTTTTAAATAGGAAGATACAATAACCTGACATATTTTCTTTTAATGTATGATGTCTACAATGAAAGGCTGATGATGTTAGTAGAAATGGACATCAGCAAAGTCCAATGGGAATCAGCAAATTTAGAGCTAGACTCTAGAGGGAGAGAAATGACCTCACTGTTAGGGCTTTACCAAAGAGCAATGCTGCTGATGGTAAGCTCCTGGAAACACCTGTGCTTTGAAGAATCTCTTCTAGCCTCTTGTCTCTAAAATTGATCACAGCACACTCTGGCCACTTACCCATGAGAGGTCTGAAAATTACCACTGGGGAATTAGAAGGCTTTATTGCAGCTTATTCTTTACTCGAATGAATGAATAAAATAACATAAGCAAATAAACAAGCAAAAAAAAAAAAAAAACCTACTCTCAGGGTTTCAGCTGAAGATGCAATATGGATCAAAGCAGTAATTTCAAATTACAAGGTGTGAGGAAGATGTAAAACAGATTGATCTGGAAAGTCCACTCTGAGGAGGTGATAGGTAAGCCAGATTTAGGGACTGGACTAAGAGATAGATTAAAAATACATCCAAGGGGTGCCTGGGTGGCTCAGTCGGTTGAGTGTCCGACTTCGGCTCAGGTCATGATCTCACGGTTCGTGGGTTCAAGCCCCGCATCGGGCTCTGTGCTGACAGCTAGCTCAGAGCCTGGAGCCTGTTTCAGATTCTGTGCCTCCCTCTCTCTCTGATCCTCCCCTGCTCATGCTGTCTCTCTCTCTCTCTCTCAAAAATAAATTATTAAGAAAAAAGAAATACATCCAAGGCAGAGCAAAATAATAGCTTATCATCAGAATCATTTGGGAAGCTTTGTAAATATTAAAATTTCTAGGTCCTGCTTGTGCAGATTCTAACCTCCTGATCAGTAGGGCTTTATGCCCAGGAATCTGTATGTTTTAAAGGTCCCCATTAAATGTTGATGTTCAGCCAGGTTTAAGAACCATTGAATTAGATAAGCTTGCCAAGTCCCTTTCAACCCAATGAGTCTGTAAATTATCAAACTGCAGTGGAACCAACATGGGACTATTGCTAGATGGTGCTAATGTGGATTGCCAAACTGTTTCATTTTAAATTTCATTTGAGGAGAAAGCCAAATGATATTAGCAAATAGAAAAAAAAAAGTTATTGGCACCAAAGTCTCCCAGCTGCTATGCATTGAAGGCACAAATTACTATATATATTCTGATTGTCTGAGAGAGAAAATGCATCTACCAGGGAGACATGACTTATGGACAAGGGAGTGTTTCAGCACCGGGAGAAGGTGCTTAAGATCATTATACATTATTTTTGCAAAACTCCCTGCATTGTCACTTTGGAAGAAAACTTTGCTCATCTGCTGTGGTGTCTTCTAGCAATAAGTTGTGCTAAGTAATGAGTAAGCTGATGTCAAAAGCATACCAAAAGCTCAAAGTCACACAATGAGTCACTGGCCAAAATGGTTTCCAGTCATAGGCTCTACATTCTTAATTATATAATTAACCTCTCAAGACAAAGTAACAGCACAAACCAACAGAAGTGTCCAACTTAGATGGAAATTATATTGCTTTTCTGCACCAGAGTTAAGTCTTCCTAGGAAAGCAGATAAACTCCAGAGGGAGAACAGTACTGGAAAAATCCTTTGCTTACAAATGTTTTGATTTTTCTATTCTGATGTTATATTTGAAACACCATCATTGGTGACTCTTTTGGGAGGGAAAAACTATATCCATATCAGGCCACAGTTTTTTTTTGAATCCCTGGGCAAAATATTATAGTCTGCAATTTATACACTTACTACTTGACATCATTTCAATAGTTTTAATTGTTTATTCAACATATGTATAGAGAGAACCTGTTATACATAAGCCACTATAATAAATGCCAAAAGTGCAATGGTGACTAAAACACCAATTCTACTTTTAAGGAACTCCTAGCAAGGATGGTGGCTGGGTCCTTTGCTTATATAGATACAAAGAGTAGGTGATGTAATGTTTAGCCTCTGTCACTGTTTAAAAAGAAGAAACTTTCTTTCTGCGATGGTCTAATAACAGATTTTAATTTCCAAAGATGGTCACAAATATTTTCCATCTCGCATACTCCTTATATGTTCCCTTTTGAAATACTTTCTCTTGGAACTCAGCTGTCAGTCTCTGAATAGTGCAAGTCACATGCTGAGACCCACATACATGTCATCTGGTCCACAACTCCAGTTAAACTAAGACTTGGAGACATCCCTGTCAGGGTTTCAGACATGTAAGAAAGGAGCCTGTAGGCGTTTATAGCCTCCAGTTGTTCAAGATTTCCCAGATAAGAACTGAAACCTCACAGGGCAGAGATCAACTATTTCCATTATATTCTGGATGGACTCCTTTTGTTCCCCTTCAAATAATAATAGTGTTTTTTCAAATAATAATAGCTAGTACTTATCAGATTCTTAATCACCATGCTAAGTGATTTATATAACTAGCTCATTGCTCATTTACTTCTTAAAATAACTATGTAATGTTGGTCATTGTTCATATTTCCATTTTACAGGGGATGAAGTAGGCCTGTAGAGGACATGAGCTGCCCAAGGTGATGCAGCTAGCCAGCAGTTGGGCTGATGTGGCTAGTCAACCCAAGTATGGTTGCTTGTCTCCATGCTGACACTATAATTTATTTAACCAACACACAGTTTAATTTATCCATCTGTATGCATATCTGGCTGAATTCTTGATTAGAAAGAGTCCGAAAGCCTAATAAAATGGTTGATGTTTTACATTACAGTGTTTGAGATGGTTTATTATGCAGCAATAGGTAACTAAAATAAGCCTGCCTCAAACCTACTGTTAGTTATAACCAAGTCCACATCCCTCAAGGACCAGTTTCTTAGCCATTCCCACAAGAAGGAACAGTGACTTTTAAAGAGTACTTATACTCTGCTAGACTGTACTATGTGGTTTGCTTTAGGACAATAGACATTTCCATTCTGAGCCTCATTTTCCATATGACCACACTTACTTTGAGCACATTTACTCTAAGCATGAGAAGTGCTGAGACACTACATATAGTGTTCCTTCTCTTGTTCACCATACTCTTTAGGCTGCCTGTCTCACACTCATACTTCAGGTAATCACCCTGGATTTCATTTCCCTTGGAAAATATTCCATGATCTGGACAACTTAATCTGGTAGTTTCCTCTAGGTTCTCAATGCATCATGTATTCAGTCATGGCAAGTATTTCTGAATTATAAACATTTAACTGGCCATTTTCCCTGCTAAACGATAAGATCCTTGAGGATAGAAATATAGCGTTGCTCATTGCTCCGTCCCCATATTTGATCACAATGCCTAAAAGGCAAGTTACTGTCAGAACTAGCACCAAAGTCCCCAAGAGCTTGCCTCAAAAATCTTATGTTACCACTTAACTCTTCTACTTCTGATCAATGAAGCCCCCAGCACATTCTTCTATTAGCAGCTTCTTTTTCACTCCCACAACCATTCAAATTTGAAGCCCAATTTGAAGCCCAATAGTTCACTCACTGGCATTTAGGGAAGAGGAGAGGAAAGCATTAGGTTGGGCTGGGAAGAGGCCAACTGACTATATCTATGGGTCATGGATTTAGACAATCTTCTTTCAAACCCTGGCTTCATTACCTTCTTTTTTGTGATCTTGGGCAATTTATTTAACCTTACCAAGCCTAATTTTTCCCATTTTCATTCACTCATTCATTCATTCATTTTAGAGAGAGACTGCGAGCAGGGGAGAGACAGAGGGGAAAGAGAACCATAAGCAGGTTCCATGCTCAGTGTGGAGCCTGACACAGAATTTGATCCCACAACCCTGGGATCATGGCATGAGCTGAAACCCAAGTCAGACACTCAACTGCCTGAGCCAGCCAGGTGCCCCTTCCCATTTTTAAAGCAGAGTTAATAGGGATTATTGGAGAAACAAGTGAAATGGTGTACATCAAGGGCTTAGGAGTATGCATAATTCATGGTAAACATTTACTGTGAGAGACAGTCCTCACAGAAACAGTAGTCAAAGTAGCAGAAGTAATAGTAACAGAAGTAATAGCATCACCACCAGGCTGTGATTGCACATAATGATTCGAATCATTTTTTTCCCCTAGATTCAAGTGTTGTAATTATATGTCTGAATCACCCTACCTGTATTTGGGTCATTTGAATGTCTACAGTGTCCCACTCTTACAATTCAATTCAAATAACAGAATAATGACTTCTTAAAGCTCCTATAGAAAGAAGGTATGTTCCCATTTATTGAACACCTACAATGTGCCAGGTACTTGCTATGCTTTTGCACTGGGAGATGTTGAATTACAATTTAAATTATTAATCCTCAGGGAAAACAAAATCTGAGATTAAATAAGAATATCTTCAATGTGATATTGAGCCCTTACATCGTGAAAACTATTGCATGTGTAAAAGGAAATTTTCAAAAGGACCCAAGGTATATAAAAAAGGTAGGACACGCTTTCTGATGGTAACTCAGAATATGAACTACTCCAAAATTCACTAGGAAGCTGCAAAGGAATAATAGAAACTTAAACTCTTAAGGCAGGTTTTAAGCAGCTCTATTTCCCTTGAGGAGCTGATGTCGTAGTGAAGTAAGAAGAACCTCTAAAAACAGCATCAAGACTACCATTAATTAGAAACAGAGTCATTGGAAATGCAGAGAAAACTATTATGTTGTTCCTCCCTGGGGTCTGGGCTGGGATGAATCCCTGGAGGGTTATTTCCAGTTTTGTGTAAGTTAATGATTCCTGTGTAATCAACCCCAGTCAAAGAGAATGTAACATAAAGAACAAACAAAAGAAATTTGTTGGGATTACACATAAACTCTCTTTGGACATATGCAGGCTCACAAAGCTAATGAGTTCCCCATTCAGACTCTCCGGTGGCTGGCTATTATAAAATATGGCTGGCTATTATAATAGCTCTAACCATTCTGAGAAAAGTGCTACCCAATTTGGGGAGGGGGTGGCTATTATGGCTGAATGCTGAAGAAGGCAGTTTGCTCAGGGAGGAAGGTCTCTCTCCTAGTGGCTGCCTTTCACTGATCAGAAAATGCAAAACCCAGGGAAGGCTAGCCAGATGCTTGACAAGACCCATTTTAACTTCTATATAATCACAAAGGGGATAGAGTGGGGAGGGGAGGGGTGAAGCAGCTCATAGCCCATCCTGCCACAGGAAAACGGGCCTCCCTTGAGGCTCGAGTAGAATACTTGTGGAATCATTCAACTACATTCAAAGAAGAGCAATAAACATACGAAACTCATTACACACAGTGGACAGGAAAAGCATCAAGAGATGAATCTGTTGATTACAAATCTCATTGTTTGTAAAGCGAAGGGAGAGACATTTTAGATATATTAAGTATTATTCTTCTGTCTACATGTAACAAAACAGGGTAATGTGGTTAAAGATTTTTCACATTTTATAAAACATCAGAAGCCATTTATGTGTGAAAACTTGTCTGGCATTCAAAAACATAAAGCACATTAGAACAGATCTAATACGTTCAAAGAAGATCCAGTCCCTCTCCTTATATTCTGGGACACTCCCATGAAACCCAAGAGATGAGATAGCATAGCTTGAACATCTCTTTGGACTCGCCTAGCCAGATATTATCCAATAAATACTACCAGACAAGTGTTCAAACTTTCTGAGCCTGTTTTTATCATCCTTAAAATGGCAATACCTACCAGGAAGGCAGAGAACTTTTAATGAGCTAAGTAGGTGAGCAGTACTTGACATATAGCAAGCTCTCAACCAATGTTACTTCTCTTTTTACCATTAAACTCAATATGGATTTTGAATTCTCTGAAAAGTTTTCTTAGTACTTCAAACATACAAAACTGTCCCATCTTTTAAGTCCTACTGCGTTTTACTTCAGTACAACACTTTAACATTTGGCCATCTGCAATTATCATTATTATTATTAACAAAATAATCATAGCAACTACTGTTGTATTAATCATGTATTATCTAAACATTATTAAATGATTTATATTTATTTTCTCAAACTTCCACAACAACCCATGAGAATAATTATTTTTCTCAGATAATTTTTCAGGACAGGTACAGAAAAAAATGAAGTTGAGAGTTTAAGTAGGTACTTTGTCAAGGTCTTACAAATAATAATTTGCAGACAGCCTATATATGAACCCATATTTAACTCTGAAGTCTTACTCTGATCTATTAAAACTTTATACTTCAAGGTACCTGGATAGCTCAGTTGGTTAAGCTTCCAACTTCAGCTCAGGTCATGATCTCATGGTCTGTGGGTTCAAGCCCTGCATCAGGCTCTGTGCTCAGAGCCTGGAACTTGCTTCAGATTATGTGTCTCCCTCTGTCTCTACCCCTCCCTTGCTCATGCTATCTCTCTCTCCTTCTCTCTCTCAAAAATAAATAACATCAAAATATTAAAACCGCATACTTCATCTCCTGGATGAGTCTGCAAATTCCTCGAGGCCAGGGAATTACAGGGCATTCATTTACTCATTCAACAAATATTTTATGGAGCACTTACTATGCACAATTCTTGGTACATAATGAGTAAAACAAACACAATTCCCTGTTTTTAATAAGAATACAAAACAATGTTATCATTTGTCACCGGGAAAATGCAAACTAAAGCCTAAAGAAGACAGCACTGCACACCTACAAGGATGGTGAAATAACATGATACACAGCACTGATGATGATGCACACTGACTGGAACTGGTGATGAGAATGTAAAACGGTACAGACAATTTGAAAACATAGGTTTTTTTTAAGTTAAACATAAACCTACTCTATAACCTATTCCTAGATATATACCCAAGAAAAATGAAAACACATGTTTACATAAAGACTTGTTTCCAGCAGCTTTATTTATAATAGTCAAAAAAACTGAAAACAACCCAAATTTCCATTAACTGATGAATGGATAAACAAATCTGATAGATTCATATTATGAAAGTATTCAGTAAGAGAAATGAAGAAGCCACTGATCCATGCAACAGCATGCATGAATTTCCAAAGCATGATGCAGAGTGAAAACTGCTGGGGACAGTAGGCTACATATTGTATGATTTCATTTTTATGATTTCTAAGGAAAAAGAAAAAGTACAGATCATTTGTTGCCAGGGACTATAAGTAGAGGGAGGAATTGACCATAAAGGGGCATGAGGGAAATTTTGAGACAAATAATAGCATTCTGCCAAACTGGGTAGACTATGGACAGGCAAAGGCTGAGCAGGAATGGCTACACCAAGCCAGCTTGGCTGTAATAGACATTGCATAGGGATTTATGTTCCCCGTTCTAACTACAGGTCTTACAAGTGCTCACCTCCTTTACAACCAGAGGAAGCACAATCCCCAGAGAAAAGTTTAACCTTGAGTAGAAGAGAAGGAAAGAGAAGTTAAAATACCTAGGTCTCATATTGCTATACTAAAGATAATTTGTGGACTTATATAATAAAGGCTCATGGGCCTTACTTTAAAGATTTTGTGAAGGAGACTGGGAACCTTCTTAAAAATATATGCCTGAGGGTCATCTGGATGGCTCAGTTGGTTAAGCATCCAACTCTTGATTTCAGCTCAGGTGATCATCCCAAGGTGGTTGGATCAAGCCCCACATTGGGCTCCGTGCTGAGCATGGAGCCTGCTTAAGATGCCCTTTCTCTCTCTCTCTCTCTATCTCTCTCTCTCTCCCCCACTATACTCTCTAAAAAATAAAAATAAAGCACTTAATTAAATATGTGTGTGTGTGTGTGTACATAGACTTACAATAATCCTGGTCCATGTTGCTCCAAGAACCTGAACCAGAGAAACTAACTTCTAGGAGAATTAGCTCAACCATGTGTTCTTGCCTTGATGGGAGAGGAAGAAGGTTCATGGTCCAATTATAGTTCAAGGTGGCAAGGTATGGGCTTACTTAAGTCTAGATTTCCTGTTCAATGAGATCCATCATGATGAGTGTGATGTGTACTAGAAGCACAAATGGAGAATGACAACCAAAGGACCAAAAATGACCTTATCAGAACTTCCTGCCACGCAGTCTTTCCCAACCTGGATTCTTCATCTGAACCACACATCACATAAATCATCTGAGTAGTGACTTACCAAATTCTTCCAAGAATGCTGCACATGTAGGACAATCTAACTGCATGGGAGAAAAGTAATTTTATTACATAATAGGGATTCCTTGGGTGTATTAGGGCTTAATTCTCTTTTAGGACCTTTGTTGAAAAAGGCTAGAGCAGAAAAGATATCCCATGCTAAAGGATCAAAAAGTGGGTAAAAAAGACAGTAAGTTTCAATGTGCAGACTCAGAAAGAGAGTAAAGACAGCAGAAATTCCCATGCTACGGGATAAGAAAATGGGCAAAGTACACAGAAGACTCTCATCTCCCAGATCCGCACACATACCCAGAGAAATTGCTGAAAGCCAGCAGTCTTCAAGGATGGCCTTTGTTCTCCTTTATCTATTACATTGTGCATTCATCATAAACAATAAGATCTAAAGGACTCATTTGCTTTTGTGTATTTATAGTGTGTGCATATGTGTATCTTTTTATGTGTATATACAGGCATTATAGGTTCTTATTAGTTAGCTTTCAGTCTCAATAACCTTGGCCCCAATCAAAAGTGGTCAGCTGAGGTTAGGGATGGGAGCAAGACTCCTAACCCATGAATTCTCTCTGCTAGTCATTATCCCTCAGGGAATGAACCTTAGTCACTAATTCTGCCAACCTCCCTCCTGCTTGGAGGACTCTATGATCCCCATATATTGTAAAGAAAATAATATGTTTAATCAATAGTCGTGGTGTGCACACTGACAGCTGGAATGTAAGCCTGTGGTTCCTTAGCAGGGACCCAGATTTGTCCTTATAGTGTTTATAAAGTAACTTGGTGATTTCCTATTGTTTCTGGCCCTAATGAACCCTTTACTTCTCATTTTAAGTAAGAAGTCAGCATGGTGCTTTGGAAAGAGCTTTGTTTTAAAAGGGAGGAGAGCTCGCATTTTTCCTTCCCCTACAGACACCTGTGAGGTGCTCTGTACATAATACTTAATACATATTTATTTAATTGGATTAAATTCTACTGGCTGTGACTCTAATGGCTCTATTAATAACATAATTTTTGCTATTACCTTGTATATTTATTTCCTTATCTGTTTATTATCTGTCTCCTCCCCTAGAATATATATTCCATGAGTTTAAGTTTCTTGACAGTTTTATTTACTGAAGTATTCCAAATGCTCAGAACAGTTCTTGGCCCCTAGTAAGTGATCAATAAATATTTGTTAAATAAATGAACAACCTTTCATTGAGCTTTGTGAAATATGACAGGCATTGTGCTAAACAATTTGATACAGATTATGCCATTTCATCAAATGTGTCTCAAACTTGAATGTGTAAAAATGTATACTCTGAGATCTTTCAAAAATGCAGATTCTGTTCAAGGGTGGGTGGGAATGGGATTCTGAATTTCTGACAACTTCCAGGTAGTGATGCTGTTTCATGTACTACACTTATAGTAGCAAAGATCAAATCCTCATACCAACTCATACTCCATCTACCATTCCCCACTTTATTCTTCAGAGAAGCAAAATGAAACCTTCTGAATATTCCATAACTTATCCAAGGTCATTAGCTATGACTAATAGAGTCTGATAACAGAAACAAAATATTATGTCTTTGAGTCACAATTCCTGAAAAATACATATCCAGGTATATGCATTTAGGTTGTGGCAGATAAAAGTTTCAAATATGCTTAGAGATAGCTCTCTATATCTCTAAGACATATTTCTATAGAGATGAAGTACCTCATTCATTCATTAATTCATTCATTCAATCAATCAATCAATCAATCAAAGATTTACTGAAGGTCACCTCTAGGTAGCTTTCTGTCTTTATGAATGTCTCACCTTGTTTTGAAGATGCATCTATATCCATCCAGACATCCACCCACCCACCCATCCATCCATCCATCCATCCATGTATACCTGTATTAAAAACAAGCAGTTTCTGTCACACCATTCTTCAGTGAAAACAGTCCACAGGTATCCATTAAGAAAACTCCACTATGCTCATGCTTTTTCTGCTCACCCTTAGATAAAAGTCCAACTGTCCTCTTACGTGGCACACAAAAGCTCATTCAGATTCTGGCCTGATGCATTAAGGATCTTTACTTAATGTTGTTTTTTTGTTGTGGTGGTAGTGGTAAAATACACATAACAAAAACCATTTTAAAGTATACAATTCAATGGCATTTAGTACATTTACAATGTTGTACAACCATCATCACTAATACCAGAACATTTTTATCACCTCATACCTACTGAGCAGATTCTCCTTTCTCCACTCCCTGCAGTTTCTGGCAATGACTACCATACTTTCTGTATCTAAGAAAGTCTCTATTCTGGACATAACACATAAATGGGATTATATATTATATGGCTTTTTGTGTGGCATGTTTCACTTAGCATCATGTATTCAAGGTTCTTTTGTTTTGCACAACTCAACACTTCATTCTATGTCTGGATAATATTCTACTGTATGAATATATCACATTTTTTCATCCATTCATCAGCTGATAGACATTTAGGCTGTGTCAGTAATTGTGAATAGTCCTGCTATGAAGATTCTTGTACATGTTTTTTTTTTGGTACTTGTTTTCAAATCTCTTGGTTAAATACCTAGGAGTAGAATTGCAAAGTAATATGGTAATTCTATGTTTAAATTTTGGAGGAAACACCAAACTGTTAGCCAGAGTGGCTGAACCATTTTACATAACCACCAGGTTTCAGTTTCTCCATATCCTTGCCAACAACATTATTATCCATGTTTTGATTATAGAACCTAGTGACTGCAGAGTGGTATTCCTCTGTGATTTTGATCATTTCCCTAAGCACTAATGGCTATATCCAAGGTCTTAAACAAAACTCTGAACTTGACTTAACATTCACTCTCTTCTTTTTTTTTTTTTTATAACTGATGTCCTTATAAGAAGAGGAGATTGGATACACTAAAGGACATGGGAACCCTTGTGCACAGAGTGACAGCTGTGTGAAGAGGCAGCAAAGTGGCCAGCTACAAGTTAAGGACTGTGAGTGGCCTTAGAGAAAACCAAACCACTGACACCTTGACCTTGGATTTCCAGCCTCCAGAACTGTGAGTAAAAACAAATCTCTGCTGCTTAAGCCATCCAGTCTGTGGTGTTTATTATAAAGCCCAAGCAAACTAATACAGCCCCATAGTGGAAGCTTAGGCAGGAATTGGCCCATTCAATATCTTGCTACATATAGGAAGCTTGGTGGTCCCTGGCTCTGGAATCCCCAATCTTTTATTAAGCACTGGCTTTAACCCTTACTAGCTGTGTGCCTTTGAGAAAGTGACCTTGGTTTTTCCAAACTATTTCTTCATGTAGAAAACAGGAATACTAATGGGGAAACTGTGGTTGTCCTACTTCATTACACAGGGTTTTAAATGAATGCATGGCCACTTACCTGCTCACATGAGTCTCACTCTGAAGGACTGTGAGGTTTAAAAGAGGGAATCTATGCAAAAGTGCTTTCTAAATTCTAAAGTGTTATAAAAATGCTCATTAATACAATCACAACATCTACAAAACTGTTAATGGGGGGGAAGGAAATCAATTGGTGTGTTATTTTGTTTTGAGTGTAGGGTCAGGGTGTAAAGTGGCAAACACGCCCCTCCGCTTGTCAGCAACCGACAATTAATCCATCTCAGGGTATTTTTAAACATCGAGAATCGTGTATTTTCCATTCACCAGCTGGAAGACTGCCATCCAAAACAGCCAGCATCAGCTATCAGCTAAATTAATACTTGCTGCTACTAAGAATTCATCCACCACCTCCTTCACTTCTACTAGTTCTTGCAAAGTAGCCAACACAGAGTTCCCTGGAGCTGAGCTTAGGCATATATGTGAGGCCTGATTTTCTCACTCTGATATCCATGGGATCAAGGATTCATCACCTATACAGCATCCATATGCCCTAGAAAATGTGCTAGACATTTTAATACATGTATTATCTTATGTAACACATCAATTCTTTAAAGTAGGGGTAATAACTCCATTTTAAATTCAAGTAAATTGAAGCTCAGAGAGGTCAGTGATTTTCCATTCACTCATTTGACATGTTACTAATTGAGCACTTTCATTTTGCTAATTCCTGAGTACTATCTGCTGGAGAATACAACATGAAACTTGCAATCTTGGTGAGGGAGAAGATCACAAAAAAATAAGCAAGCTAATATACTTCAGAATTTTAGTTCTATGAAGAATAGCCGATCACAACATGAGAGGTAAAAAACCTTAGTGAGGGGAATAGACAACACACAAACGTGCAAATGAACACAGATTTAAGTTCCACCAAGCGACTTCACAGAACGAGTGGTCAAAGTTCAGGAGCGTGGACATACTTTATTTCATCAGGAAACTGAAAGATGAAGAGTAGTCCACTATCCAAAAGGGCAACGTGGAAGCAAAGTCCGAATGATAGTGCATAAGTTTCTGTATCTGGCCCTGAAGAACTTTGTTCTTTTGTAGTATGAGAGTTGACACATTCTCTTTCTAATTAAAGTTAAAAAGCTAGGAATCTTAGTATAGACCCAAAGGTCAAATTGTAAGACTTCTTTTGTGATAGTTACCAACTGGTGTCTTAGGGAATTCATTTCTTCCTTCTGAGGTTAAGCTTTCAAACGTGACTTGTTAAACTTATAGTGCTATTCTGAGGATCAATGGGAGCAATATAAGTGAAGGTGTTTTAGCATGTACTATACAAACATAAGACATTACTGAAAAAAGAACAAATTCCTATAAGAAAATGTGATCCACCACTGTCATGCAAAGTGACATTAATCTAATTGGCTAAACCTCTTCCAGAAGAGTTTACCAAGTTGAATTCTTGAAAACAGCCCTGATCACAAACCTGCTGACAATCCCTTGTTAGCTCCCCATTGCCTCCAGGATAAGAAACGTGCCCCTCCCCCCAGCCTCATCATCATATTTGTGTCCTTCCACGAGGCTCCCAACCTCTATCATTGTTTCCCAAACTTCCAGTATTTTGAGAATCATCTAGGGGCTCATGTGGACTTGATAAGTATCCAGATTCCAAGGTACAATTAGTAACTTACTAAATCTGAACCTTGAACCAATGAATCTGTGTACAATTAATAAGTATTATGGGGGATTCTTATAATTGGCTTATATGGAAAAGTACTACAGGTCATTGGTCCTCAAACATATGTGTACATAAACATCACCTGGAGAACTTATGAAGAAGAAAAACCTCTGATAAAATTTCTAATTTAGGGTATTTTTTGTGCAACTGAGAAGATTTTTTTTAAATGTTTTTATTTATTTATGAGAGAGAGAGAGAGAGAGGGTGAGCAGGGAAGGGTCAGAGAGAGAAGGAAACACAGAATCTGAAACAGGCTCCAGGTTCTGAGCCGGCTGTCAGCACAGAGCCCGACGTGGGGCTCAAAACCACGAACTGTGAGATCATGACCTGAGCCGAAGTCAGACGCTTAACCGACTGAGCCACCCAGGCGCCCCTGAGGAGATGTATTTTTAACACCACTCACTGTCCCTAGCTGTTGTCAGTGGTCCATTGTTTAAATGTAAAGAAGACTGGTCGCGAATGGAATGAATTACTATCCACTGTACACTCTGAACTTCCACCTTCCTATCTTTCTCTCCACAGCCTACCATCAATTTAAATTCCACTTCTTACAAAAAGCCCTAGAATTTCTGCCTTCACCTCCAATGCCCTAGAGTTATTTAATATATTTTGGGAGAGATATGGACTTTCTAAAGTCACTCTTTGTCTTACAGCTTGGATTGTTATTAATGAGATATTGAAGGGAAAATGTAGAATCTGGAGACCAATTAGAAAGGAAGAGAGAGGAAAGGGGAGGGGGAAGGAAAGATGGAGGAATGAATCAAATATTTAAAGTTTGTTTTAAATATCAGAAATGGATATGGATGTCAAAAGACCCTGAAGTCAGAAAGTCCAAAAGTGATGTATCTCTCTCCCATGTTTATGTGGAGAATGAATATAGTGTAAGCTATTTTCTGATGGTGTAAGACATTTGTGCACCACTACCGAAATTCCTGGCTTCTGAGAACAGGGGAGATATTTAAGTAATCTTGAGATATTCTCCAGGGTGCTTCAACTCACATTTATTATAGATTTTAACTCTATCTGAGGAGTATATAATTCTTCCTCGAAAGGGGGCCTGTGAAAAAGAAAAAAATGAACAAAAGGGCACACAGAAAGAAAATAAATCATTTATCCAGGTAAACTATAATGCATCCCTAAATCTAATCTGCTATGTGATAGCCATTTCTAATATTTGTGTTGTTATCCCTTCCAAAATTCATAGGAGGAAGGCTAAATCCCCAATGTGATGGTATTTAGAGGTGGGAAGTAATTAGATCTTTGTGGTGAAGCTCTCAGAAATAACATTAGTGCCTTTATAAGATGAAACATCAGAGAAATGATGTCGCCGTCTCTGTCTACCATGTGAGGACACAGGAAGAAGGACACCTGCACACAAGAGAGCCTGCACGAATGACAGAATGTTGGAGCCTTGATGCTGGACTTCCCAGCCCCCAGAACTGTGAGAAATAACTATTGTTGCTGAAGCCAAGCAATTTATAGTATTCTGTTATTGCAGTCTGAACTAGAGACGGAATACAGCCCGCACTTGATTTTTCTGAATCATTGAGCCTTCCAATTGCCTGTGTATAACTTTCCCCAACTCAGCTACAATCACCAGTGAGAGAAAACGTGCCTTGAAACAAATGTGTTGAGCCAGCACCAAAGAGGTTTTGGGGGCAGCAGGTGGGGCAGAGGATGGCAATGGGTGAGAATAAAAGCTTTTTGAGTGTTTGCTCCATCAATGACGGTCCTGAATCATGAGGAGAGCCTCAAGGTTTGTTACCTGCAACAGATGGTGGGATTTCAAGTAGCCCTCACCTGTGTTCCAATCCCTGGAGGGTCTCCACTTTTTCTCCTGTGATAAAGCTAGTTCATTCTCTCTTTCTTAGAGTCTTCTGAAGCATGGGAAAACAGGTACCAAGTCTGACTTCCTTCTCTTTAGATCCACATTAAAAATGGTTTTGCCACCTGCTACCTATAGAGACAACTTAGGTGCTGTTTCTAGCCCACATAAATGATTGAAAAGTGGGAGATCAACCTAAACCATGCTTTTGAAAATAATAGTATGTTCATGTTATGTACACCACAGGACCCCCTCTTTTCCACTTCTGATGGACTTAAACTTTTTTACTTTCTTTTAAATTTTTTAATCTTTATTTTTAAGGGGAGAGAGAGAGAGGTGGAGGGAGGGAGAGAGAGAGAGAGAAAGAGAGACAGAGAGAGAGAGAAAGCGCAAGTGAGCAGGGTGGGAACAGAGAAAGAGGGAGACACAGAATCTGAAGCAGGCTCCAGGCTCTGAGCTGTCAGCACAGGGCCCAATGCAGGGCTTGAACTCATGAACTGCAAGTTCATGACCTGAGCCAAAGTCAGAAACTTAACCGACTGAGCCACCCAGGCGCGCCTGGACTTAAACTTTTTAATAGTTTCCAATACTCTTCTAAGTTAGACTAAAATAACTGATAAGCCTGTGAGGACATGCACCATCTAGCCTCTGTAATGGCTGAAGCTGGCCCGTCACATCTATTCTTGCCCATGGCCCATTCCCTTAGTCTTTCTTATCTCCTAGTCAAGACTCAGCCAAAATTTTGTTTCCTTAAAAAAAAATGTCTCCAGAACAGTGCAGGCTCTCTGCAGGAAGTTAATGGTCTCTTAGCTCCTGTATTTTTTTCTTTCTGTCACTTATTACAATTATAATTACAATAATAACAATTATGGAATTAGTGGCTTAATAAATTAGTGTTAAATTCTCTACTAGGATGTCAATTCCAAGAGAATAGGGGACCACTTTTATGTTTAGCATCCTCAGAGTTTAGTAGTATGTCAGGAGCCTAATAAACCTTTTTTGAAAGAATAGCAAATAGAAGTGAAGAATGTTTATAGGGAAAGCCTCTGTGTTGGTTTCCTTTGGTCTACATTTGCAAATATGCATAAATTAGTAGAATAGTAGGATGCATCTCTGATCTTCAAACTCCAGGCAGAACTGGCAGGTGCCCCTAATTCCAAAGGCCTTGGATGGCTGAATACACTCAGCCCTGAAAATATTTTCTTACACATTTTTAGAAGGCTCCCCCAATCCCCAACATGAAAATCTTGGCTTTTAATCCCTGCTTCTAGACCTGCTTTCTTTCCTTTGTACCATACTGAAATTTTAGACATAAGACTCACTTCTGTCTATCACTTTATAATTGTGAATGTATCTAAACCATTACTAAGCAGTATTACTGAAGATTTCAAGAGGTGGAAGGAGGCAGAAAAAAAATGTTTATATCACAGCAGTACAAACAGCCTTCGAAGTCTCCAGCCATCACCGATTCACCACTATGTGGTCCTCCCCACCACATGCACACTCTCAGTTCTTTCCTTCACCTTCTCCCAGGGTGTTTGTATATATCTAATATATATAATCTCCCCTAAACACTTCTCTCCTCATTCATGTCCCCTGCTTGATCTCAGGAGTTCCAAATACAATAATCTCCTATTCTTCAACAGATACATTTGCTCCCTTTTTAAAAGCCTTACCATATTGCAAAACGGAATCTGACCCACTTTGAGTAGTATTTTGGGTTATTTCTCTTAACAAAGATAGTTTCCTTCCCAAAAAGAATCTCATTGTCAGATGGTAAGATGTTATACCATTTTCATTTTATTGTTATCTCCTCTTTAGAAACTTCAATTTGAGTCATTTTTCCCCCAGGATGGTATATTTCTATAGAGAGTGATAATGGAATTACATAGAACAAAAGCTAGGGAGATAGATTCATCTGGGTTAAAATCTGGGATCTACAACCTAGGAGACCACAGATAAGTTCTTTAAAGTCTCTAATACTTCATTTCCCTATCTGCAAAATGAGGATAATAATGATTCTGAAAATTCTACTTACATGAAAGAATAGATCACTTCATTGTTTAAGCCAATATGAAATGCTTGATAAATAACCCCCTGTTGTAAGTTATTTCAGCACCACCTTTCAGTTCATTTGGTGTGTGTCTCTATATTTGCTCTAATACCACAGCTTGGAGCTTTAGTAATTCCTCACCAAGTAGTACTGACAGTCATAATAAAATAAAACTCATTATTATCTTACTTTTTAAATACTCCTAAGATACTGTGCAAGGACAAAAGTTATGATTTTATAATTATCTTTCACTTGTATCACTTTTAAAATAAACACATTTAGGGGTGCCTGGGTGGCTCAGTGGGTTAAGCATCTGACTTCAGCTCAGGTCATGATCTCACAGTTTGTGAGTTCAAGCCTCGTGTCGAGCTGTGTTGAAAGCTTATAGTCTGGAGCCTATCTCTCTATCCCTACCGCGCTCGTGCTCTGTCTCTCTTTCTCTCTCTCAAAAATAAATGAACATAAAAAAAATTCTTAAAATAAGCACATTTACTATGTTTTATCTATAAGTATAACATATCCATGCAACTTATGTTTATATATGTGAAATAACTTATAAAAGCTTGTTTCTTCCCCCTTGCCTATCTCTCAATGATTATAATACGTAATCATATGTATATACTTGTGCCTTCTCCTGTGGCTATCCAACATCCTTCCTGTTTGACCATTCTGATCACACTAAAAGTTTTCCCTTGGGAAGCCACCCTCTCATACTATATAATAGGCAGGTGAGAGTAGGACTGACTCTAGCCCTAAGTCACTGTAAATTAACTCAATGTGTGGCATTCTCAGAGCCATAGTGTTAGTCTATAAAAGGCCCAGTTAGAGTTAATATAGGATAATTTGCTTGACTGTTGTGGGAACACACCTGGTCTATTCCCATGATATGAATAAGGAAGCAAGAAGTCCTAACTGCTGATGGTAACCATCTTGTAGCCATAAGGAAAATCAGTCTGGCACTAGGCAGAAGGAAAAGCTAAGAAAACTATAGATGGATGAAGATTCAATCTGACCAAAATGTTCCTAAGCCCATATATTTCTGGCTTTTCCAATTATGTGAAGTAATCAATCCCTCTTTTATCACTGAGCTAATCACAAGTGGTATTAGTAACAACCTACCAAAAGCAAGCTAAAGAATACACTCATTACCTTTGTGATTTATATTTTCCGTTCAATTTTGTTTTATGTTTCTACATTTGCAACAACATCATTATTTTTTTTATTATCTGATAAGGCTAGACTACTGTTATGATATTCTTTTATTGAATATTGGACCTTTCACCTACTTACATTTCCAAATAAATATAAAATCATTTAATTAAGTTTCAAAGATAAGACAGTTTGAATTTTGACTTGAATTACATTAAATCTAAAAATCAAGGTTAATAGACTATTTTCCAATATTTTCTCTTCCCATTTAGGAACCTAGTGTATCCAACCATTTAATCAAATCTTCTTTTAAGTTCTCTCTAATATGATTTTATAGATTTATTTATGACTACATATTGCCCATTCAATTTATGCTTCAATATTTCACAATTTATTACTATTCTGAAAGGATGGTTAAGTATTTTTTTTCCCAAATGGTAATTGTTAATATACTAATATTCCTCTTGGCAGTTTAGAGTAGTTTTCAGAAGCATAGTACCTTGAAAGCAGATCACCTGAATCTTCAAGTTAGTCAGCCACTAACTACCTTTATTTCCTTGGACAATTTACTTACTCCTGTGTCCCAAAGAACCCAATCTCAAATGAGACATTCCTCATAAGGGTGTAGTGAATATTAAAAGTGTTAATACATGGAAAACACTTAGGATAGTACCTGAACACATAAGAAGCCCTCTATAAATCTTAGTTATCATAATTTCTTGTTGTCGTTCATTTATTGTTGATGTTACCCACGTTATTACTTCTAATTGCTTTTTTAAAGCTGATTTTGGATTAGTGTTTTCCTATCTACCCATTCATCCATCTAACAACCTACCTACCTATACTATACCTATTCTTCCCTTTAACCTTTCTATGCAAATGAATTTGTGAGAAGGTATAAAATTATAATTAGCATAATATTGGTGGACATAAAAATATTAGTGGTCATGGTATTTTATATATAAAATTATAAAGAGATGTCAATGGATTTTCTTCATTGACTGTAATAATGTTTGTGACATTTGGTTTTACAGTGACTCTATTATATTAAGAATGGGTCCTTTCTCTCCTGCTTCCTTCCTTTGCTCATTTCTGTCTTTCTCCTTTCTTATTTCCTAAGTGGTATAGAAAAATGTATTTTTATAGGAAAACCTCAAACAATAACAAATGTTAAACAATAAAAGTTGAAACATTTCCATCAACACTGACTCTATCTTTGCTTCCAATAAATTATTTTTTTTTCTGAATGTTTATTTATTTTTGAGAGAGAGAGAGTGCTGGAGGCTGGCTCCAGCAGGTCCAGGGGTCCCTGAAGGATGGACGGTGTTGGCGAGAGAGAGTGAGAGAGCCCCGAGACCCTTTTTGATCACTAGGCAGGCATCTCTGTCCTGTTGGTTTTGGCGTCTTTATTTATAGGTCAAATGTTAACATGGCATTAGAAAATGGAATTTTTACAATGGATAGCTCTCTGTGATAAGATGTTTTTGGAAATGTACAGAAACAGGTTTTACAGAAGTATTCTTGCAGAACTGCCCCAATTACAGTGAGGTTGAGTAACTAAGAAAATAACAGGGTGTTCACATTTTAATAACACTAAGATTAAGTCATAGGTTTGTAGATACTCTTATCCATCCTCATCACAGCTGCCAGGGTAAGGGAAGGTGTTTGTGGAAAGTAGGCCTTAGGGAAGGGGCTGCTATACACCATCAGTTAGCACAGGTGTGTGTACTAACTTATCTTCTGCCCTTATCTGTTCCTTCTCCCTAAGTTAGGCTCTTTGTCTCCAGGCAAGACTTGATTTTCCAGTTATATTCTTTATGGCACCGGAAAGCCAACCATACCTTTAAAGAGTTTAGCCATTTCCAATACATAGAATAGCCTCTCTTCGAGTACATTTACCTTTGTGTCTAGTTTTATGATTTCTTGACTAGCTAGGGCATGAGAGACATTTTTGGTTAGTTGATTTACATGTTGAGCTGTATGAATATCTTGGACTAATGCAACGGTAGAAACAGAATTGTACATGTAAAGGTCAATCTTTTATGAGTAAGGGTCAATAGCCTGTTCATAGCTCACGGGAAAGTATGGAGAGAAACAGGACCTGCTGGAGACATGATGTCTGTTCACATAATCAAAAGAAGAAGTTCCCACAATAAGTTCCTTTACAAAGTGCAATCATCATATCAGGGCCAGAATAAGGGGACAAGTCACTCCCGATATTGATCAAAAAGGTACCATAGGGGTCAGTGCTCAAGCAGGAATAATTGAGTGGGGGTGAATATCGGTCGTCATCTGATTGGCAAGAGACCGTGCAAACTTGCTTTAACCTCACCAGGAGTTTTCTCGGCTAGTGGGCTCAGAATGGCTCCCAACGAGAGAGAGAGAGAGAGAGAGAGAGAGAGAAAGAGATAAAGATCATGAGCAGGGGAGAGGCAGAGAGAGATGGAAATCTGAAGCAGGCTTCAGGCTCTGAGCTGTCAGTACAGAGCCCAACACAGGGCTTGAACTCATGAGCTGTGAGATTATGACCTGAGCAGAAGTTGGACGCTCAACCAACTAAACCACCCAGGTGCCCCCATTTCAATAAATTTTCTAATTAAGAATTGAGTATGTATCTCTAAAGTCTTTGTGTGTATGTGTGTATGTATGGGTGTATATACATATACAAATATAATTTGAAGGGTTTGTTTTTCCTGTCAATTTATTTTTTTAACCTTTCAATTATTGTACAGATCGATATACACTTTCTTTTTAATTGCATAATATTCCATGACCTCTGAATAATAACCCCAGGAAGTTTATGACAATTTATTTAACTATATCTTTCTAAGTGGATATTTAGAGATTTCAATTTTTCACTATTAGAAATAGTACTTTAATGAATATTGTTATATATAGAATATAGAATATGTAGAACTTTGTTGCAATATTCTATAATCATCAAAGATGTAATGGTATGATTAATACAATGATGTAATAGGTGTGATACATCATAGATGTAATAGGTATCAACAAAGATATAATTCAATAGATAGTTTCCTACCAGGAATTCATCTGATCCAAAGGCACATAAACAACAACAATAAACCCAGAGTCCAATAAACCCTTATATAATAATGGAAAGGGTGGTGAAAAACTATACTACAAATTGATAAAATATAAAATGGCCATTGAACTATGGTAACAGGGACACTGGGTGATAATTATGTACTATTGATATCTTAGAAACATGAAAAAAAACATCATAATAACATAAAGCAGAACTGCTAAAAATATATGGAGAATGCCAGACATATAATTAGAGTTATCAGATTCAGCTCATTATTTTTACTGTGTGACAGTTATAGTAGGAAAAGAAAAAAAACACACTTAGAGAATTTGTTCCTAGGGTGGGAAGATATATCACAGTCCTCAAAAAAAGATTATTTTTTAAATTAAAGAGAATTTTGCCCCAGTGTAGGCATTATTAAAAATTTTTTTTAATGTTTTTTTATTTATTTTTTGAGAGAGAGAGAGCGCAAGCAAGCCAGGGAGGAGCAGAGAGATAGCGAGAGAGAAATCCAGAGCAGGCTCCCTGCTGTGAGTGCAGAGCCCAATGTGGAGCTCAAACTTACAAACCGTGAGATCATGACCCAAGCTGAAACCAAGAGTAGGAAGCTTAACTGACTGAGACACCCAGGCACCCCTCAGTCCAGGCATTCTTATAGCTCATTTCTCTTCTCTGTCCTCAATGCCATATCTAAAAAGTTGATACCGTGACTGGGTCACAGCTATTAAGGGAACTATCTCAATTTCCTCAGATTCATAGCATGGAAGAACAGCTGAAAACTACACAGAAAGTTTGTTTATTTTTTAAAATTATATATATATAATCTCCATCCCTTCATAGGGAACACATGTTCTTTTTCTATAAATAGAGCTCATATTTAAAATTTTGAAAATTTACCAGCTAAATTGCAGAAAAGAAAATCTGTATTCTTCAGATCCCAAGAACAATTCTTAATAACTAGAAATTAAAACTACAAAATTTGAATACAGATGACCAATAATTGAAAACAGTTTTGAAAACTGAATTCCTAACCAATAGTCAGGCAAGAGATTAAATGTGGAGCCACAGGGTGGGAATTTGTTACGTACGATGTGCAAAATTGTCTGGAGTGTTTCTTGAACGTTTACAGTCTTATTCAAAATGAATTATATGTGTCAAAAGCAAAATGTTTTCATCTCAAATAAATAAAATAGAATAGATATTTCATAATATTTCAAAAAAATATTTCAAAAATGAGATTTATTATTAAATATGATAAAAAAATACATAAAAAGCCTTTTATAAAACATCTATGCCAAGGGCCCAGCGTGACAAAACCTTATATCTAAATGAATGAGGACACTTCAAAGATTTTGTTTTTCATATAGACCTACACATGTCCATTCAGTCATCAAGGTATAGGTCCCACACTCAAACTTTGGGATAATTTGATGATTATGAAAATTTTAGACACGTATGGACTCCAACAATGCAGACACTCAGTAATGCATCATACATAGGAAAGAAAGCAATTAAATTTTGCAAAGGGAAAAAAAAGTCATTGGAGAAAACACACAATTCGTATCCTAGTTGGGACACTTTGGTTTTTTTAAGCCAAAATCTGACACTTTGCTACTGCTGTATCACATTGCCTTTTTTGAACTTCTCTTTTATCTTCTGTAAAAGATGGAGCTGGAAAACAGGAATCTATGCCTTTTACTAAATATTATGCTTTGATTCTTATTTTCAGATCTCAAGAGTACACTATGGAAAAATGGTCTCAGAGACATCTGGAAAAAAAAGGCAGATTGAATAAATGTGTGTATCTCTGTTTTCTCTTTAAATGTTATAGTAAGGGGAGTTTAAAAAGTGATAAACCTAGAAGGAATATGCACTTTTTTCATAGCCTTAATGCTGGATAAATAGTATTTAACATATTACTTTGTTATTATTTTAAAGCAGAGAAAGTTTAAATCTAAGAGTCTGCAAAGGATGGTGGCAATAGGAAATAAGTGAGGTGCATCAGCACTGAGGAATGGGAAAACAGAAATGAGAAACATCCAGTTTCAGAGCACCTGGGTGGCTCAGTCAGTTGGGCTTCTGACTCTTGATTTATGCTCAGGTCATGAACTCACAGTTGGTGAGATCCAGTGGCACGTCAGGCTCTGTGCTGGCACCATGGAGCCTGTTTGGAATTCTGTCTTTGCCTCTCTCTACTCCTCCCCTGCTCACTCTCTTTCACTCAAAAAAAAAAAAAAAAAAGGAAAAAAAGAAAAGTTCAGTTTTTCAGAAGGTAGCAGCAAGGTTTTGGATACAATGAGAAGTATTGGATGAAAGTATGAATAAAGAAATTGTTCCCAAATTCTCCCTTTTAGCACACAGAGCCAGGAAACTACTCCCATACCCCACTTCTGGAAGTAGAAAATACGTTTACTTGTTGAACTAAACCAGAGAAGCACAGGAGCAGCAGAGAACAGAGGTGAAAAGAATTAGATTAAGTGTAAATCTACCATAATTCATCATGAGACCCCTACAGCCTCTTTTCTCCAACTTAACTAGGGTTCACTCCCCAAACTAGACACTGAAGGATTCCTATGAAGAAAAGTTGATTCAACTTACAAATCAGGGTATTTACTGCCAATCTCTCCACATTTTGATCAATTACCTTGAAGGAAACACAGTAGGAAAAAATGGGTGTGCTTAAATAACTTATTTAAATATGGATAACACCTAGAGACTACCAGAAGTTTAAGAAAAACTTCATTTTAAAGGTGACAAAAACAAATAAACAAATAAAAGGAACTGGAGGAAAACAATGTTTTCAAAGCACTGATGAAATAATGGCTAATCAAAATCACTAGATGGCGAAGATAAAACATTAAAGCTGCAAATAAAACAAAATCAGAAAACAATGCTACTGATACAGAAAAATCTGTTATAAGATGGTGGACAGGACTGATAAGGAAATTCCTGTCCCTGATCAAAGACTCTCCCTTCTGGGTTCTTCTTCCCACCCTGCTTGTCGCATACGTTAATGAGGAAAGTAACAGACTATAAATTGTTTTCTCTGCTGATGCTCTGGGCTCAGACCTCTGGAGAATGATTTCCTCTGAGCCCACTGATGTAAAATAAACCTCCTGCCTTCCAAGATCTCCAAGTGCCACTTGGTTCTTCTGCCAGGTGATCTAGACGAGATTCTGTAACATTATAAATAAAAGGAGGAGGAAGGAAGGAAGGGAAGAAGGAAGGAAGGGAATAAGGAAAGGAAAGGAAAGGAAAGGAAAGGAAAGGAAAGGAAAGGAAAGGAAAGGAAAGGAAAGGAAAGGAAAAGAAAAGAAAAGAAAAGAAAAGAAAAGAAAAGAGAAAAAAAGAAAAGAGTAGGCTTAAAATAGAGTCACTTGTGCTCAGTCCCAAGTCATCAAATAAGATTTAATATCTAATCTAATTGTGGTTTCAGCCTCTCTCAGGAATGTGGCCTTTAACTAGTCAATCTGGAATTAATTACCTTGTCAGCACTAGTGAGATAATTTGCATAACAGACCCCAGCCCTTTCAAAGAAAGGTGAACTTGCCAGAAATAATCTACTCTTTGTCAGAAACTTTCTTTTTCCTTCCCTTTCTGCCTATAAAAGCCTTCCATTTTGTACAGCTACTCAGAGCTCCTTTCTGTTACCTGGATGGGATGCTGCCTCATTCATAGATCATTGAAAAAGCCAATTAGAGCTTTGAAGTGACTTGGTTGAGTTTTGTTTTTTAACAGATTTGATGGCAGTGTTGGGACCAAAGGAGACTTCTGTCAGCTCCAGAGACAAGGAGAAACAAGAGTATGATACCCAAGAACTCTTCTGAATTCACTTGTCCTTCTCGCCATTACCAAGGGCAAGCTTCTCTCAGTTCTGAGTTCTGTTCTTTTTGTGTTGAGCTCTCAATCTAATTTGCTTTACAGTGCAGGCCAGGTCAGCTTGAGCTGGCCATCAGTTCTGCCCCCAGTGTTTCTTTCAGAATACAACTCTTATTTACTTAGTGGAAACCCCCAGCACTTGATTCTGTCACAAGATCCACATGGGAATTGTTAGTGGCAGTTTATAGTTCTTCACTGACGTGGAGCCAGAAGTCTACAGTCCCCATTTCTTCAGGTCTGCTGGTTTAATCCTTTGTCCAGTTCATGTTTCCATGGTGGGAACCAGTGGCGGGGCACACAAGGCCTTTTCTTGACCAGGAAGCCATAATATCTCTTGGTTACTGTCAATACATTCATGTGCACCTGTTTGTCTTATTTTGTGTAGATAAAGGCTATTGCTAATGGGAATTTCGGAAGCAGCCCCCAAATTGGTGGGCAAGGGTCAAGCATTTGAAAGCTGTTAGAATGCCCACCACCTAATCCCAGGATTCTCACGTTAAGATAAATTGGTCATGGGATGGAAGAGATGGACGTTGGGACCCCTGCCAACCTCAAGAAAACTTCTGTGCAAAAGGTACACTGTTAAACAACCACACAATCCCCAACCCCATGGCACATCCCTTTTAGGTATTAATCTGGCACTGAGAGACCCAAAAAGGCTGAGCTAAAAGAAATGAAATCTTTTAAATTTCAACAGTTAAGCATGACTTCTTCCAGCATACCATCTTATTTTATGTCTAAGAAATGTAGTCTTGAAAGCTATAGATATCTCCAAACATGGTAAAATCTTACTAAAAGCAACCTAGGTTACAATGGCCTCTATGATAAATATTCCTACTAGTCAAGATCATTTAAGAGGTGCATTTTAAACCAAGGGCTCCCAAATCAAGTAAGCAGAAGGTGTATTTATTTTAAGTGGCATGATGAGGCCTCCAAAAAGCTTCAAAAATGCCCAAATCGCTTCATTGAAAGCTATGTACTAAAGGGCTAGTGAAAAAATACACACAAGGTACCCAAAAGACTGTCAAACTCCCAACTGTTCTCCTAGGCCCTCCTTCATTTGAATATTCACTCTATTGATCCCAACTGTCTTTTCACTCTAAAGAGACTACACATCCGTAAACAAAAGTCTTTCAAGTTAATATCCTTACAGACCCTCCCATATCCACTCTCAAAGCTGAGCCCCTATTTCAGCCACGAGGCCACTCCCAGGTTGAGAAGACTTATTCATTTCCTGGTTAACTGCTACTTTCTTTCCTTAAACAGCCAAGGGAAACTAAAATTAAAATTAATGAAAAATCTTGCCAAATTCTTTTAGATATCAGAGCCTGCAGAGCAGATCCTAGAAAAACTGGCAGAAGGTGGGTAAGGTTGAAAATTATTGCCAGACACACACAGCTCTTGGATCTCTATAGAGTAGAGGCTCCCTTTATGACCCAGGGGTTGGGGTCCTGCAGAAACAGCTAAGAGGGAGGGTCCTTGGCTTCAAGGAGGGTAGAAATCAAATGTGAGCCAGCTGGTGGGGGTCAGGGGGTTGTGAAAGCAGAGTTTATTGAAGATACATAGAGAGAGTTTCAGATGCAGCATCCAGGAGACTTAGAAAGGCAAAAAGGGAGTCTTATCTTTGTTCGGGGTCTGGGTTTTATTTTGTTTTGTTTTGTTTTTAATTGAGGATGGTGGCCTGGTGTGTGTCCTCTCAGGCACCCAGGAACTAGTTAGAACAAAGACAAGGTCCTAGGTATTATTCCCTGGAGCCAGGGAGGGCTTGGCTTTGAGATATTATAGCTTCTTCCATTTTCTCAGCTAGTCCTTCCTCAGATGTTGTCCATTCTAAGGAAATCAGTAACCCCTTGTCCCTTACCAGGAGACTATATGCTGTTTGCATTACAAGGCATGTGTTGAGTGTGCTGGGGGTGCAAGTCCTAGCAAGAATAGAAACTGGAACAGAAGCAGAGAAAAACTAAAACAGCTTTTTCTCATGGAGTATCTTTGGTTTCCCTGTCTCATTAAGATCTTGGCTGGGCTTCCTGCCTGCTTAGAATGGAGAGGTTGTTGGCTCACTCTTTTAACTATTTTGGGAGTCACCCACCTGAGGATAGTATCTCTTGCACTTTCTTTGCGGAAACCTCATGGGTCCATAGGGTTGTTAGTTTAATAATGCCAGGGCCATTTACTGTTTGGTGTAGCTGCAACCAGATAAGATATTTGAAAGAATTTAATAATTTTGTGATCAGAAATTTGGCCAAACTGTAAGTTGATATTCAGTCTGATAGAATTTTTTAAGCCTTCTTTCCTAAGCTAAATGTACCCAGAGGCAAAGAAAAACAGTCCACAACAGGTGGATGGGCGTGTCAGTCCTTTGATAAGCAACTAACCTCACCTATTCATCTCAAAAGGCTTGGAGGCATGGTAAAAATTCTGGCCTTAGGATACAAAAGTCCTTAAAGAAACTTGTACTCTTTTCCTGTGGCTTTGAGATGTAAATGTTCTACTTGATCCCTCCAGGAATACTCATCCAGGCCATCACCTTGAAATACAAACTTCTGGGAGGTAATGCTTACCAGAAGAACAACAAAAGGAGAAAATGTCATTTAAAACTTGGGTAAATTAGAAACCTTTAAATCATCCTCTCCACAAATATTAGTAAAAAGGTTTAGCCATCTGAGAAGGTAACCTTAATGTATTTCATCTGCCTGAAGTAGAAGTTAAATCTAATCTCTCTTATAACCAGTAAATTTTGTACTATTGTACCCGATTCATGGCATTAGATTTTAAATGGAAACTATAAGGTCTCTGTTTGCATTAGTCTATTTATGTGTGTCTGTCTGTATCTCTCTCTCTCTCTCTATCATTAGTCTATTTGTGTGTGTGTGTCTATCTATCTATCTACCTACCTATCCATCCATCCATCCATCCATCCACTAGATGTATGGAATTTTTCTGTCTCCAGATGGTATTACTAAGATTAACTTGTAAAAGAGCTCTATATAATTGGCTTATATGAATTAAGGGTCCCTAAATTTCTCAGAAATATAATAGAAACACAAATATCTTTCAGGTTCACATGATCTGGGAAAACATTTGGTATTAAACCTAATTTAAGTTTTTTGGTTTAATTAAAATAGACATGTCTGTAGAGTTATCAACAGTGAACATGATGCAGACATAAAGCTTTTATCCTACCCAGTTTATTAGTCAAATAAGTTCATTATCTGTTATAAAATTTGCCAACAACACAAATTTGATATGATGAAATTTCCATAAGTAACCTACACCCAATAGTTGAAAACAAGTGAATTAAATAGATGCAAGTAGGATAAAAGTTTATAGGTGAACTTTTTAAATAGTTTCCCTAAATCTTTTTGGAAACTTGAAACCTTAAAATTTTGCTAAGTTAAATTAAATGATGAATAATCATTGGCTATCTTGGCTATTTCCAAATAAGATAAGATATTGAAACATTAATTACTGAACATAGGCTTAATCACTTTTGGCTTCTCCTTACAGAGAAACTAAAGGTATTTGGGTCTATTAGTCAACATGTTTTGGGCCACAGTGAAAAATTTACTATGAAAAAAATGTTTCTAGGAATAATAAAAAGTATTTGTAAGTTTATCAAGCTACAGAATACTAATGTAAGATGGTTTCAGTTGTTTAGTTCTTTCCCTCCAAATTAAGGATTTCAGAATTCTAATATGTATGGTTACAACCACTAGAAATTAAAAAAAAAAAAAAAAATCCTCGGTGGGGTTTTGGAGTGATGGTGGGGTTCAAAGCTGATGGCCATGAGAGAATTCTTGAGATGTCTTTGGTGCAAAAAAGGTGATTTTATTAAAGTACAGGGACAGGACCCCTGGGCAGAAAGAGCTGCACTGGGGTGGTGAAGACTGACTGATTATATACTATGGAGTGGGGGAGGTAAAGGCAAAAGGGAGGCCTCCAGAAGGACTTTCATATGCTAAAGAACTCAAGCCAGGCTATTGTCAAGCTAAGGTTGTTTTCCTTCCAGTAAGGCATTTACATTAGGAAGGTAGGGGGTTTCTGGAGAGATGTTATATTATGTATTTGCCTCAAGTATTTGTCAATGGGCTGCAGGTTATAAGAAAATTTAATTTTATCTGACATTACCTTCATGCCTTTGTTCTCCACATCACTATGGAGGGGAGGGTGATGTAGGAGATCTAGGAAACTGAGTCCATAGGTTTCTGGAGATCAGGCTCTTGAGAAGATTGCTTTTTCTCATAATTTACTAAGACATTTGTAAGCTGATGGAGACTCAGATTCTGTATGACTGTGATCTCTATCAGCATTTGTTTCCTCCTTTCTTTTGTTCCTGTGCAGCCAGGAGTGCCTGAGGAATGTCACAGGTATCCTACTTGGGGGTGAGGGCGGGGGGAGGTTGAGGGGTGTCAGCTTGCCTTATACTCCCTCATCTCAATATGCAAGGAAAGTAGGATGTGTGTGCCAGTAAAAGAAAATATGAGGAATAGAGATTCATTTTTGCTAGTGAAAAAGAAAGTAATTTTACTTTAACGTGAAACGGGCTATTCCAGAATGGGAAAGAGGAAAACATGACAAAATTGTAGAAGGACAAAATTGTCACTGTCTAACAGTGACATAATATCCTATATGACTGCTTTTATTTTTATTTTTTAAATGTTTGTTTATTTTTGAGAGAGAGAGACAAAAGGATGAGTGGGTGAGGGGCAAAGAGAAAGGGAGACACAGAAACTGAAGCAGGTTCCAGGCTCTGAGCTGTCAGCACAGAGCCCAACATGGGACTCAAACTCGTGAACAGGGAGATCATGACCTGAGCCGAGGCTGGATGGATGTTTGACTGAGCCGCCCAGGTACCACATGACCAAGTGTATTTAAACCTTCTGATATGTTTGACAAACTGATAAAAATCAAATTCTAAATGAGGTCTAAACTTCAGGACTTTCTAGAGGGCCTCTGGAAAATCTCAAAAGATGTGTTTTCTCTTCTTATAAAATAGGAGATGTTAGGCATATTTGATATGCTAAATTACATGAGAAGAACTGTCAAATAACAAGTAATACTAAGCTTTCTTTATGTTGCATTTGTATAGGCATATGTTCTTAATATTCCAGAAATTGTATGAAATTCCTAGAGTCTGATATGTCCTGGGATAATGCTATCATCATAATTATAGTTATCATTTTAAAATGTGTGCCTCAGGGGTGCCTGGGTGGCTCAGTCAGTTGAGCCAGATGCTCAGGGTCATGGGATCAATTCCATGTCAGGCTCCACAGTGAGCATGGAGCCAGATTAAGATTCTTTCTTTCTCTCTCCCTTCCTTTGCCCCTCTCCCTGGCTCATGTTCTTTCTCTCCCTCTCTAAAATTAAAAAAAAAAAAAAAAAAAAAAAAACGTGTCTCAGATTTTTTAGTTTAGAAAATAACTAAATCTCCTTGTCAATTCCATTATAATAAACTCTCACAAGGTCTTTAACAATGGGTATTTTAAAATGTGTTGTGTGTGTGTGTGTGTTTGTGTGTGTGTGTCTGACTTACAGATAATTAGTTTTACTCAGAGGCTTTTGCAAAAGTATTCTGCAAAAGTGTGTCATCTTCAAGCAGATTCATGGAAAGCACTTTGTGACAAGTACAGGTTTCTGATAACTAAGATCATAAAACTGAACTGGGTCAGAATTTCCAGAACTAGTAGAAAAACTGGATTCAAGCAGAACAAGTATTAATTACATGGGACTGAATGAAGAAGGATGATCATAATTCCTTATGACTTTTTGTTTGAGACACTGTTGGTTCTTCAATGTTTTGTTTTTCCAGATTTAAGGAAATCTTTTCTTAAGCTATAACTTAGAGTAATTTGATAAAGTGTATCTTTGTAAACAAAGATGAAACATTTACTTTTTCTTCCACCATGCCTCCAAAATTTGGAAATTCTTGAGTATTCTTATCATAGGCAATATAGTTAGCTATTTACATAAGTTCAATAAGAATCTGTTCTTCTAGTAACACAACACAATTAGAAACATTGGTTACGTGGCCAAGACTTTGACTGGAATATCATATTTGAGATGGATCTACATAGACTCAGATATGACCTGAGCTTATAAGGTCAATCACTATTCCTGCTGCACTTATGTAAATAATCAGGCCAAGTTTAGTGTAAACAAATTAACTTTATTGTGATTATCTTTGGAAAAAAATTGGGATGACTGTAGAGAGAAAAGTTATGTTTCCACCTATGAGATACTAACTTCTAGTCCTGCTAATCATCTTTGAAGTTTTGTTATATACCTGTAACCTGAACTGGATCCTGAGTTCTTCCATTTCCTCAAATACCCTGGCTACTACTTTCTAAACTAACATTTACAATTTTCTCCCACCTTTCTGACTTGGAATCACTAAGAACAAAGACTGCCCTTTAATCTCTTGGAAGGGACTAAACTAGATCCTCCTCACTACCCAGTTCGCATCCAAACTTCAGAGACTTGACATATGTAGGTATACATACATCTCACAGCTAAAGAAGCCTCCACCACACAACTGGTCCTGTGCAGATGCCAGAGGTCTCTAAATCAAATTGACGAGGAAGAGCAATAGCTGGCATTGATGTAGAATGCTTCTACCCAAAATGCCAGATCAAGACTTCCTACTTTTACTCATCATAAATCCCTTTCTTTTCTTTCTTTCCTTTACTCTGGCTTTGACCTACCTGGAAAGACATCATCATCTGTATCTTCCAGGCCATTGCTAAGTGGGGGTAACCTTTCAGGCTGCCAGATCTGTCATTAAAAACAAACCCCCTAAAAACACATGATCTGTTCATTAACAGTGTAACCTTAGTAGGAGTGGTTTGTGTCCTAACAGAATTTATCTTTGTCTGTGGTAGTTATCATTCTCCTTGGGCCTATGAATGCCTAGATGGCTGAAACAGTGCTTGTTAGGTTATCTAACTATGCCCATAACTGTTTCCAAATGGACTAAGGAAGATACATCATTAGTCAGCTCACCTGAAATTACGTCACTGAATTAGAAAGGACCTACCAGGAGTTTTTCATGATTCAGGATTTGCTTCCATTGAAACAGCCCTAGTTCCCTGGTAAGAAGTAAATATAAATTAGGGGCACATTAGTGGCTCAGATGGTTTAGCCTCCGACTTCAGCTCAGGTCATGTTTCATAGTTTGTGAGTCTGACCCCCCCGTCCAGCTCTGTGCTGACAGCACAGAGCCTGGAGCCTGTTTTGAGTTCTATGTCTCTGTCTCTTCCCATGCTTATACTCTGTCTCTCTGTCTCTGTCTCTCTCTCAAAAAAAAAAAAAAAAAAAAAACATTAAAAAAGAGAGAAGTAAATGTAAATGAAGCTATAATCATGAACTTTTCCTTAAGTCAGTTATTTATTTATTTATTTATTTATTTATTTATTTATTTATGAGAGGGAGAGCACTAATGGGGGAGAGAGGGAGAGGGAAGGAGAGAGAAAGACAGAGAGAGAAAGAGGGAGGGGGGAGGGAGAGAGAGAAAGATAGAGAATCCTAAGCAGGCTCTGTGCTTAGTGCAGAGTCTGATTTGGAGCTTGATCCATTACCCTGAGATCATGACTTGAGCTGAAATCAAGAGGTGGATTCTCAACCAAGGAAGCCACCCATGCACCCCAGGAACCTCCTTAGCTCTTAAAAGTATTGCAAGAATCCACTGCTAAAACAATAGCAACCCCCGCCCTCCCGCCCCCATTGCAAATCCTAGAGTCTCTGGACAAAATTCTTGATAGCAAGATAAGCATTAATTAGCTTTTAGCTGAGTAAGGAAATTTCTGTGCTGTGGCCAATACCATTTGCTGAACCTGGATTGATGCTTCTGGGGGAAGTTGAAACTCAGTTATGTAAGATCACTAACAAGTTATTAGGTTTAAAATGTTGCATCCTGGGGCTCCTGGGTGGATCAGTCAGCTGGGCGTCTGACCTTGCCTCAGGTCATGATCTTATGGTTCATGGATTTGAGCCTCACATCAGGCTCTGTGCAGACAGTTTAGAGTCTAGAGCCTGCTTTGGATACTGTGTCTTCCTCTTTCTCTGCCCCTCCCCTATTCTGTCTCTGTCTCTGTCTCTTTCTCTCAAAAATAAATAAACACTAAGAAAAAAAGAAAAAAAGAAAGTTGAGTCTTTCAGCAAGGCCTGAAATCGAAATTATTGAATTTCGATTGGTTTGGGTCTTGGACACCATGGCTCCAAACTGCACCTCAGACATTGGGAATTATTCAGCTTATAATAATTATCATAGTTTCCTTGGTGGACTATATTTTCTCAAAAGCTTAAAATGCATGTTTATAGCCACTTACCATCAAGTCAATGATTTCCCTAAGACTGAGCATCAAAAAAGGAACAAAGAAAATGACCAAATAAAAAACTGTGAGCATGAAGTCATGATCTGTGAATATCACAGATATTCAGGAAAATAAGATCATCACCTGTGAATATCACACAGAGGACCAGTAAAAGCGGCAAAAACTGCAGAGACTAGCTGGAAGTGGCACTAATGTCTTAAATGTTGGTCACAGCTCTCAGTTAAGGTGAAAAACCGATCAAAAAAGGGGAGTTGTTAAAAAAAAAAACACAAAAAACCCACATACATACACAAAAAATAAAACACAAACAAACAAAAACAAACCTAAAATGGAATCACTTGTGCTGATTCTCATGTCAACAAACCAACAAGTAAGTTCTAATGTAATTACAGTTTCAGCCTCTCCCAGGAAGGTGACCTGTAACCTGTCAATGTAGAAGTACCTGGTCAGCACCAGTAAGGTAATCTGCTTGATGGAGTCTAGCCCTTCACCCAAAGGAAGGTGACCAAGCCTGAAGAAATAGTCCATTCTTAGTTAAAAACTTCAGTCTCCCTGCCTATAAAAACTTTCCATTTGTACAGCTTTCTATCTGCCTTATGGGATGATGCCTAATCCATGAATCATTTAATGAAGCTAATTTATATCTTCAAATGGCTCAGTTGAACTTTGTTTTTTTAACACAACAAAGAGCTCTTGGAAATGAAATAAATAGCACACATTTTTAAAGGAACAACAACTATTAGCAAAAATGGAAGAATAATTTGAGAAAATCTAAAACAATTATAAAGCTGAGAGAAAACAAAACAAGAGGCTCAGTGTAGGATGACTGAAGTCTTACTGTGAAGAGTCAGAAGAGAACAGGGAAAATAGAGGCCATGGAATCATCAAAGATCTAATTCAGGGGTGCCTGAGTAGCTCAGTTGGTTTAGCCTCTGACTTCGACTCAGGTCATGATCTCAGTTTTTGAGTTCAAGCCCTGCTTAGGGCTCTGTGTGGACATCTCAGAGCTTCAAATATGCCTGGGATTCTTTGTCTCACTCTCTCTCAGCCACTACCTCCTCCCCCCCCCCCCCCGCCCCCTCACTCATGCTGTCTCTCTCACTCTCTCTCTCTCTCTCTGAAAAATAAATAAACAATAAAAAGAAACTAATTTGAGAATAACTTCCAGAAATAAAGACTATCTCTGTCCAGACCGAAAGAGCCAAGCAGTTGTCCAGCACAATAAATTTTAAAGCTCCACACTCTACAACATTGGCGTAGTTTCAGAATTCCAAGCATTTAAGATCTTCAATGCTTCCTAGGTGGGAGGGGAAATATAGGGAAGTACATTTAAAGGACCAGGAACAAGACTGGTGTCAGCTTTCCTTCTGGAGAACAACAGGACAAATACCTTCAAATATCTGAAGGAAAGAGGTCTCCAAACTAGAGTAGTAAACTTACACAGACAACCAAATATCAATTAGATATTGACATAAATATCAATTAAGTTTAAAAAATGAATTTTCCAGTATAAGATGCTTCTCTGAGGACAACAGATACCTACATCAACAAATCAAATAGCACACCTTATTTAAAAGTATGAAAGGGTTGAAAATGAGAGAAGGCTGGCTTGAATGGGGAGAAGTGAGGCCAGAGATTATTTATGAAACTATGCAATGCATCTCAAATTCATTAAAAAATGAAAAGCAAACATATAGGAAGCGAGAAAATAGTATCTTTGAGAACTAGAATTATATCTGGGCTTCCTTGATGTCAAGGCATGAGGGGAAAAAAGTCAGATAATGGAAAACAGACCATATGATGAAAAATTCCCAAGGTTTTGAGCACAGATCAAGAATACAGGGGTGCCTGGGTTGCTCAGTCAGTTAAGCGTCTGACTTCGGCTCAGGTCACGATCTCACGGTTCGTGGGTTCGAGCCCCACATCAGGCTCTGTGCTGACAGCTATCTCAGAGCCTGGAGCCTGCTTCAGATTCTGTGTCTCCCTCTCTCTCTGACCCTCCCCTGCTTATGCTGTCTGTTTCTCTCTCAGAAATAAATAAAACATTAAAAAAAATAAAACAAAAGAATACATACACACAGAGGTACCTGGGTGGCTCAGCTCTTTAAGTGTCCAACTCTTGGTTTCAGCTCGGGTCATTATCTCATGGTTTCATGGGTTTGAAAACCGCTTAGGGCTCTGTGCTGACAGCACAGCCTTGTTGGGATTCTCTGTCTCCCTCTCTCTGTTCTGTTTCCTGACTCATGCTGTCTCTGTCTCTCTCAAAATAAATAAATAAACTTAAAAAAATACAGACATATATACATACATAATGTGTGTTTTTAAGAAAAATATTGGTTAGAAAAAAATTGTTACAAATGAGATGCTGTTCATATACACCTTGAAATATACTGTTTTTGTTTTGTTTTGTTTTCCTGTCAAATAAACCATCACAATAGGTATCCATGGAAAAATGTCTTGTTTTAGAACTCAGGACTTCAAGTAAGAAGAGTGAAATCAACTTGAGACTCAAATGAACAGGCTCCAGATGCCTGAAAGCATATGTATAAGTGTCTGTGTCTGTGCATGTGTGAGTGGAAGAGACAAAGAGAACAAAAAGAGGGTCTCATGAAATTCTAAATGACAAAAATCTTTCCTTCCGTTCACCATCTGATTTTATTTGAGACTCAGAGGCAATTTTGGTGCAAAGTAAGATAACTAGTTCCATCGATATAGGAGATGGAGAAGAGAGAATTCCCTCTGCTTCTCACCTACTGCAATGTTTTGGGTTCCTCAAATGTGCTGCAACGTCAATGACTTGGAACTATGCAAAGAGATACTATTCCCTCTACCTGGTATGCTCTTCATCCTCTTCCTTACCCCTATTCTGCCTTATCTGGTTGACTCTTACCTTTCTTAGAATCTTGTTTGATATCATTATTATTTTTTTTATTAATTAATTTATTTGGAAAGAGAGAGTAGAGAGAGTGAGCACAAGTGAGGGAGGGGCCAAAAGAGAGACAGAATCCCAGGGAGGCTCAAACTTACAAACTATGAGATCTTGACCTGAGCAGAGATCAAGAGTCAGACACTTAACTGACTGAGCCATGATATTATTCCTGTAGGGACATATTTTCCATAAAGAGATATATTTTTTCAATTAGGCTTTTCCAAAGTGGACCTGTTATTTTTTTTAAGTTTATTTTGAGAGAGAGAGAGAGAGAGAGAAAGAGAATGAGAATGAGTAGGGAGGACCAAAGAGAGAGAATCCCAAGCAGGCTCTGCACTGAGAGCACAGAGCCTGATGCAGGACTCAAACTTATGAACATGATATCATGACCTGAGCTGAAACCAAGAGTCAGATGCTTACCTCCTTGAGGGCAAGTACAGTGTCTGTCGTATTCCTAGATGCATGTCAGAAATGTTAGTATTTCTTTAACTATCCTAAATTAGGGGGGAAACATACTCATACACTATGTCCTTATACAGATGTATTTTGAATTTTGCAAAAGATCAATGTTCTACACTATATAAAGGTGTATAGTGATCAATAACCACTACATTTTCTCTCTCTCTCTCTCATTCATTCATTCATTCATTCATTGGGTCAATAAAATACACTAAAACATGTATTGAGCACCCCTTCTATACAAAATACTCAGGTAGTTCTGGACTACAACACTAAGGCAGGCAAGCAGCATCTCTGAAGGGAACTTGCATTACAGCTGTAAAATTAAATGAACCAAGCTAAAGACTATTTCACATACCATCATTTAGTTGAGATGCAAGTAACTCTTCCCTGATACAAAAATGTTAAGTTTCCTGGAGAGGAAGAAAAGCTAAAATATATGCAGATTTTTCTTTATACTGAATCAGCCCCTCATTGCTAAGAACCACTCACTACTGATAGGGATTCTGGAAGATGAGGTGAACCTTGAAATGCATTGCAGAAGACTGGCTAGAAAATCTTCCCAGAGCATCCTCCTCTCCATCTTGTTGGGGGCGTGGATAAAGTTTTGCCTGCGTCACTACCGATTAATCTATGTCTCAGCTTTCAGCTGCTTCACACTGAGCTCACTGTAACTTTAAATATTGATAACCAAGCTCATATATCACAGGGCTGAGAGAATGACAGTTTCAGTGCATAATGGCTAAAGCTTTCTACAATAATCAGATATTCAATAATTCATGAAAATATATCCCCCCAAATCAAATTGGAAGCTATTTTGTGTAATATATTATTTAAAATTCAATATTATAATGCACACAACTTCTCCTCAGCCAGAGGAGGACCATTTCAAAGTGTGATTATGTGCGGACTCTATTTAAAAGTGACAATTCTGCTTTTCATTTGTTTAACAGCTTAAGCAGAGGAGCTCAACTGGAACTAAGTCATCTGACAACAAAACAGGGCAACACGAGCAACTTTGCAAAAGCGACATTAGGACCTAAAAAAATGCACATACATTTGGATAGCAGAGACATGTGTATTGGGGGGAAAATTCTTAATTTGTTCAGGTCCTACATCAACATGTTCCCAAACAGTCCTCTCCAAATTAACTGTAACTTGTGAGCATCGTGAAATGAATGTGTGAACTCTGAAGCCTGAGAGTCAAGGCACCTGCACCCCAGTGTGCAAGTCTTAGACACTTGCCAAGCCATCCTTCACTATGTTTTATTTTCCGAGTAGATAAGGGAAAAACTGTCTCATAAGCACATCATCAGAACTGTGGTTTCATATTGTTTTATTCTTGGAAAGCCCCCCTGCCCCTTCTCCCCTATCTGAAATCTTCTTTCAAGGGATATGTCACACTGAGCGAAGCCTTCCCTGACTTTGCAAGCCAGATAGGACTTCCCTTTCTCAGAACACCTATAATGTTAATTATTAGCAGCACTTCTGTTATTCTACTCCCTATACTGTTAATCAAGCCCTGATCATATGTCAGCCCTGTGTCAAAACATCCTGTAACAATGTTTACTGTTTTCATGTTCAACGTGTTTACACTGTTTTCATGTCAACATGTTTACACTGTTTTCATTAGACACTTGAACACTACTGCTACCCAGAGTTATAGCTGAGGAAACGGAATTCAAGGAGTTGTTGAAGGATACGAATCAGAAAGTACTGAAGAGGCAGAAAGTTGTCTGTTTGGCTTAGCATTTCACCGGTGCCTGCAGCAGAGCCTGGTTCATAGGCAGGGCTCTCTTTGTTGACTGTTGACTCAAAAAACAAACCCCCTGATATTCAGTTGTGTAAATCTAGTGTTTTCTTACCTTGCAGGCAGCATGGCTGGGATAGACCAGCATCAGTAAGCGAAAAGAGAGTGCTTTTATAAGGATAAAGCATGGCATTTTAGACAAACACTGAATGTGGAGTTCGAGGGCACTGCCAATACCTAGACTCTGACAATTTGCAATAGTATGACCTGGAACAAAATTACTGACTTGTTCTCAGCATCTTCAACTATAGTATCTTCACTCTATTATAGTGAAACTTCCATGAAACAATATAGAATTGTGGTTAAAAATGTAGTTCTAGGGGCTCCTGGGTGGCTCAGTCAGTTCTAAGCATCCAGCTTCAGCTCAGGTCAGGATCTCATGGTTCATGAGTTCAAGCCCCATATCAGGCTCTCTGCTATCAGCGTGGAGCCCACTTCAGATCATCTGTCTCCCTCCCTCTCTCTCTGCTCTACCCTCCCCCCCCTCTAAAATGAATAAACATTACAAAAATTGTTGGTTCTAGAGCATGAAGGCCTGGGTTCAGGTGTCAGTTCTAACCTGCAGGACACCAGGCAAGTTCTTTAATGTCCCCGTACCTCAGGCTTCTTATATCTAAATTTGCTTTTTATAACTCTTGTATGTTCTACATGGCTTCCTAAATGCAAATCCTGTAGAACAATGGCCATTATATAAAAGGATGTAAATAAATGTTAGCTCTCATTATTAAGTGTGTGTAATCAGCATAATGCTACATACATAGTAGGTCCTTAGAGAACATCCCCTTCCTTTTTCTCTTACTGCTCTGAAAAATTGACTTAACTGCGTTGGAACTTATTTTGTCCCCTTTATTAAATTAGAATAATAAAGCTGACCTTTCTCCAAATAGCAGGGCTAAGTGATATTTTAATAATATTTTCAACTCTAAGATGCCAATAACATGCATGTGGCCCAGAATTTGTAGGCTGGAAAAGGCAAACATCATCCTCAAGAAGAGAATGTCAGAATAGTACGTATAAATTCAAAGCTATATAGGAAGGCAGAGAAGAAAATAAAAATCTCCTGGATAAGGTGATTAAAAAAGAATCTATGGAATTTCATATTTGAATTGGGTCCCAGGATAGATAAGACTAGCAATAATGAAAAGGATAAAAATATGAAAAATGAGCCCACTTCACCTAGATTTTTGCCATAACTTCACCAAATGCTGACTGGATTAGATAATTTGATTACATACTGCAATATTTTCTGGCTCTGGACAGAGTAAGTAACATAGAGGAAGAATTTAATTAATAAAAGCATCATCATTATATCTTTTATTGGTTGTCTCTTATGATCTAAGTGCTGTGTCTTTATTATTCTTTTTTTTTAAATGTTTTATTTATTTCTAGAAGAGAGAGAGAGAGACAGCGTGAGCAGGGGAGGGTCAGAGAGAGAGGGAGTCACAGACTGAAACAGGCTCCAGGCTCTGAGCTGGCAGTCAGCACAGAGCCCGACGCGGGGCTCGAACCCACGAACCGCGAGATCATGACCTAAGTGAAAGTCGGACGCTTAACCGACTAAGCCACCCAGGTGCCCCTGTGCCTTTATTATTCTTCATTATTTTATATACTTGCTGGTATGTAGAATTTTTTCCATTCCAAGTTTAGGAACATGGGATTCAGCAAGGTCAAGTCACTTGATCAGAAGCTCCCCTCTCAGGAGTGTAGCTGAGATGTGAACCCAGCTCACCCTCATACCTCATACCCTCTCTAGTTTTTGGATGTATTGTTTTAAATGATTATGAGTTTAATGAATTAAAAATATTATTAAACATGCCCTTCTCCATAAGACTCCATTAACATAATGAAAATATGCAAATTACTAATTTTGAACCATCTAAACAACAGCAGCCACATTTTTTTTCCCTCCTGCCAGCGAATACCAGCTTAATGAGATTGGACTGGCCCAGTGCTAGATGTCCAAGCCAAGAAAAAAGAAAGAAAAAAAACAGGCATCCAAAGTAAGAAAAAAAAGAAAAAAGAAGAAGAAGAAAAAGAAAAAGAAAAAAGATCCTTCTGGACCCACCCCAGGCCTTAAGAATTAGAATAAATAGTAGGAAAGGAAATCAAACGATTATAGCCCTAAACATAGGCATTATCATCAATTTCCCACTGACACTCAAATGGTGAGATTTACAAATCACAGGATTGCCTTTCCCATTAGTCTAGCAAAAACTAAAGTTCTGAATAATTTACTACCTTTCTTCCATTGTTCCTTCATCCCTCCCTTCCTTTCCCAGTTGTTTTTTAAGCACCTAATCTTATCAAACACTGTATGGACTAAGTCTTTGAACCACTAAAGGGCTAAGTCTTTAAACCACTTTGATCCACTACAAAGCTACGAATGTTGCATTTACTGAGTATATGGTCCACCAGGGGCAAGAGACAGTTAAGCAGGAAGTTATAATACATGTGATGTTCAAAGTTACTCATGAAAAATCACTTGAATATTACTTGAAAGTCAACTGAGACTTGAAAAATAAATAAGAAATAACCAGATAAAGTAAGTATAATGTGTGTGTATATCTGGGTGTGAGAGTGATATCAGGGGAATAAGGGTATATATGTTCTAGATAGAAAAAAAATTAACACAGGTAAAGGCTTGGGAGTGAAAGAAGAAATAAGAGAAAAAAGTTCCAACCTAGTTTTTTAAGTGTGCAGTGAGGCTGGGTATGGTATGCTTCATATGGGTCAGGCAGGGGTAAGTCCAGAAATGAGTCTAGAGAGGTAAGCAGGATTCAGAGCAGGCCAAACAGTCTCTGCTTCACGCAGAGGGCAATGGGAGCCCACTGGAGAGCTGTAGGGAGAAGGATGTGTCCATGTTTGATATGAAAACTATCCTAGCAGCCCTGGGTTAGATGACTGAAGGTCTTTGGTAAGAGGTAAAGGATACATGAGGCGATTCTAAAGATAAATCTCAAGGGGTCTGGAAGGCTCTCTTTCAATATCTGTAATGCTGTCTCTGGCTAAAAGATGGAGGTATTTCTGCTAGACCCAACAATCATTCTTAGCACCACTGGACAGACATCAAAGGAAATCTCATCTAACAAGAAACTTTCTCTTTTTTTTTTTTTTTTTTTAATGTTTTATTTATTTCTAGGAGAGAGAGAGACAGCATGAGCAGGGGAGGGTCAGAGAGAGAGGGAGACACAGAATTGGAAACAGGCTCCAGGCTCTGAGCTGGCAGTCAGCACAGAGCCCGACAAGGGGCTTGAACCCACGAACTGTGAGATCATGACCTAAGCGAAAGTCGGATGCTCAACCGACTAAGCCACCCAGGCGCCCCCAAGAAACTTTCTCTTGAGCAAAGCACTGATTCCTGAAGGTCGCCATCTGGCTCCTCTAGTGCCTTTCTGGGTCTCTGCCATTGTTTCCAGATGCCGTAACAACTCTGTACAAAAGAAACAGACATCCCAGGTCTTCACCAGCCCTGTGGCTGAATGAGCATTTCTAACCAGAGGCACAAACAGCTGCCTTACATTTTCAAGCTGGTTTTGAAGAAAGCAGCTCCTTCCATCAAGAGTGAATAGAGAGGGGCCAGAAGTCTTCTCTTCCTTGCATGTCCAGGATGACCACCACCTCCAGCTGAGGGGGCCAACACATCCCTCAGGTGTCTCTCCCAAAGCCATCACAGCTCATGAAGCTGTTTATAGAGGTTATGTGTAAAGAGACATTCCCAGCCCACCCCATCCCCCCACCCAGGTCACCACACTATCTTCACCTTCAAGATTGAAGCTTTTCCCTGGGTCCCTGGTAAGTAATATGAACTTTCACTTCAAACGATACCTACTGTCTTCATCAGCTTAAGCTGCTATAACAACATACCACAGGCTGGGCAGCTTCAACAACAGAAATTTATTTTCTCACAGTTCTGAAGCCCAGGGGTCCAACATCAAAGTGTTGCTGATTTGCTTCCTGGTGAAGGTTTGGCTTTCTTTCTAGCTTGCAGATGGCCACCTTCTTGCAATTTCCTTATTACGTGTGTATGCTAGGGAAGGGGTGGGGGGAGGGGAGAGTTCTGGTGTCTCTTATAAGGACACTACTCTATTGGGTCAGGGCCCACTCTTATGACCTCACCCTGGGGATTAGGGCACCAGAAAATAAATTTAGGGTGGGAAGGGTTCAGTCCAGAACACCAACCTTTCTTCTAGGGAACTCATGGTTCAATCTCTTTGCTCATTCTGCAATGTTTGTTTACCATCAGAAGTGCAAGCACATACCAATCATCAGAGGGGTATTCTATGTTCTATGCATCACTAATTTCATCTATTTTCCACTGCTCCCCACCTTTCCAAATCCTTTCAATATTCTGTCTGGATGGCATGGTGTGTCATAAGTAGATTCCTTTTCATCTCCAGATTCCTCTTGAATGTTCATTTTACCTTCTCTAATTGATCCTTGGCACAATCTCTTCCCCTCAAGAACAGTCCCTTGCTCCTTCCACAGGTATTTCGGGGAGTGCTTGGATGTGGACAAGCACCCTCCTGTCTTCTCAATGTAATTCCAACCCATGCCCTCCCCCCCGCCCCACCGTTTCCTTCTTCTTTCCAGAATGGTTCTTTTAAAGCATATTACTGGGCACTTTACCCACTGCCTATTATTATTTCTTGTTGCAATCATGTGCTTAGGAGACCCTGGAGATTGGTTTAATACTCTGCTTGTTACTTTCTTGAATTTCTTAATACTTTTTGAACACGGGGTACCACATTTTTGTCTCTTACGAGGCTTTGAAAACGATGTCGCTGGTCCTCCTGTTGCTATCATATACTGCCACTACACCTATCCCTTGTATCTCGGCACTTAGCTCAGTGCTCTCCCCAGGTTCTTATTACTGCCATTATTTCGGGTGACATTAGCATCTACACAGATCTATTCAGTATCTTAACTTCCTGGTTCTCTTATTTCTTCAGATCCCAGCATCTTCTCTGTCATCCCTTAATGACCCAGCTGCAACAAGAAGGTACCCAAGACCTTATCACCAACAAAAACCACTCCAGCTTTGAAATCTGAAGGTAAGCATCCCACTCCGCGGCTCTCGCTTCTGTCAGTCCTGTTCATTTGTTCTCATTGCTCCCACTCCAGCAATTCTTAGACTTTACCAGGACATCCAATTCATTCACTGTATCATTTAACTTTAAAAATTATGTAGGACTTGGTAACTAAAAAAGAATATATGTGATGCATGAATTTATGAAGCATTATGAGAAATACTCCAAGAACATTCCATCTGACTTAAAAAATAAAACATTTCCTAAATGATATTAGCTCTGTGTTCCATCTTGAATTCATTTCCCTCCCTCTTCTCCTCTCTAAAGTAACCATTACCCTGAATTATATGTGTATCGTTTGTTGCTTTTTGTTTATACACTTTTGCTAGACACACATATATTAAAAGTGGTACTGTTCTCTGTCATTTTCTGCAACTTTTTTCTCACTCAACATCATGTTCCTAATAGTATGTTTTTGTGAATATTGTATTAACAATGATTAATCTTCAATATGTATCTGGGATAGTAGTACCTGAATAGCGGTATTCTTGCAGTTTCAATTTTACAAGGTAACACTTGTTTCTCAAAAAGCTTACGCCACTTTGCATCCCACCCAAAGAGTGTAAAACAGTGTGAATACTGCCATTGATGTGCACTCTTTCCAGTACTAAACAAAACAAAATCAAAACAAACAAAAAAGTATAAAATTATTTCACTGAAGTTACTAGTTTGCAATTGCAGATTACTCAGGATGATTTTTTTTTAGGATGAATATCTTTACATAAGTTTCACATTATATTTTTACTCTTGTGAAATGCCTGCTCAAGGTTTTGCCAATTATTCTATTGAACTGTCATTTATTTTAACGATCTGTGAGATGTGTATGTGTTCAAGATATTTCCTTCAGCAGATATTTTCTTCCAAGTTGTGGTTTGTCTCTTTATGGTCTCTCTGAGAAACAAATTCTTAATTTTAATGTGATCAAATATTCAGTCTTTTCTTTTAAATGTTGATGATGTCTTATTTAATATATATATATTAAATATATATATATATATATAGAGAGAGAGAGAGAGAGATACTTATATATGATGTTCACACATCATACACAAAGCTTGATACACAAAGCTTTGATTTATCTGGAATTGGTTTTCTAAAGTCTGATCTATTAAAATATAATTTACTGTAGGAAACTGTATATAGTATACAGCATATGTAAAGTGGGTATAGTTGTATGGACTTTGACAATTTTATATGCTTTTCATATAACCAGTGGGGGAAGGGCAGAGAGAGGGGGAGACACAGAATCCTAAGCAGGCTATAGGCTCTGAGCTGTCAGCACAGAGCCTGATGCAGGGCTCAAACTCACAAAGTGCGATATCATGACCTGAGCTGAAGTCTGATGCTTAACCTACTGAGCTACTCAGGCACCCCTGTGCATTAATGTTTTGTTGCCTTGCTCTGTTGATAATCTTAGGGGGTGTGTTAGGGTTTAACCAGGGAAAAAAAAAACAGTGGGAGATGTTAGTCAGGATTCAGCCAGAGAAAGAAAACTGGTGGGAGATATGTATTAAAAGATCCATTTTAAGGAATCAGCTTACCCAATTGTGTATCTAGCTAGAAAAGTCCAAAATCTATAGGCCAGACCATAAGGAAGGTCAAAGCTATCATAAGGACAGGCTGGAACCCTTGGGAATCAGCTGCATCTGCTGTCCCTATGAAGATTTTTTTTCTTCAGAAAAGCCTCACCTCTGCTCTTAAGGCCCTTCAACTGATTGAATAAGGTCTACCTATATTATCTACAATCTGCAATCTAAATTGACAGACTAGAAACTTGGAGACCTCGGTGTCAGAAAAGTGAAGTATATCTATATCCTAAATAACTTAAGATAAGCTCAGCAGTAAGAACATTTCCATTAGCAAAAATCAGAATAAAGGTCATGCCCTTCCATTCCTGTACACTCACCTATTTCAGTGACTTTAAGATAGGAGTCCATTAAATTGAGGGAGATAGGCATAACATACTCACAGAATCTAGTAAATAATGGAAGACCATGCACAGGATTAAAAAATATGAACATAAGCACTACTTGCTTGTGGAAATGTAAACATGCAACTCATTACAAATCACAGATTGGATATCTACTTTATGGTTGATGAGTACCTCCCCTTTATTATATTTTATTACCAAAGGCATCAAAGGATGGCATGTGAAAGATAATTGTTCAACTCTAAATCAACCTCTGAGGCCCTACACTTGTACCCAGATGAAGAAACAATGCTAGTATCCAAGGACAAACTCTCCAATTTTATTTTCATGTATGACAACCAGAAATGTCAGAAAGGAAAAATTATCCAGAAAGTAAAATGGGATATGGAGGACACTGGACAAATCAGTGCTTCTAAGAAAGCAAAACAAGGGTCAAAAAAAAAAAAAAAAAGTTATTTCATTGCTATGGGAGTGCATATTTGTAATTCCTAACAATCATTATTTCATTGTTGTGACAGAATAATGAACTCTGTGTTTTTTCCCCTCTGTATGCTTAACATTCCAGTAGCCGATTCCTACTCCTTCATTCTATATATAATATACGAAGTAGAAACAATAAGGTAGATATTGTATATATATTAATAAGTTCTTAGACTTCCAGAGCCACCAAAATAGGATTAAAGCACTTCTAGGCTTTGCGCTGGATGTGGATTAAAGAAGTTCTCCCATAGGCAGATAGTGGTTGTATACAGTGTATGTGGAAACCAGCGTTTCCAGCTAGAGGAGTGGATTGTGGCATAGAATACATATTTTCCCTTAGAATACATTTATTTTACTTACTGATAATACTAGATTTCCTCTCTTTGCCATGGTTTAGCTAGATCCATGGCTGTCCTTCAAGAAATTTTATTTCCTAAACTCACTTATAGCTAGGAGTTATCAGATGAATAAGTTTGGACTAATGAAATGTCAATGGAAATGATCAATACAATTTCCAATTCAACTCCTTAAAAATGAAGCTTTCTGCTCTGACTCCGCTTTCTGCTGGTTAGAAATGACAATGATTTGATCCTTGACCCAAAGATTAAATTCGTATTTTGAGAAAACCAAACTCAAGAAACCAGTCTAGTTCCTGAATAACTTCATAGAGAAGAACCACCTCGTAATCTCTGGACTATCAATTCACAGAGAAACAAATTTTATCTGGCTTAAACCATTGACAAAAGACAGGGGTTCGATTATGGTAAACACTATGCATTCCTATCAGACCAATCTTCCCACCAATGACAACTATAAATTCCAGAAAATGCCAAAAAAATTCCATGAAGACAGTACTGATGATATTAAGGGGGTGTTGAACCCTGGGAGAAAGTAATGACCAATGAGTAGGTAAGTTTCCTATTGAGAAGGCTTTTGGCTTATAGATTGTTCTTAGATATCAACTCATGGTGGGACTAGGACTTGCATAGAAACCCATAGATTCGCTATCTTGAAGAACAAGGGAGCAGAGTTTGGAGCACCCATACAAAAGTATGAAGGGAAGGCCTAGGTAGGAAAGAAAGAGAGAGAAGGAGCTACAGATTCTGTGCTGGAAATCTTCCACAATTGCTAGCTGACCCCAGAACTATGAATACATTGAGTTGAATTCTAGCAGATTGATTATAGATAAAAAATATAAAATGAGATATTGGAGCTTGGAGTATGAGTTCAGATAAATCAACTGCCTGCTAAAACATAAGAATTCCAATAACTTAAAATAGTACCTTTTAAATCAATATAAGATAATCCAGAGTCTTCCCACATATTGAAAATGTTTAAGATCCAATAAAAAATTACCAGTCATATGAAAAAACAGGAAAATGTGACCCATATTAAAGAAAACAGACAATTAGTGGAGACTAACCTTGAGCTGTTGCTATAACTCTGCTCAAGGGCATAAGGGAAAATATTCTTATAATGAATGAAAACAGGACATTTCAATAGAGAAATAGAAACTGTAAAAATTTCCAAGTAGAAACTGTACAAGTAAATACGGCAAAACCTAGGATAAAATTTAAAACAAAATAGGCATAAGAACAGATCTGAGATAGCAGAAGGAATCAGTGAAATAAAAAATTAATAGAAATCATCTGATTAGAAAAAGGATTAGGAAAATCAAATCTCTGGGTCCTCTTGGGGGAATCTCTAATGGTCCAACATACATATAATTTCAGTCCCATAAGAAAAGGAGAGACATTGGGGCAGCAAAAATACCCGAACAAAATGAAAATTTAAAAATTTTCCTCAAATTAATTGAGGACATATGTTTCCAGTGAATGCCAAGCTGCACAAACAGAAAGAAACAATACCTAAACACAACATAGTTATTGTGATTAAAACCAAAAATACATACAAAATCTTTAAAGCAGCCAAACAACAATAATAACAAGAAAACACATAGCATACAGAGGAGTCCAATTTTAATGATGGTTGACTTCTCATTAGAAAGAATGAAATGGTATTTTTTAAAGTACTGAAAGAAAAAAAAAAAAAACTACCTGAAATCTAGAACTCTGTATCCAATAAAACTGTCTATTAAAAATAAAGGTGAAACAAAGACTTTTTAAGATAGAGAAAAGCTAAGAGGAGTTGATGCCAGGAAATCTGCACTGCAAAGAACCCTAGAGGAAGTTCTTCAGGCTGAAAAGAAATAATAGCAGATGGAAAACTCAATCTTCAGGAGGAAGGAATAGCAGCAGAAATGGTGTAGAAATGGAAATTATAGAGGTAATTACAAAATGCCACTTTGTATCTTAATTTGTTCAAAATATGTCTAGTAAACCAAAAATTATAACATCATAATGAGTGACTTATAATTTGCATAAATCTGATTACATAAGAAGTATATCATAAAGAATGGGAGTGGGTTAAATGGATGTACACGGTTTCAAGTTTCTTGTATTCTACTTGTAGTGGTACCATTCAAAAGTTAACAATTTTAAAAGTGAAAACTAAGTGAAAATTTAAGACTGTATATTGTAATCTCTAGCATATGCATTAGTTTCCTAGGGTTGCTGTAACAAAGTTCCAAAACTAGGTGGCTTACAACAATAGAAATTTAGTGTCTCAGTTTGGGAGGCTAGAAGTCAGAAATCACGGTAGGAGGATCCTTCCTTGCTTCTTCAACTTCTGGGAGCCTCTGGCATTTCTTGTTTATAGATGGCATTCTCTCTGTCTTCACACCATCTTCCCTCTATAGATATATTTCTTTATACTCTAATTTCCTTTCTTATAAGGACATCATTCATATTTAGATCCTGCCCTAATGACCTCATGTAAACTTGATCATCTCACAAAAAAAAAAAAAAAAAAAAAAAGGTCACATTTATAGATATTTGGAGTAAGGACTTCAATATCTTTTTGAAGAACAAATTCAATACATAACAAGTAATTACTAAAAAAGTAATGCAAAGAGGTATATATAAAAACATGTAAAATTTAAATCAAGGTATTTTAGGAGTTTCTTTACAGAGAAAATTAGCAGCACCCTAAAAGTAATATAGACTGTTATTACTATCATCCTCATTTTCCTAATGTGAATCCTAAGGTTTTAACAAATTAAATAGCCCACTCAAAGCCTTGCAGTTAGTAGATGGTTCATGTTCTTGGTGATTTCAAAACATACACTTTTAATCACTACAATCTATTCTTAAACCTCACTAAGATCATAAGCAGGCAGTTCAAGATCACAGCACTGGCTAGGACTGACCTGAAAGTAGAATATAGGAATTTGGATTCTCAGGCCAGAAGTCTTTTCAAAATAGCATTCTCCTTCCTCTTTGTCTCCATTTGTAGAGATCTGCTACAATGGATGTCCAAAGGAAGCTCATGTTTAACAAAGTTGATTAATTTTTCAAAGAAGGGGATAGTCAACATAGACATAAGCCACTTGTACTTCTGGTAGGCTTTTGATACAATGCACATCAAAGGCTAATCCATAAGGTTAATGTAGAGGGGGCTGGTGGAGAAACAGTCAATTGGATAAACATTTTACAAGGAGTATACTAACGGAGGGCAAAAAGTCTATAGAAAGTGGCCTTGGCTCAGGTCAAAAAGATTAATCAATGCCAACCTTAATCTAACTCATGTATCAGTTACCTGGGAAGTTAAACATGTGCTGCTCTGTTTTAAAAAACATAATCTTTTGTTTGGGACAGTCAACAGGTCTTCTAACAAACTTCACTTGGGATGTTTATCTCCTCCCCCTCCCCCCTTTTTTCTAACATACAAGGGAAGTAAGGCTCAAAAGAATTCAGTAACGTTACCAGGAAAATCAAATGAGATCATTTGTGCAAAGAATTTAGCAGTGTCTGTTTTACTATTAATGCTTGATAAGTTTTAGCTAAGAATTGAGAAATGGCAGATACTAGTAAATAATCAGTCAATGGATAAATGAATATAAAATGTGGAGTGGACTTTGCTCTGAGTTTAGGGAAGGGAGCAATCCCTAGGAGCCTGAATTACGTGAGAAGCATTTGCAGAGGATTCTGCATGATTTTTTTGGCCGAGTATGCTTGCTTAGTAACATTTTTAAAAACTGCTGTCCAAGCTGTTAGCTGGAATTGAAAGATACAGTGGTGGTTAGAGGGCCTATTTAGTAAGAGCAGAAAAATGCACTGGGAGTGAATCATTTGTCTGGACACAGAAGGCTGAGTCAGGGAGAATGGACCGTCACGTAGGCAGGTTGGGCTAAAGCCAAGAACACTGGGCAATGATTGCTCTGAGGGACAATTTCAAGCCCAGGCATTAAGACTCTCTCCATGCACAACCCCCTCCCCCCCAACCCAACTCCTTAGTTCAGGGTTTTTCCAATGGTCCCTCACTTAAAATTCTAGGGAGGAGAGCACAGACTGGTAAAAGAAGGAAAAAGCCAGCTTGCCCTACACTGACTTACTACTAGCAGACTGGAAGCCATGTCCCAAAAGCCCCATATAATAGGGAAAAAAAATTGATTCAATATGAGAAACACTATGCTAAAATCCATGACTTTTCAGTGATAAAGAAACCTGCCCTCAGAGGTAATGAGCTCTCCAAATCTAGAGGGATACAAATACACTGTATAAGTATACTCAAAATAAACTGTAGTGGTGATTTGTTCATTAAGGAGAAGGCCTATTTTGGTGATCTTCAACTCAATAATTCCATCATTTACATTCTGCATTAAATTAAGAGCCATTAATCAAATATTAGCTTTCCTGGCTTGGAAATATGAAGACGGTGGGTGAAATCAAGGTAAAAACAATAACAATAATTCATTAATAAATGGTTATTAAGAGCCTCCTACATAGTAGATGATGTCCCAGGCATTATGGAGGATGGAGAGTTGCATTAAGTATAGTCCCTACCCTCAGACCTGACATTTAGTGAGGAGAGGATTTTACGTAATTCAACTATTTGTCCTTTCTTTCCATCTAAGGGCAAATGTTATTTACGGCAATGATATTCCAAGCTCTCTTCTAGTCCATGGAGATGAAATAATGAATAAATTCAGGCATTGGTCTCAAAGAGAAAGGGCTTTGAGAGCTCTGGAAGGTCAATAACTATTTCTTTGAGGGTATATATTCAGTTGAGCAGCACAGAAGGAGAAGAGGACCTTTTCACGTTCAGCCTATAGTGGTCCAAAAGGGAGGGAGAAAGAGTGTCTAGTGTCTTTAAGAATCTGAAGGAAGTTCAATATCTAAGCAAAGTGAGGGAGGAAAAGGAATGAGGATGGAGAAGTGTTCAGGGGACAAATCAGAGTGGGTTTTATAAAACCGTATTGAGGGGATTGGGCTTTATCTGGAGATGCAGAGCCACTGATGAGTTTTCAGCAGAGGAGTCACATCACCAGACGGATCTTTTGTGAAGATCATCCTGGCTGCAGTGTGTAGAAAGGATTGAAGAAGAGAAATTCTTTAGCAAGCTCTTGAAATGTAGGTGGCAAGATACTGTAGCTTTGAGGCTTCAAGCAAGGTTCTCGGGTCCACCGATTGTGCTTAAATTTTATTTATTTCTAATAGCTGAGTGACTGTAGACAAGGCACTTAAACTTTCTTGACTAAGTTCAGCCATAAAATAGGGGCAATACAAGTGCCTATATTCTGAGATTATCATCAAATCAAATGAGACAAGGTATGCCACATATTGAGTGTAGTGCCTGGCACACAGTAAACACTCAATAAACTCAGTATTATTATTAAGTGTAGGTGATAATGAAATGGATATTGACTGCTAATCTGAGAAACAGGTGCTTAATTATAGAGAAGCTTGAGAAGATGGGAGATTAGTTGGTTGTTGTCAATCCAGGAAAAGGCATGTTTAGTTATAGTGCTAATTCGCCAGAACACAAGGAGGCAAACACTCATACCAATAGGAGTCACTTTGCCTAAAGAAAACAAGGAAGTTACATTTCCCCCAAGAGTGGCCAGAAGACAAGGAGTGACTGATAAATATTTGGATAAAAAGGCCAGCACTCTTGCCACAAGGTGAAACTAGCTTTGTGATATAATCAATATTCTGGAGATTCTCTGGGATCATGTTGAAGGTAGATTACAGATGCAAGCACACCTTTGCTTAGCTAAATCCCATGACCTTGATTGCTTCCCCCACTCCCTTACAGGTTTCTCCAATGTGGTCTTTCTTCATGAAGTCACTTGACAGCCATTCTCAGTTCAGGCTCTACTTCTGAGAAACTCAACCCAAGTGTAACCCAAATTTTAATATTTCCTTTCTCAAATCTAGTTATTTCTTTCAGCCCTAAAAATTAGTTTGTGTGTTCTAACTGCAATAAAGAATTAGTCACCTGGGACTCTATGATTTCAATGCACATATCATAGTATCCTTATCTTGCAGACAAAATTATTTGACGACCTATGCATCCAAATTAAAGGAAATATATAATATATAATGTATATATGTATATATATATAAAATATAAGTTTCCCTTTATATATACATATATATTTCCCTTTAAAATATTTTGATATTAATGATTGTAAGGTTCTTACAGCTACACATTCCAACAAATAGCATATCATATTAACTTTCAATGAGTACTTCTTTTGCACATTAAATATTGGGCACAATCCCTAATAAATAGTTGAGGAACTAAGAGTACTGAAAGACTAAGAGTCTTGCAACAGAGTCATAGGATAAGCATTAGAATCAGAGTTTCCTGGTCCTCAGCCCCATATACTTTCCATTACTCCAGCACAGAAGAAGATAACCAGTGTCCACAGATATCACATGTATGTTTGTTTTCATTTTTTGCTATCATGTCTTTCCAATGAGAAGGAATTTTGATCCATACTTGGTTATATTAGCAAATCAGATATTCTTGGTCTGTCTATCACAGAGACATTATGGAAAAATCCAAATATTTGGACACTTTCAAAAGCCTGCTTTCTATAAGTTCACAATGCAAACACTTCCTGGAATTAGGAAAAAAAATCCCTATGAGGATCCTCCCATCAAATAGAATACACCCAATAGAAGCCCCAAGAAGAGTCCAGAATTTTCAATGTAGAATGTTAGTTCTACACTTTTCTGTACTGCACAGCTGGGACTGTCATTTGTTTACAAATCTTACATAGGATGTTGGAGTCTCCTTTGTCCTTAATTAAGGTACTTCTAGCATTGAATTTTTTTTTTTTTTTGCAATAGGGTTATTACATATACATTAACACGCATATTTAGCCATGAATATGTGAGAAGCTTGAAAGGTCATCTGATGGGAGAGAATGGAGGAAATGTTTCAACGAGTATAGATGGAGAGCCTCAAGAATCTAGGGCCACACAAACTATTCTAAATATCTGGTCAGCATTAACTGAATGTTTTTTATTTGTACAGTAGAATGTGTAGGGCTATAACAACAGTAGACAAAGTATACAACATTTCCAGACCCACTGTGTGGCACAGAATTGGGCACATAGACAGCACCCAGTAAATGTTTATTCACTAAATGTTTGATTTTTACATTCTTTTTTGAAGACCAACCCATATGTCAAATACCATGGAAGACATCATCATCCAAGAATAAATTCTTTTCCAATGATATACAATTGCAGAGGTGGGAAATGTTCTTTTAAAGACAAAGTTTGCCTGAAGGATAAGAAACTTCAGGCCCCCTCACGCTTAATTTTATGCTGTGCAAGTAATTAGGTGTGTGGAACTGACAAGTGACCTAACTTCTTTGGTTTCCAGTTATCCTGAATATAAAATAAGGGGTCAAGCCAGGAGATTGAGGACTTCTTAATAGTGCCTTGAAATGTTAACATTTTCTGAATTGAACTAAAGTTCCTACACTGTGTAGAAGTTTCCCTGGCCCTAAAAAGAATTCCTATGGGGTTTGATTTCCGTTGAAACATCTTCTAAAGGAAGTGTGCATTTCCCCTACATATAGAATTTGGTGATGGGCAGGTTGCCTGAAAAGATATTTCACTGCAATTAGTTTTCTTTACTCCCTGACAGAAGGTTTCAGAGCCCAGAGGCAAATTCCACCAGGATAAAAATACTCTGCACTGTCAGTAGAAGATATTCTTATATAACACACACTGATTTCTTTCCCCCATTTTGTAAGAACTCAGAGGAATGGTGGGGTTTTGCTGACATCCCTGAGCAGGTCATCATGCATTAATGCTTTACTTCCTTGTCTAATATAACCAGAACACTGCTGATTTCAACTATTCTCTGGGTAAGTTGCTGAAGTTGCTGAAGGGAATGGTAGGTCAAGGGTAATGATGACTTTCATTTTGTATTTATTATTTATTTAAAAAATATTAGAAAAATAATAAAACATTTTATTAAAACTGTGGTTCTCAACTAGAACTGCTTTTGCATCCCCCATCCCCTGCCAGGGGACATGTGGCAATGTCTGCAGACATTTCTGGTTGTCACAAGTAGGGAAATTCTACCTGCAACTAGGAGTTGCAGTTAAACATTCTAAAACATTCTACAATATAGAAGACATCTCTCCCAAGAAATTTCTGGGCCCCAAATTTAGGGATGGAAAGCCTCACATTACAATTTATATATATGTATATGTATACGTATATGTATATATATATATATATATATGTATAGTGTGTATATATATACATATATATGTGTGTATATATATATATATATATGGTATATAAAGAATATATCTATATATATGGACACCTGGTGGCTCAGTCGATTAAGTGTCTGACTCTTGATTTTGGATCAGATCATGATCTCACAGTTGGTGAGACAAAGCCCTGTGTCAGACTCTGCACTAATAGTGTGGAATCTGCTTGGGGTTCTCTCTCTCCCTCCTTCTCTTTGCCCCTCCCCCACTCTCTCTCTCTCTCTCACACACACACACACACTCTCTCTCTCTCTCTCTCTCTCTAAATAAATAAACTTTGAAAAAATATATATTCTAGCACAATAGTTGATTTTTAAAAATTTTGTTCCTGTTTTTCTTCATAACCTGTTTCTTCTTAACATGTGGTTTACATATAATTTAGCAGTCTCTTCTTTTGTTAATATCACATTCTAAACATTTTCACATTTATGTTTGTCTTCCTAATTACCATATTAATGGCTGCATAATAATCCACTGAGTTGATGTACCATCATATGCAATTCCATTCCTCTATTCACGTAGCCTGCTTCTAACATGTTCCCTGATTGTAACTGATTTGTTATGACAAACTTTCAGGGATATAAATTACTGGGGTCAACAATATGAATATTTTTAAGTATTCAGTTTTCTAAAGATGTTTCACAGTTAATATTGAAAGCTGGTATATATTTTAAGTGACTTGACCATGGTCACACTAACGTATTTTATAAATATTAAGTGTACCTAACCACCATGTTGTATACCTTAGCCTTATCCAATGTGATAGGTTGATTATATCTCAATTTAGCCAAGAAAAAATGTAAAAATAAAAATGACTAGGCATCCTGTGGGGAGAAAAAAGTAACTGGCCACAGCATGACTTAAATTTAATTATTTAACTGCAACGCTTCTCATTCAAAATGTAAGTTGGAAGAATGAAGCCAAATAAAACTGGTGATTTACTTTTTCTAAAGTCTAGAAATATGGTTATTCCCTAGACAAAAACAGATGGTAACTTCAAGTTCTTATTCCCACCTCCATAATTTCCCAAAGAAATCTATATATTATGAAGTTAGTAAAGAATCAGGTCTGAGTACAATAACACACGGTACATTTCAAATCTCTCCATTGTTTTACTCCAAGTCCCCAAGGAAAAAGAATGAGACATGGTAATCCTCCTGCTGTTCCATGTTAGAAATAAATAATGGAGTGGTTTATGGTTAGAAACCACATTTTGTGAACCATGGTCTTTTTTTTTTTTCTTTTTTTGTGACAACTTATTTTTCAATATTCTAACATTGTATTATCCTAAGTCTTCTACCCCATTCTGACCTCTACCTTCTTAGCCTGAGAACATCATTCATGGTGTCTTTCTTCTAGAGCTATATTTTTTCTCTTCATTAATATTAGAGCCAAGTAAGTAAATATTTGAGAAATGCTGGAGTAGACAAGATCAGTGAGGCTAGGGAAGCATCAAAAAGGTAAACAATCAACTATGTGGAATTGTGGAGGGGACCCATACAGCTTAGACTTTAGATTGGTTTCTGTGTGTTAAGTACTTGATCCTAGGAGCAGTGTAAGAGACACAGGCTCTCAAGTGGACGTGGTGCTCACAGAAGCCTCAGTAGGTATATACATCCAATCTATCTTTCAACATTAACTCCAGAGTGCCCCCTTCACAGACCTCTTCCTGATCCTCCAGCAGGAAGCCATTTCTCCCTCCTCCTAACATACAAAGACCCCTGAGAGTATCCCTTTTGTGGGATGCTTTATTTTGTACAGTTTTATTTTATCTTTGATGTCAGGAAGCATATCTCATTCACTTTTGTGTTCTAGATGACAGCTGATACAATGTATTAAAGATAGTAGCTGCCCATTAAATAGTTACTGAAATGACAAATGAATGTATATTTATCAAAGAGTACAACTAAAGGGAGGTCAGGGATGCTGACCTTCCCATTATGCAGATTATGTTTGCAGATACATGATTGGGTTTGATGGTTACTGACGGTAAAGCATTCAGACTCTTAGAGTGTTCAATGTCACATACAAATTTGAAGTCTGTATACTTTAGAACTAAGAGCAAAAAAAAGAAAAAAGAGAAAGAGGTTCATTAAAAGGAGTCAGTGAAGAGGAGGGACATGGAAGAATATACATTGCATTAATTATCTATTGCTCCCTAACAAATTACCCCAAAACTTAGAGGCTTAACATAAAAAACAGTATCTCACAGTTTCTGTTGGTCTGGAATCCAGGTGGGCTTAGCTAGGTCCTCTGGCACAAGGTTTCTTTCTCATGGGTCTGCAATGAAAAAAGTAAACACAAGACTTCACTTATCTCAAAACTCATGTGGGAAAGGATCTTCTTCCAAGCTCACTCACGTGGCTGTCAGAAGGTCTCAGCTCTCCAGTGGTTTGCTGGAGACATCAGTTCCTTGTCTGCCACATGGGCCTTTCCCTAGGCAGTGGGAGGGCTCCGAGAGAGAGAGAGAGAGAGAGAGAGAGAGAGAGAGAGAGCACAAAAGGGTAAGCAAGATGGAAGTCCTATTATTTTCATAACCTCCTCTTACAAGTGCAATCCCATAACTTTTATCATAATCCACTCATTAGAATTGAGTCACCAGGATCAGCTTACTTACACTCAAAGGGAGGGAGATACTCCAGGACGAGAATAGCAGAGGTGAGGATCACTGTGAGCTATTTTAGAGGATGTCTATCGTATGGATTGGCAAAAGAAAGTGAAAAAGATAATAATGAAACTTGTTAGAAAGATTAAGAAAAAAAAAAACACAAAGGAGTTAGTGGAGAGAAACAACTACATGGAAAGAAAAAGAAAACAGCATAGTAAAAATAGAGTATGTGGGGAAGGGGATATGAGAAAGCAGGAGTCTTTACCACACTCTCTAGTTTATGTTAGGCTATTTTTTCTCCCACCTGCTGTTGCCCTAATGAGAGAAACAAGTGTCCCTAGAGAGACCATCCTCAGAGTAAATCTCCCACGAGGGGCGCACAGTGCCGCAGAGGACACAGACTGCTGTTTATATTCTTCGTCATGACTGACTGTCTCATTGGGCCTGCAGCAACCTTTTATAAAGGAAGTTTTGATCCTGTATCCTGTGGAAGAACGTGCTTCAAAATTCTTGACCTTTTCCACTGTTCCTAGGGGCCAAAACTGTTTAGAGAAGTGAAAAATTCAATTTCTCCGCTTGGCTTGTCATTCAGACCTTGAAAAGAATAGAGAGACAGACAGACCGTTGCAAATATGGTTTTGTTCCTTCCCTAAAGGAAGGGAAAAACTGGGAAACAGAAACCACCCACTGCCCCACGCTGGAATAATCATCTCTGGACAAGAATGGCTATTTCCATAACAACAATCTTACTATGTTTTCAACCTATAACCTTTCAGTTCTTCTAACACTGCATTACTGTAAGTCATCCACATATCCTTGTATTTAAGGCTCATTACATATTTGCTGAATAAATGAGTAAACAAACATGAGATATATAACTAGATTTTATTTTTTATTAAAAAAAACCTTTTTTAACACTTACTTATTTTTGAGAGATAGAGACAGAGTATAAGTGGGGGAGGGGCAGAGAGAGAGGGAGACACAGAATCCGAGGCAGGCTCCAGGCTCTGAGCTGTCAGCACAGAGCCCAACACAGTGCTTGAACTCACAAACCGTGAGATCGTGACATGAGCTGAAGTTGGAGGCTTAACCTACTGAGCCACCCAGGGACCCCTATAACTAGATTTTAAAGCCGATATGCAAGGAAGTTCCCTTGCCTTTCTGGAGATTCCTTTGCAAAGAACCAATACCTGCGAAACTGACAATAAGCAGGTGTGTTATAATACTTGGCTACTGAGCTATTTATTAGAAGCAAGGAATGGGGTTTAGAGGAGGGAATTACACAAGTGCCCAAATACCACTGGGCTGAGAATGAATATCTGATCCCATCTGAGGCAATTACATTGTGTCCCATGGGAAATGCAAATACAGTCTCAGAGATCCTATCTACTCTCTCTTAAATACCTGACCTGAGCTATCATATGGAGCCCATCCTGAGGCAGCCATTGTCACAGCACATATAAATTGAACAGGGATACATCTCTTTGGCGAGACCAGTGGACAGGACCTCTGCTAACAGCCAATTTTGATGACTGCAGGTTTTCAATGCCCTCCATCTGTTTAGAATTTTAGATTGCTCGGCAGTGGAAATAGAAGTCCCTCTTTCACCTCTCTATCAACAAAGTAGATGCAAACCTACGTGATGCTAGGCAATGACCTAGGAGTTGTGTAAATAAAACTGACTTTCAACATAAAACTGACCTTCAGCTATAGGTCTGAGATATGGTATATCCAAAACCCAAGTGGACAGAAAACAACATCAAGGGCAATGCACACACATCTTCAAAAAGAACTGAAGCTCAATAGGTAATCCCTTGCCTATACTGAGTAAACACAACACAACCACATGGTATTTATGGAAACAATATATGCATAATAAGCTGATGATATCCTGAATGCTCAGAGGAAGGTAACATTTAGTTTGAGAGTTTAGGGAGGAAAACCTTATTTGTTGTGTGCTATGATTGATTTTGATATAGATATAGTTTTTAAAATTTGTTATCTGTCTACATTATATATTGAAACTGCTTGAAACACATACCGGCATATGTGTACTTATATGTATGCTTGTGTGTGTATATGTGTGTATACATATGCATATGTACATGCATACATAAGTGTATATATATTTATATAGAGAGAAAGAGACACTCTTTTCCATTTGGCTCTATGCTAGGTGTTTTGGAAGGTGTATGAAGACTTGCCTACTTGCCTTGGCTTCAGGAAAACTTCAGTGTGCATGGGAAGGCTTGGCTTACTCACACAATTGTGGTAAAGGAGGAAGAAATCAAGTAGAAAAATTTTGGCTGGAAGGCTCCAGAGAGGCCATCTAGTTTTTCAAATCAACTTTCATGGGACAAAGATGCTGATGCCCAGACAGAGAAACTGATGGGAAAGTACTCATGAGAATATTAGGCTCTTCTGATTTTTGGATCAAAAATAAAAGAAACTCCTATTCTTTCCTTACTAACCATGGCAGAATTACTCTAGTTTTGTAAGCAGAATGCCAGGTTTGAACACTGGCTGTTGTGCTGTTTGCAAACTTTTGTATTTTATTTTATTTTAATTTTAAATAGTTTATTGTCAAGTTGGTTTCCATATTACACCCAGTGCTCATCCCCACAAGTGCCCTCCTACATGCCCATCACCCCCCTCCCACTCCCCCCACCCCATCTGCCCTCAGTTTGTTCTCGGCATTCAAGAGTCTCTCATGGTTTGCCTCCCTCCCTTTCCCCCACTATTTTCCCCCTTCAACTCCATGGTCCTTCGTTAAGTTCCTCCTAATCCTCCTATATGTGCAAACATACGGTATTTGTCCTTCTCTGCCTGACTTATTTCATTCAGCATAACAAACTTTTGTATTTTAGCAATGACCACACTGTGAAATCTCTAGAAACCTCAATTTTCTTGTTTCTACTTGCAAGTTTGTAATAATGATTAATCAATTAATGTATATATAGAACATTTAGTTTCTGGCACATAATACTTGCTCAATTAATTTTAGTTATTTTTCTTAGTATTATCATCATTATTAGTTATAGTTCCTTGTGGCTTTAGCCATATATTAAATACTCTGATTAAGATAGAAATGATTCAATAAATGGCTCATTGATAATACCTATTCTGTGAAGTTCTCCTGTGCTTCTTCCCACATAATACTTTGTAAAGACCTTTGTAGTAGTGTCAGTGGTGTTATTTTTGCACACCTACATTTTTATCAGGTTATGTGCTCCTAGGAGTGGGGACTATATTTTCTTTTCTGATTATTTCAGCACTAACCCGGGGCCTAACAAATGTTCTAAAACAGGTTTGTTCTGCTTATGAATGGACTCTAACATGGTGACTGTATTAAGATTGGCCTAATGGTGGGGCACCTGGATGGCTCAGTAGGTTAAGGGTCCAATTTCAGCTCAGGTCATTATCTCGAGCTCCGCATTGAGCTCTGTGCTGACATCTCAGAGCCTGGAGCGTGCTTCAGATTCAGTGTCTCCCTCTCTCTCTGCCCCTCCCCTGCTCACACAGTCTCTCTCCTTCTCAAAAATAAACTTTAAAAATTAAAAAAAAAAAAAAAGATTGGCCCAATAGTGTACTGGGACAAAAAATGGCACATGGTAGCTGCAGTATATGGCTCATTTGAGAACTTCCAAACTACACACTTTATATCATCACCATCACTGTCACCATCATCATCACTGCTTAGATTTGATGAGAGCTTAGTATGTAGAAGTACTAGACTCACGTTATCATTTTTAAATCATCATAAATTGGGTGTTAGGAATAATTGTTCCCCTACTGCAAATGAGAAGACAGTATTGTTTTATCTAAGCTATAATTAAAACCTATAAATCGTTTTTATTTCAAAATTGAGGTTCTTAACCATCATGCCATGTTGCTTCTAATCTATTTTTCTGTCCACTCATTTACTCAGCCATTCGTTCATTCAACACCTCATAAGCATTTCACATGTGGCAGTCTGTCTTAATAATTTGGCATCATTCCATCTTGCACACAAGTGAGTGCTTTTCAGAGAGACAGGGTGAGATATCCCCTGGTTGCCTTTGACCAGGTACACATATTTCACCCACAATCCTTACCCCTGACTCTATCCACCCCATTTCCTATGTTCTCATTTTCCCATTTATGAATGGGGGAAGAAAAGAAACCCAATAGCCCCATTAATTCTCTTAGTGACAGAGCCAAGTTTTCTTGGCTCTGAAGGACTTGCCCTCCCGACTCAATGCACCATGTACCAAAGGTAATTAGGGCAACTTATTTAAAACTTACGATCTAATTAGTGGCTTTTAATGGTAGTTAATTACATAGAGAGCAACAAAGCAGTTACATTTCCAACCAAGCTTTCTCCCAGACTGAGACAGGAACAGGTATTTATTTGAAGTCATAAAGGAGAGGGGACACTACAGTTAACATCTAATTACACAGAATTGTCCCTGGTAATTATGAGCAGTGTGATTTTATTTCTCTGACAATTTTAGGGGCTTTGCAAAATCTTTGACCTGGGAGACTTGGAAAGGGGACAGAGAAGGAATTAAATGCTATGTAGTGTCCAGGCATATTTTAAAAATTACCCAGCTTGGGGCACATGGGTGGCTCAGGAGGTTAAGCATCTGACTCCTGTTTTCAGCTTAGGTTGTGACTGCGTGATAGTGAGATTGAGTCCTATGTTGGGCTCAACTCAGAGCATGGAGTGCGCTTGGGAAATTCTCTTTCTCTCTCTGCTCTTCCCTGCTTGTGCTCTCTCTCTTTCTCAAAATAAATAAATAAATAAATAAATACTTTTAAAAAATTACCCAGTTGATTGGAGCTGGAATGAACAGGTCAGGAAAAAAGGGTGGAACTCTCTCACTTCTATTAGAGGTACACTGGAATATAGAATATAAATAACGTTAAGACTGAATTAATTAATGAAACTTCTAACTCAAATACCAACTTCACCACTTGCTATCTTGGCATGAAACTAATCACTCAGAGCCTCAGTTTTCTAAAAATAGTATTTTCCTTGTATATGTGTTGGAGACATGAACTCATTTGTCCCTCAAATATTTGTTCCATGAGTGATTAAACTGGTCCCAGAGTTAGAAAAAATAAGACATCATGTATCCCCTCAAGAGTCTTCAAGTTTAGTAAGAAATATGGAGATAAATAACATTAATGGCCTATTTCAAGTTCTAGAGATAATATTCTGAGATGAGTAAGTTACATAATATTATAATGTATTATTATAATGCTATTGTAATTATTGTAGAATTAGACCATTATTATAATTCAACTTCACAAACATTCATTGAGAACTTACTATATGCTGGATACTCCAGGTATTTGCCTGCCTGTGGAAGGTGATACTTCCATTAAGACTTTAGGTAGGGGGCGCCTGGGTGGCTCCATTAGTTAAGCAACCAACTTTGGATCAGGTCGTGATCTCATGGTTCATGAATTAAAGCCCCACATCAGGCTGTCTGTGGTCAGCATGGAGCCTGCTTCAGACCCTCTGTCTCCCTCCCTCTGCCTCTCCCCCACACCGTCTTACTCTCTTTCTCAAAAATAAATAAGCATTAAAAAACCAAAAAACTTTTTTTTTTTCGGGCGTGTAGTTTGGTGAGTTCCTTATAGATTCTGGATATTAACCCTTTATCTGATATGTCATTTGCAACTATCTTTTCCCATTCCGTTGGTTGCCTATTAATTTTCTGGGTGGTTTCCTTGGCTGTGCAGAAGCTTTTAATCTTTATGAGGTCCCAATCGTTTATTTTTGCTCTTGATTCCCTTGCTTTTGGGGATGTGTCAAGTAAGAAGTTGCTGCGATGGAGGTCAAGGAGGTTGTTTCCTCCTTTCTCCTCTAGGGTGTTGATAGTTTCCTGTCTCACGTTCAGGTCCTTTATCCATTTTGAGTTTATTTTTGTGCATGGTGTGAGAAAATGATCTAGTTTCATTCTTCTGCATGTTGCTGTCCAGTTCTCCCAACACCATCTGTTAAAAAGGCTGTCTTTTTTCCATTGGATATTCTTTCCTGCTTTGTCAAAGATCAGTTGGCTGTATACTTTTGGGTCCACTTCTGAGTTCTCAATTCTGTTCCATTGGTCTATGTGTCTGTTTTTGTGCCAATACCATACTGTCTTGAGGATGACAGCTTTGTAGTAGAGGCTGAAGTCTGGGATGGTGGTACCTCCCGTTTTGGTTTTATTTTTCAGTATTACTTTGGCTATTAGGGGTCTTTTGTGGTTCCATACAAATTTTTGGATAGTTTGTTCTAGTTTTGAGAAGTATGCTGGTGCAATTTTGATTGGAATTGCATTGAATGTGTAGAGTGCTTTAGGTAGTAATGACATCTTAACTATATTTATTCTTCCTATCCATGAGCATGGAATGTTTTTCCATTTCTTTGTGTCTTCTTCAATTTCCTTCATAAGTTTTCTATAGTTTTCATCATACAGATCTCTTGTATCCTTGGTTAGGTTTATTCCGAGGTATTTTATGGTTTTTTGTGCAATTGTGAATGGGATCAGTTTCTTGATTTCTCTTTCTGTTGCTTCATTATTGGTGTATAAAAATGCAACCGATTTCTGTATGTTGATTTTGTACCCTGCAACTTGGCTGAATTCTTGGATCAGTTCTAGCAGGCTTCTGGTGGAGTCTGTCGGGTTTTCTATGTAGAGTATCATGTCATCTGCAAAGAGTGAAAGTTTGACAACCCAGTGAAGAAATGGGCAGAAGACATGAACAGACACTTCTCCAAAGAGGACATCCAGATGGCCAACAGACACATGAAACGATGCTCAGCATCCCTCCTCATCAGGGAAATACAAATCAAAACCACACTGAGATACCACCTCACGCCAGTCAGAGTGGCTAAAATGAGCAAATCAGAGAACTCTAGATGCTGGCGAGGATGTGGAGAAATGGGCACCCTCCTACACTGTTGGTGGGAATGTAAACTGGTACAGCCCCTCTGGAAAACAGTGTGGAGGTTCCTCAGGAAACTAACAATAGAACTCCCTTATGACCCAGCAATAACACTGTTAGGAATTTACCCAAGGGATACAGAAATGCTGAGGCATAGGAGCACTTATACCCCAATGTTCATAGCAGCACTCTCCACAATAGCTAAAACATGGAAAGAGCCTAAGTGTCCATCAACAGATGAATGGATCAAGAAGATGTGGTTTATCTATACCATGGAATACTACATGGCAATGAGAAACAATGAAATCTGGCCATGTGTAGCAACATGGATGGACCTTGAGGGTGTTATGCTGAGCGAAATAAGTCAGGCAGAGAAGGACAAATATCATATGTTTGCACGTATAGGAGGATTAGGAGGAACTTGACGGAGGAACAAGCGGGAGAAGAAGGGCGGAAATGGTGGGGGAAAGGGAGAGAGGCAAACCATGAGAGACTCTTGAATGCTGACAAAAACTGAGGACTGATGGATGTGGGGGGGAGGGGGGATGGGCATGGAGGAGGGCACTTTGGGGATGAGCACTGAGTGTTATGTGGAAACTAATTTGACAATAAACTATTTGTAAAAAAAAAAAAAAAAAAACAAAAAAACCCAAAAAACTTGATGTAGTATAACATAGGATCTCAACCAAATTGTTAAGTGTGTCTGATCATTTGAACCTCCATGCCCTTTATATTAGTTTTCTCATTCCCTAGTGTATCCTTCCTAAGGCAGCCAGTGCCTTTCTTTATAGAGGTTTGGCTTCGGAATCAGACAGACCAGATTCAAATCAGATACACCCCCTTCTAGTTCCATAATATGGGGAGATTCAATTTTCTTCACTAGTAAGTTGTCAGCAATACAGTGTTACTTCTTGGACCAAATGCCTCCAACTGATTCCATACCCATTCAACATTGTCTTAATTAAGGTTTTTCAATCCATTTAACCCTAATAAAATATCAACATCAGCAATTATTATAAATTCTAGGTCTGGAGGCACTATAGTTAATGAGAAAATTGTTTCTGGACTCAATCTGGATATGTTCTTTTGACAAAAGTATCCTCTTTTACAGTTTGACTTCCTTAGGTTGCTTATATATCATTGTATCACTGAACATCTATATTTAGCTCTTTTCTGTGGCCCTTCCAAATTATATTTGAATGTGACATCGAATTTTGATTTTTCAATAAATGCAGTTTAGTTTATGGAAATAGTGAAAAACAGGAGAATGGTTCCAAACTGAGAATCATGTGATTTGGATTCTGACCCCAATTTGGTCATAATGTATGAGACGATAGACGAGTCATTGTTCTAAGTTCCTACTTCTGCACTTCTAGACTAGAATGCTGGTGGGAAAAGTGGGAGGCTCCATGGTCCCTTCCATAATTAATAACTGATGGTTCTAAAAAGAGTTTATTTTAACTTTCTTCACGTACCTTCACTCCATCTCCAGAGAACTGAAAATAAGAATTCTTCCTTGCCACCCCAGCCCTCAGAATAGTATTCAGCCTAAAAGGTTTTCTTGGAGAAAACACTATATGCTAGAGGTATTTTGCAGGAGGGGTGTAAACAATGAAGGTATATCCTATTTTTTCTAAGTTTTTAATTTGATATTATTTTTACCTAATCAGTGAGACAGTAAGACCAAGAGACATGCCACACAATTACTTTGTATACTTCTTAGTAACTCAGAGTTGTGGACACATGATCTGTAGTAACTGAATTGTTCCTTTGACTCAGTATTAAATGTGGATGCTAACAAGGAAGGGGCATAAAAGGCCCCTTTGATTATAAGGAATAAAGGGTTAAATCTGTGCACAGAAAGTTTTGTTTTACTTATTACTTTATACTCATGGAACTCTGTAACATGAATTTCTATAATTTTCTATCTCTAAAATGCAAACCCATGATCGGGGGAAAAAATCCAGAAGCTGGCAAATGGTTGTTCATTATTAAGCCCATGAGTCTGAAGTGTGGATGGGTCACCTGGTGGACATGAGCCTGCGTGCTGGCTCGAGGCCTAGCTCTGCCACTAAATCACTGAGGGATCTCCAGCGAGTCACTTAACCCCTGACCTGAGGCACTGACCATGGCCTCGAAGGGTGCTGGCCCAAGGAGAGTTTCAATTTATGCTCCCAGGCATAGCTTCCTCCTCTTAAGAGTAATTTAAAGTGCTCATTCCAGGCACAAGCTGTTCTTCACTCCTTCCTCCTTCTGTTCCTTCCTTTTCCTCTTCCAATGACCCACTTATTAAAAACATATTTACTAGATATCATTCATGGGTTAGTCATTTTCTAGATACCAGGGTCCCAACTGAATAAAAGTTGACAAAAATTCCATGTTCTTTTTTTTTTTTTGGAAGTTTATTTATTTATTTTGAGAGAGAGAAAAAATGAACAAGCAGGGGAGGGGTATATATATGTAGAGAGAGAGAGAGAAAGGAAGAGAATCCCAACAGGCTTCACACCTTTAGCATAGGCCCGGCATGGGGCTTGATCTCATGAACTATGAGATCATGACCTGAGACAAAATCAAGAGTCAGACACTTAACCGATTGAGTCACCCAGGAGCCCTCAAAATCCATGTGCTGGATCTACTTTGTTGTCTATTAGGGGAAGATAAAAAATGATTAAAATGTATGTTTTAGAAACCAACAGGTGCTATGGGGAAAAAATTAAGCAGGAAAGGGGTATCAGGCATGTTTGAGGATATAGCAATTCTAAATAAATAGCTTGGAAGAGCCCAGAGGGGTAAATGAAGACCCCATAGAGGTGGGTGAGAGATGGGATAATTTAGCAGAAGAACATTCCAGGTATAGGAGGGACCAGGGGATCTCTCTGGTATGCTTGAGGGACAGCAAGCAGGGAAGACCTGTTGCTTGAACTGTGTGAGCAAGGAGAGAGAAGTTGAGGATGAGATCAGAAGAGAAAGAGGCAGCCAGATTCTATGTAGCTTTGTAGGCAGTTAGCTTCTCCTTAGAGCAGAATAGGAAGCCATTAGAGGGCTTTGGGAAGGGGTGTCTCATGGTTTGATTTTTATTTTAATAGGATCACACTGGCTACTATGAAAAGGGTAGAGAGACAGGTGGCTACTACAGTATTTTGCTGTTGTTCAGACTAGATGTGTTCATGATACAGACAAAGGTGGCTGCTGTGGAGGTGAAGAGAGGTGGTCAGACTTTAAATACATTGTGAAGATTTTACTTTTTACCTGATGTCAACTACAGAACTTGACTTCCTTCAGAGTCACTCTTCTATACTACATGATATAAACAACTAAGTACTCAAGATGCGAAAATAACAGGAAATTCTCCTTCCCTTAGGCGAGATAAACTTTCAGATTATAGCTTTGAGCCTTCCAGCTGGCCTGTTATGTTTTCTTTCATTCAACAGCTATATTTTTTAATAACCTACCATAGTTTAGACATGTGAATCAGAGTTACATCTAGTAGTAAGAAACTTACAAAATAAGTTATTATAATGAAATATTATATGTTAATTGATATTTAAACTTAACTGCTCAGGACCTGGATGATTTGGTTATTCCTCACCACTTAGTAAAGCATTATATCTGCAGATTTAGTGTCATCCTAAGCCATGCAGAGCCCTAATTTATATGATCCCGGAAGCAGCTTCACCTTGTATCATCTTGACTGTTGCCCTAGCTTCCATGTTCCCTAACAGCTATTTTATCAGGGCCTTTCATATCTAAACCACATTTTACTCATTGAGGATATCCACTCAGAAACTGCAATGGGATGATTCAGAACCAGCTGTATAATCAAATTCCAATGACATATAAACCCAGGATTTTATGGTTTATACATACTAGAGGTGAATATTGAAACATTTCTGATAGGGGAGCCTGGGTGGCTCAGTCCGTTAAGCGTCCGACTTAGGTTCAGGTCATGATCTCACAGTTCGTGAGTTCGAGCCCTGTGTTGGGCTCTGTGCTGACAGCCCAGAGCCTGGAGCCTGCTTCTGATTCTGTGTCTCCCTCTCTCTGCCCCCTCTTGCTTATGCTCTGTCTCTGTCTCTTACAAAAGCAAAATAAACATTAAAAAAAAAAAGAAAATTTCAGATAAACTTAAGTTCACATAGTATTGGCGCCATTCTGTATTCTTTGTTATAAACTGAAGTGGACCGATGAACAATCACAGGCTAAGGTATAGGTAGTATTGGGGGCATTCCTGGCGTATATAAACTTCAAAGATGTTTGTATCATCAATGTTAAATCCAGAGGGATAATTCCAAAATCTCAGAAGCTTAAGTGTCCTGGGATAGATTCTTTTGAGTAAGTGTTCTGCAGGAACTCCTCTGATAAGGTTGTTTTGGGAACAGGAAGAGAGACTGAACCATCTGGAACATCTCTTCCAATTTCCAGACAAACAAGAAAATTAGTCTAGAAGCAGAGGCTGTCCTAACCATAGTCACGGGATTAATAAGTGGTAGAAATGGCATCTGACTCAGCTCTACAGACCTCTACATGATCCTTGCACTGACACGTTGTGCTATGCCTCATCATAGCCTAGTGACCATACAAACAAAAAGGGTCCCAACCAGCAGAAAATCTTCCTTGTCTTCATTATAATATATTCATGTCCTAAAAAAATAACTATATTTGTGCCCCAAATCCAAAAGAAGTGAACACTAGTACTCAATTTCACTCTTTTTTCTTCCCCTACAAAACACATGGGGAATTAAGATAGTTGAAAATCATCAACTCATTCCTCCAGGGTATTTCTCTGTTGGTACAGCTCTCTTTCTAAGAAACTACTGCTAATTTTAGATTAGCTGTAAATATATTTTGACTGTATTTGACTATAATAATTTTACTATTTTTAGAGAATCTGCTGATTGTTATATATATTTCTTTTATTGGAAGATCAGCTAATCTGAGTCGGGAAATACAGACACACACACACACACACAAACATGCACACACATGCACATACACATGTGTGTTCCATTTACTGTTAAGTTTTAGACTCAACATCTCAGTATGACTTTTTCAGAAACCACAGTTAGCTACCCTGAGTTTGTAGAAACATTTGGAGAGCAAGAGAAACATTCCAAAAGAGGTATATTTATTAACAGATTAAACAAATGTATACTTAAAAAAATAATGTTTTTATTTATTTTTGAGAGAGAGACGGAGACAGAGAAACAGAGCATGTACAGGACAAGGGCATAGAGAGAAGGAGACACAGAATCCAAAGCAGGCTCTAGGCCCTGAGGTGTCAGCACAGAACCCGACATAGGGCTCAAACCCACAAAACATGAGATCATGACCTGAGCCCAAGTCTGATGCTTAACTGATTGGGCCACTCAGGCTCCCCACAAATGTATATTTTAAAGCACAATGTACCGATATTACCTTATTTCTAATATTGTATCTTATACATTCCTTTATAGCTTATAAGAATTATATATTCTTGCCATTTAAAAAAAATTAATGACTGTGAAGTTAGTTAAGGAAAGCAATTTTATGTCTCTTATATGGATGGAGAAACTAAGGGTCAGAAACTAATTGGCTTGTTATGGTAATAGCTTTGAGCAAGAGTAGGTTCCATACGTCCTCACACTTGTCCATATTCTGATCACTACTGACTGTATGTGCCAAGGTGGTACTCATGCATAATGGGAAGGGATATTGGCTATCCAGTGAGGACAGAACCTAAAAGCATAGTCTATCAGACTTCTTCAACATCCTTTAGGAAGTCTTAGAGTATGGTGTTGGCAAACATAATCAGGCACTTGAGGTCATTAGGCTTATACCTTCAAGTCATAATAAATTCTTCCTTCTCCTTATTGACAAAAACTTCACTACTGCCTTACTTATTCCTGCTTTTTTCTATCAACGTTCCTCTCCCTGGAACATGGAATATCACTACCCTAAAACCAACCACGCTGGTAGCAACTCTACTACATTGCTCATCACATTTCTTTTCTGTTTGTGCATTGAGCCATGGGAGGGAGTAATAAAGGCAACATGTTAGGACAGGATGAGACCACTAAAGCCATCAATCATAGCCTGAAAATGTCAATGCTAAATACTAACGTGTTCAAATGATTTTTGCGTGTGGTAAAATCTGAACTAGAATGAGGGATTCCTACTTTCACCTATGAGGGAGTAACTGCTACAGGATATTCCCTCCCACTTTAAACTACCAGAAAAATGGATATAATACATGAAGCAATTTGTTTCAGATATTGGACAAGCAAGCAGTATAGGTTATGACACCTGAGAAGAGAAACCAATGAGGTGTGATCTATGACCATCCAGACTTCCTACCTAGAGGACATTTTCAGGCCAATATGCAAGCTAAGTCCAGTGGCGCTGAGGTGGGGGGAACAGAGTTCAGGAAGACTGAGATGGCTAGAATTTTTAGTGAATAAATTTAAGAGGGGAGAGCTAAGCAAAGCAAAAACTCCAAAAATCAACACAGAAGACTCTTGGAGTCTGGACTGCATATTGATCTGCACATGTGCAGGATGAAATTTCATAAAGCCATATGACAAGAGCAACTGCCAAAAAAAGAACCTGAGAGCTGTAAGCTTAAAAATTCCTTAAGCTCATAGCAGGTTATATCATTTAATATCCCACCAGCTTCAAAGGAAAGACTTCAGTGAATTCAAAAGTCATTCAGTAAAGGACCCCAACATGACCCCAGCTCTGAGGTAAAGATTACTCTAGGTTTGGGGGGGAGGTTTAAAATGGGTTTCAAAATTATTGAGTTGATCCAAAAATACAATTCAGGGCCAAACTACATTCAACATTCTTTAAGAAAAACAACAGAATTCAGCCCTCAGCAATGTAAAATTCATATTTGGCAGGAAATCAAAACTTAGATTCAAAAATAAGCAGGAAAAAGTGACACAGAACCAGAAAAAAATGGTCAACAACAACAAGACTCAGAATGGCAAGAGATGACAGAACCAAAAGGAATAACTCTTAATTTAGCTAGTATAAATATTATAAATGTATTCAAGGAATTAAAAAGAATATATAAAGACAGAATCGTGATCTGAAATGAAATATTCACCAATGGGAGCCTGGATGGCTCAGTCAGTTAAACAACCAATGCTTGATCTTGGCTTTGGTAATGATTTCACAGTTGTGAGATCGAGCCCCACAATGGGCTGGGTGTGGAGCCTGCCAGAGATTCTCTCTCTCCCTCTGTCCCTCCCCAGCTCATCTGTGTGCTTTCTTTCTCAAAAACAACAACAACAACAACAACAAAAACAAACAAAAACCCAAAAAACAAAAAAACTGGGGTTCTTCGGTGGCTCAGTCAGTTAAGCATCCAACTTCAGCTCAGGTCATGATCTTGCAGTTCACGAGTTCAAGCTCCATGTCAGGCTCTGTGCTGAAGTTTAGGGCCTGGAGACTGCTTTGAAGTCTTATCTCCCTTTATTTCTGCCTCATTTAAAATGTTTTTTTTTTAAATAAACATTTAAAAAATATTCACCAATTTGGCTTAACACCAGAAGACAAATCAGTGAATGAAAAGCTAGAACAAGAAAAACTATCTGAACCAAAGCACAAAGAGTTTGAAAACAAAATAAACAGCACGAGTATCCTACAAAATAATAGCAAGTATGGTAATTAAAACTCAGTATGGAGAAAGAAAGGAGTAATGAGAAGATTATGGTAGGAAATAACTAGTTATTTTTTTTTTAATTTGGTGAAAATAATAAACACAGAAATCTCAACAAACCCCCCAAAGGAGAAAAACAAAGAGAATGACACCAAAGCATACCATATTCAAATTGTTGAAAACCAGTGAGGAAGAGAACAATATTTAAAATAATAAAGGCTGGGGTGCTTGGGTGGCTTAGTTGGTTAAGCGTCCGACTTTCGCTTAGGTCATGATCTCGTGGTTCGTGGGTTCGAGCCCCGCGTCGGGCTCTGTGCTGACTGCCAGCTCAGAGCCTGGAGCCGGCTTCAGATTCTGTGTCTCCTTCTCTCTCTGACCCTCCCCTGCTCATGCTGTCTCTCTCTGTCTCTCTCCTAGAAATAAATAAAACATTAAAAAAATTAAAATAATAAAGGCAAAACAACACATTAGTTACAGAAGTACAAAGGACCACCAACATTACAGGACCTAGAGGAGAGTGCAATGGTCTCCTTAAAGTCCTGAAAGAAAACAAAAATTAACCTAGAAGCCTATACCTTATGGAAAACAAAGACTTCTTTTAGAAGAAGCTGAGAAAAATTGCCATCTACAAACATGCTCCAAAATAACTGTTAAAGGTAGTTCCTCTGACCGAGGAGAAAGGAAATCAGATGGAAAAACAGACCAATAAAAAGTGGTGAAGAGAACAGAAATGGTAAATCACAAAGATATTTAGTGTTGACTTAATTTTAAATATAATTAATTTTAAAGCAAAGGAGCACCTGGGTGGCTCAGTCTGTTAAGCGTCTGACTCCTGATTTCGGCTCGGTCATGATCTCACAGTTTGTGGGTTCGAGTCCAATATCAGCTCCAAGATGGCAGTGTAGAGCCTGCTTGGGATTGGGATTCTCTTCTCTCCCTCTCTCTCTGTCCCTTCTCTGACTGCTCTTTCTTCCCCCTCCTTTCTCACAGTAAATAAAAATTACAGCAAAAAAAAAAAAAAAAAATATATTGCAGTGCATTAGAAGAATGCACTTTTATTTTTTTTGTAATTTTAAGTTTTATAGTAACCACATCTGAAAATAGAAAAAAGAAAAAAAAAAAAAAAAAAAAAAAATATATATATATATATATATATATATATATATAGTATGAGGTTAAGAACATATATATAAGTATGTTTTCATTATTTCTCTGCACTATTGTTTCAGTGGTTATCCACTGCAGTAAGAGAAGAAAAATTTTTACTTTTTTACATTTATTTTTTGAGAAAGAGAGAGAGAGAGAGAGAGAGAGAGAGAGAGAGAGAGAATCCCAAGCTGGCTCTCCACTGCCAGTGCAGAGCCCAATGTGGGGCCTGAACCCATGAATTGTGAGATCATGACCTGAGCCAAAATCAAGAATAAGATGCTCCATCAACTGAGCCACTAAGGTGTCCCAAGAAGAAAATGTTTTAAAAACTACTAGAACCATGAAAAGATTTAAAAATCAACAGGATACAAATTCAGCATCTCACCCAGAAGTCTTTCTATACACTAGGAAAAAAAAAAAAAATAAAATGAAAAGAATACCATATTGCAACACCCTATAAAATTTTAAAATACTGGGATCCATTTAAGACCCATATAATAAAAAATGATAAAAGATTCCTGAGAGAATCTAAAAAGGATTTAAATAAATGGAGAGATATACAGCAATAATGGGTTAGAAGACATAATACTATGGAGATATTAATAATCTCAAATTTATCTGTTCTCTTCATGCAAACTTGATTAAAATCTCAGCAGGCTTATTTGTATAAATTGACATATCAATGTTGAAATTTATATTGAAAATTAAAAACAAAATTTCAAAACATAACACTATCTAATTTCAAGACTCATCCTTAAATGACTATCAGTAAGATGGTGTGGCATGTCTACAAGCACAGATGTAGAGACTGGAACAAAACAGAGAGATACACATATGTGGCTGGGCAATTTACAGGAAACCACTAAAGCATTTAAGTAAAGAAAATATATAATTTCCAACAAATACTGCTTAAACTACCAGATACTGATATGGAAAAATCTTAGACTCCTACCTTACATCATCTATCAAAAACTAAAGAAAACTTTGCAGTGGATTATGGAGCTAAATACAAACACTAAAATTAAGAATTTCAAGAAGAAAACCATAGCAGAAAATAATTTCATAGATAAAAGGAAAATGCACAAACCATAAAAACACTGATAAATTAGACTTACATCAAAATTTAAAATGTGTCTTCTTCAAAATATACCAGTAAGGAAAAGGCGGTATGCACAGAAAGGACTAATATACAGAGCTTTTACTTTTTTTTTTTTAATTTTTTTTAATGTTTTTTATTTATTTCTAGGAGAGAGAGAGAGACAGCGTGAGCAGGGGAGGGTCAGAGAGAGAGGGAGTCACAGACTGAAACAGGCTCCAGGCTCTGAGCTGGCAGTCAGCACAGAGCCCAACGCGGGGCTCGAACCCACAAACCACGAGATCACGACCTAAGCGAAAGTCGGACGCTTAACCAAGCCACCCAGGCGCCCCAGAGCTTTTACTTTTTAAAAAATCTTTAGAAGTGTATTTATTTTGAGGAAGAGAGCGAGAAGGGGAGGGACAAAGAAAGAGAGGAGAGACATAATCCCAAGCAGGCTGCACACTGTCAGCTTAGAGTCTGACATGGGGCTTGAACTTATGAACCATGAGTTTATGACCTGAGCCGATATCAAGAGTCGGATACTTAACTGACTGAGCCACCTGGACACCCTTTACTTTTATTTATTTATTTATTTATTTATTTATTTATTTATTTAGAGAGAGACAGAGAGAGAGAGAGAGAGAACAGGAATAGGGAAACGGGGCAGAGAGAGGGGAGGTAAAGTCAGAGTAAGAGAGAGAGAGAGAGAGAAAGAGAGAGAGAGAGAGAATGAGTCTTAAGCAGCCTCCATGATCAGCTTGGAACCTGATGTGGGACTCAATCCCACAACTCTGGAATCATGACCCGAGCCAATATCAAGAGTCACTCAACTGACTGAGCCACCCAGGTACCCCAACACCTGTTCAAATTTATTTTTTAGTTTTTTTGGGTGGGTTTTTATATTATAATCTTCACAAAAATATACAAATTACCAATAAGCATATGAAAAAAGATTCTTAACATCATTATTCATCATAAAAATGCACACTGAAAGCACATAGCACATAACCTCGCAATTCCACTTCTAGGTATTTACCTGAAAAAAATTAAAATATATGTTCCAACAAAGCTTAATGCCAAAGTTCACAACATTTTCTTTTTAATTAAAAAAAATTTTAATGTTTTATTTTCTTCTGAGAGAGAGAGAGAGAGAGAGACAGCATAAGCAGGGGAGGGTCAGAGAGAAAGGGAGTCACAGATTTGAAACAGGCTCCAGGCTCTAAGGTAGCTGTCAGTACAGAGCCCAATGCAGGACTCAAATCCATGAATGGTGAGATCATGACCTGAGCGAAAGTCGGACACTCAACCGACTGAACCACCCAGGTGCCCCACAACATTTTCATTTTTAATAGCCCCACAGTGGAAACAGACCAAAAGTCCGTCAACAAATAAACAGATACACATAGCCTATTTTTCCCATAAAATATCACTCAGCATGGCACATTTGAGATTAAGTCACATTGTTGTGTGCTCATTGCTTTTAACTGCTAAGTGAAAAGAGCCTGACACAAAAAAGAGCCTGGGATGTTTCCTATATATACTGTAGGAAACATCCCAGAAAAGGCAAAACCATCATGACAGAAAGCAGATCAGATGTGCTTCAACTGGGAGAGGGGACATGTCATTTGGGGGATGGACATTTGGGGATGATGGAAATATTTCATGTCATGGGCATGCTGGAGGTTACATGAATGAATACATTTGTCAAAGCTCATGAAATTGTGAATTTAAAATAGGTGCTTTTTTTTGTATGTAAAATAGGCTTCAATAAAGTTGAATGAACAATATCTGAACTAGATAGTTCCAAAAATGCTCCCTTTACAACTCTGTTTTCTGATTCCGCTCTAACCCCATCCCCTGTTCTTTTCCAGACTTGGTTCTGACAACACGGCCTTATATTTCTCAAATGTGCCAGGAGCACTCCTGCCTTCAGGACTTTTTACTTGCCATTACCTCTGCCAGAGAGATCATGTGGCTCTCTCAGTACTTACTTTAGATCTTTATTCATGTTATCTTATGACTGAGGCCTTCCTCAAAAACCATATTTAGGGGCGCCTGGGTGCCTGGGTCAGTTAAGTGTCCGACTTCAGCTCAGGTCATGATCTCATGGTTTGTGGGTTCGAGCCCCGCGTCGGGCTCTGTGCTGACTGCCAGCTCAGAGCCTGGAGCCTGTTTCAGAGTCTGTGTCCCTCTCTCTCTGAGCCTCCTCTGTTCATGCTCGCTCACTCTCTCTCTCTCTCTCTCAGAAATAAATAAAACATTAAAAAAAATAAAAATATTTAAAGTTCTATTCCCTCCTTAACTCAAAATATCCTAGTTCTTTCATCCCCTATTTTTATCTCTGTAGCCCTTGTCATACATTATGCTAAATATTCTGCTTATCCAATTACTTATCTATCCACCCCAACAAAACTTAAGCTCCATGAGAGCAGAGATTATCAGTTTTGCTGATGTCACTATTATCATCCCAGTTGCTACAATCATGATTAACACAAAGTAGGTACTCAGTCTTTTTTCTCCATTATATTATTATTATTCGACCATTTTTTATTAAATTCACATTTTCTTCTGGCACAAGGTTTTATAATCCGTATGAAAGAAAATTATAATATCACTCACTGTAGAATGTTCCAGTGTCATTTCCCAAGAGGCTAACTTTAGAAATAAGGATAAAATGGTAGGGATGTAAGGTAGTGGTGGCAATGCCACTTAAAGGTATTATATCAAAGAACTTGGAAATAACTCAGCATTCTCTGATACCACAGAAATCCTTTATAATAAAGTTATTTATTTTTTGGGACTTTTTTTTTTTTTTTAATTTGAGAGAGAGTGTGTGTGACTAAGTTGGGGAGAGGCAGGGGCAGAGGGAGAATCTCAAGAAAGCTCCATGCTCAGTGCAGAGCCTGTCAGAGGTCTCAATCCCATGACCCTGGGCTCATGACCTGAGCTGAAATCAAGAGTCAGATGCTCAACCAACTGAGCCTTCCTCAGGTACCTCAGGTTCCTACAGGTACCTCTACATTAAATTTTTTGAAGGAAATATCTATGTATAAAGTATTGTCAAATGGGAAGCAATATAACACTTTATTATTAGCTGGAGCTCCGACCACATTCTAATGAGCAGAACTTGAACATACAGAACCCTGTTTTTAGGCCAAAGATTACTGTTCCTCTATTTTGCCCTCCAGATCCAATCTTAGGTGTTCTATCTTACCAGTATGATTCCAGGCTTTGAAAAGATGGGTAGGGGTGCAGATACAAAGAGAAAATGAACATTTCTGGATATTTTAATGACAGTGAGTCTTCAAGCCCACCAGCCATCATGGCCCAATCAATGACCTGAAATCTGATTAATTACATTGCCATTTCTTCTCCTTGGGAAGATCACAGATAGGGTGAAAATAAAGAATCAAAAGGTGAAAATAAAGAACCTGAGTGCCTTCCTTCCCTATAGGACTCTAGCAATAGCGACAAATAAAATAATTTCTCCTTGTAAGTGATTTTCCAAGATGTTCCCACAGGTCCTCAGTCACTCAAAAAGCTGTATCCTAAAACTGGTAGTAGCCAATTAGCCAGCACTCTGGAGATGGATGAAATGACCTTAATGTCATCAAGATGGGTGGCCATCTCTACATGATTGGGTGTTGCTGTGGACTGATTTGCGGCCATTTTTATGGTTCAGTACCACAAAGCAATTAACAGTGAATGAGTGAGCTTTCCCAACCTTTACTAGAAATGGTTGCTGTTTATCATTGTGTCAGAATCCTGGCAGATTCAAGAAATCTAAATTTAACAGGTGACTGCTTCCTCCATGGCTGATTGCAGTCAATGGATCTTCAGGATACCTACTTCCATTCTGGTGATCCGGACCAACAGAACAAGCTGCTGAAAAGAAGGGGGATGAATGGGGCCCACTTTGGAATCCTTCATGCAGGAGGGTTCTACACAACTCTTGCACTCCTGCATGATGAGTTTTTCAATTGACTTTAGCAGATTTTGACAATTGGTTCCAATTTAAGCTGTGGTGGCAGAAAAATAGGTAGATAAGTAGATGTAGTTGTTGATATAAATATATTCAAATTTAGTCAATCATTGCCCCATATCACTAATTGATGTCCTCTTGGACTACTTAAAAATAGCTTTATTATTATTTTTTTAATTCATTGAGGTCAAAATGGGGCCAATGAAGGCATGTTAGACGATATTTAAAATACCAGTCCCTCTGAAATGGTCAGCATGGTCAAGGTATACAATCATCTTCAAAAAAGAACTATTTTCTCTCCCTACTGTGATTACACTGTAGCAGATGATGCCTGGCACTGACACTTACCTATAGTCAAATGGTGAAAACTGATGACTGGGGTTAATTTTCCATTGACATAGGAGGGAATAATTCCCAGAAAATCAGCCCACCATTTCTCACACCAAGAAGAATGAGAAAAAGTGAACACACCCCCACATTAGGGGAAGTCTAACACTGTCCTCATAATAAAACTGCATAAGAGGTATTATTATCATCACTTTAAAAATGAGAAAATTAGGGCAGAAAGAAATTAAAATTACTTGCCTGAAATCATTCAGATCAGATGCAGTAAAGCTGGCTTTTAAATACAAGCATCTAGCTCCAGAGTCACAATCTTAAGTCACATGCAATGGCATCTCTCACTGTTAGCTCTAAGGTAATCCTCTACTTTGGGAATCTGAATGTAAATGGTTATCTGTGATTTCTTAAGCATTCCTCTAAGTTAATTCCAAAAGTTCCTTAAGAATATAGTCACAAATATGGAAAATGTAGCATATCCATAAAATGGAATAGTATTCAGCCACTAACAAGAAACAAGGTACAGATACAAGCTTGACATGAATGAACCTTGGAAACATGATATGTGAAAGAAGCCAGAAACAAAAGGCCACATATTATAGACCTACGTTTCTATGAAAGATCCAGAACAGACAAATCCATAGAGACAGAAAGTAGATTCATGGTGGCCAGGGGTTAAAGGCAGGAAGAAAGGAGGACTGTCTCGTAATAGGTATGAAGTTTTGTTTTAGGGGTAAATAATGAAATGTTCTGGGATTAGATAGTAATGGTGATTCACAACCTTGTAACTATACTAAAAAAACACTGAATCGCTTTAAAATATCAAAATTTTTGGAACATGATTTATATAGTGCTTTAAGAAACAAAGAATATAGGGGGTGCCTGACTGGCTCAGTGAGAAGAACTGGTGACTCTTGATCTCAGGGTCATGAGTTTGGGCCCCACATTGGGTGTAGAAATTACTTAAAAATAAATAAACCTAAATTTTTTTTTTTTTTTTTTTTTTTACAAAGCAGAAGAATATAGTAATACAGAGAAGAAAAGAGGAAATAAAAGTAAGAATTACTAATTACTAAATGTACACATCAGGAACTGTGCAATGCTTTATGAATACAATTTGATCTAATTCTCATGACAATCCTAGGTATGCATTATTATTATTATTATCTTCATTTTACAGACAAACAAGATGAGGCTTGGGGAGTTTAAGGGACTTGGCCCATGCAATTTGGTAAGTGGCGATGGTGGGCAATGAGGCCGGGTCTGCCTGCTCCTAAGTCAGCATGCTGTTCTGCAACTGAGCACGTAACATCACCCTCTGCATTCCCCTGCTGGCCTGCCAATAAGTTTTAAGAAAAATAAAGATCAAAATAGATAATCCTGATAAATATTTAATGTCCTCTGTTTTCATAGCTCCCTTATGGCTAGAGAATGGATGTTTCACACCTGGGCAGCACTCCACAGGCAGAACTGGAAGTGGCTGTAGACACACTCACAGGCCGAGTCTGAGGGAGAAAAGCCGGGGCTGAGGGTGCTGTCTCATGCTACAAGTGTCATCACTATAGACAGGAGCTCCCCAGGGCCTCAGACAGGCTTAACTTTGTGGGTGTTTTTCAATATGCCAAGGTTTGCTGGGACACATTCAGCTTCTGTGGCTGGAAATGCTCAGAATGGTGCCAACTCAAGTTTTGTTGAGAATTACTGGGATGCCTGGGTGGCTCAGTCGGTTAAGCATCTGACTTCAGCTCAGGCCATGATCTCACAGTCTGTGGGTTTGAGCCCCATGTCGGGCTCTGTGCTGACAGCTCAGAGCCTGGAGCCTGCTTCAGATTCTATGTATCCCTTTCTCTCTGCCCCTCCCCTGCTTGCTCTCTGTCTCTCAAAAATAAAACAAAAACATAAAAACTGCTTTAAAAAAGGTTTTATTGAGAATTATTAAAGTTTGCCATTTTTGATAATTTATTAGATACTAGTCACCATGTTAAGTTTTGACCACTCCATTGACTATTTGTAACAAGCCTATTGGGTATGTTATTTAACACACATTATAGGTAATAATATTGAATATGAGGCTAATGGCTATTGAATACTTAATATATCTTTGGAAATGATATATCATTCTCTCAAGTTAAGTAAGTACACTTAAAAAATTAAAAAAAATAAAAGGCAGTTTGAATTTTCCATAATTAAACCAACATGTAGAAAAAATAAAAACCAATACCAAGATTAGAAAATTGAACATAACCAGCATCTCAAATGTTTTTAAACTTTACAAAAATGGCTACTATAAAGTAAGTAATCATTTATATCTAGCTTTCTTCCTCTGTGTTTATTATTATTATTATTATTTTGGAGATTCATCTCTGTTGCATTTAGCAATAGTTTGTTCATTGCTATATAATATCCCATTATATGAACATACAACACTTTATCCATTCTATTGCTAATGGATTTTTTTTTGATGCACTGAGGTTTAAAATATTTGTGCTGCCATAAATATTATTTTAAGTATTTTTTGGGAGTACATAAATGCATGGAATTTCTGGCTCACAGGATATGCTATGTATATGCTCAGCTTTAGCAAACACTGTCAGTTTTCCAAAGTAGTTGTAACAATAAACACTCTCATCAGCTATGGACAGAAGTTCTAATTTAGCTTTATCTTTACTAATATGAGAATTGCATATTCTATTTATTTTAGCTATAGTGGTACCTATGTAGTGATATTACTTTGTGGTTTTAATATGTATTTCCTTAATAGGCAATGGGCTTAAACACATCTGGTATTTTAAAATGTCTATTTAAGTCTTTTCCCCCATACTCTTAATGTACTTGCTGTACTTTTCTTAATAGGTAAAATATTTTCACTCATATGATTGTACATGTAATATTGTGTGTTGTGTATTTTTCTATGTGTCAGTTATATTTCAATTAAGAAAAAAATTAGTAAATAAAACCATTTGATTCCTGGGATTATATATTTAGCCACAAAATTCACATGTGCAGAGTGCTCTACTTTTATTACATACATTTTAACTGTGTTCTATTTATTGTCTCCTTAAGATATTTGCAAAGATATTGTTTCATTGTTCCCATTTTCAGGATAAATAAAGTTACAACATAGTAAGGTAAGTAAGTAAGTTTTCAGAGAGTGTAAAGTGGTGACATTCATCCTACAAACATATCCTCCAACTTCTGTATTTACTGACATTTTCTCCAGTTTTACTAAGCTGTAATTGATATATAATATTGTACTAATCCAAGATGTATAACATCATGATTTGATATATGTTGCAAAATGATCAAAATAAGTTTAGTTAACATCACTTCACATAGTAACATTTTTTTCTTGTGATGAAAACTTTTAAGGTCTACCCTCTTACCAAACTTTACATTTATTTTTAAATTTTATTTTATTATTTATTATTTTTTTGTTTATTTATTCCAAGAACATGAGCAGAGGAGGGACAGAGAATGAGGGAGACAGAATCCCAAGCAGGCTCTATACCACCAGTGCAGAGACTAGTGTGAGGCTGGTACTCACCAACTGTGAGATCATGAGGTGAGCTGAAACCAAGAGTAGGATGCTTAACCAACTGAGCCACCCGTCACCCCTATTTTTTAAATCTTTTAAAGAAAATAATGTTTATATATTTTGAGAAAGAGAGAGACAGAGCATGAGCAGGATGGGGCAGAGAGAGAGAGAGAGACACAGAATATGAGCCAGACTCCAGGCTCTGAGCTGTCAACACAGAGCTTGACACAGGGCTTGAACTCACAAACTGTGAGATCATGACCTGAGCCAAAGTCAGATGCTTAACTGACTGAGCCACCCAGGTGCTCCTATTAATTTTTAAATTTTACTTATTTCTTGAGAGAGAGAGAAAGAGACAGAGCCAGCAGGGGAAGGGCAAAAAGAGAGACTCCCAAGCAGGCTCTGTACTGTCAGTGGAGAGGCACTGGGTAGGACTTGAACGCAGGAACCTAGAGATCATGACCTGAGCCAAAGTCAAGAGTTGTATGCTTTACTGACTGAGCCACCCAGGCATCCCACATTGACATTTATTTTTAATTGTGGTAGAAACATGACATGATATCCACCCTCTTAAACTTTTAAGTGCATAACACAGTATTGTTAACTGTGGGTCTAATGTTGTACTAACTTTTTCATCTTCTATAACTGAAACTTTATGCTTAAAGTTTATATACTTCTATACTGAAACTTTATGAGACCTAATAAGTCTCATCCACCTCCACTTCCAGACCCTGGCAACTGCCATTTTACTGTCTGATTATTTAAATACATTATATAAATGGAATCACATAGTATTTGTCCTTTTGTGACGGCCTAGTTTCACATAGTATACAATGTTCATTTATGTTGTCATGTACAGCAGCATTTCTGCTTTTTTTAAAACTGAAAAGAGGAAGAAGAGGCAAGATGGCGGAGAAGTAGGGAGCTCTGTACATTTCACTCACCCCCATCTCTCAAATGGAGAAGGCCAGAAGCCACAGGAATCCTTACAGAATCCACAAGTTTGGAAGGAAAAGGAGACAGAGTCCAATGAGAAAACAACCTTATAGTGTGAGTGCAAACTGGGGAAGAAAAAAATGGGCAGGGACCAGGGACACGGAGGGAGGGACGGGAGCCCCCTTTGCAGGGAGCCCCGATGAGTCAAGGGGAAAGGAAAGAGTGGCTGAAACTGCTCAAGGAACTGTCACTGTCCCTGGACAAGAGAAAAACCTCGGCTCGGGACACAGAGTGATCCGGTTTCCAGCTGTGCAGTTGACTTTGAGCTGGACACCCCGGTCCCAGGCAGCACCAGAAGAAACTGCTCCTCCTCTGCTCATGCCAGCTCAACTGGGAAGGGAAGCGGCATGCCTGAATCCCCTCCACTGCTCTTCTGGCTCGGGTCAATCCCCACTGGGGAGGCGACAGGCTTGAAATTGCTTGGAGAGACACGGTCCGCGGGTTTATATTTTGGGTGGTTATCAGTGAGGCGCGTAGACTAAGATCTGGAAATGAGGTGTGGCTTGGGACACAGAGCACAGCTCACCTCAGCTATGCAGGAGCACAGGGAGATCAGACCCAAAAGAGTGAGTTGCAACACTTGGTTCGAGAAAGGACCGGGGCGCCGCCATTTTTCTCCCCACAACCACCAAGACTGGAACTGAGGGAGTGGCCCACAGGACACAACAAAGGCTAAGACCTGCCTACACCAAACCAGCCCATCCCTGCTAGAGACCTGCTTTCTTTCTTTTTTTTCTTTTTACTGGACCCCAGGCAAAACCAACATGGATGCACTACCATGATTAATTCTAGATCAATTCTTTCTATTCAGATATGTTTTTCCTTGTCTCATTTGTATCCCTCCCCTTTGCTGGAATGGGAACTCTGGTCATTGGTTTGCATAAACAGTCACATTTAATCCATTCTCTAGATGTATATTCTACACCTCCACCATTACCTTTCAATATCTCTCTCTTTGGAGTAATCAGACTACATAGTTTCTCTGAGTAACATTATCTTTACTTCTTTCTCCTCGTCTCTTACTATATAGAATATATCTTTCTCTTTCTGAATTAAGCCTCTTAGTCTCTCTGCCTGGTCGTTGTCCAATTTTGCTTCCTCCCAGCCCTGGCATTTCTCTCTTTGTATATAGCACTTTGTATATGCTCTTTATTTATGGGAATTCTAGTTTTATGCTTTTAGACTGTCCTTTGTCTTTTGGGTTTTTTATTCTTTTCTTCTTTTTTTACTTTTTTTATTTTTAAGTTTATTCTTTGTTTTTCCTCCTTCCTCTTTTTCTTCATTCCTCCTTTTTTTTTTTTTTCTTTCTCCCTTTTGGTTTGCATGTTTGTTGGACTTGTCTGCACATTTGTGTGCCTTCGTTCCCTGTGTGTTTGTCTGTCTGTTTTCTTTTCCAGGGCCACCTCAGGAAACAAGCCAAAGTACACATGGTGTAGAGTCCCAAATACCACTATGAGTAGGGAAATAAAATAACCAAAGTCTCAACAAGAGAGACCAAGAGACATCATTCCTGAATGGACACTTCCTGAATGGACAGGCCATGGACAGTCAAAGAGCCTTCTTTAATACAGCAGTACTCAGAGGTGCAGAGGGCATAACAAGCTTTTAAAACTAACAAGACACAGAAAGCTAGCCAAAATGACAAAATGGAATAACTCTCCTCCATAGAAATTCCAGGAAGAAATGATAGCTAAATAACTGCTCAAAACAGATATAAGCAACATAACTGAATAAGAAATGAGAACAATAGTCATAAAATTAATCACTGGGCTTGAAAAAGGCATGGAAGACATCAGAGAAACTATTGCTACAAAGACTATTTGGCTTAAAAATAGTTGTGATGAATTAAAAAATGCTATAAATGAGATTCATAATAAAATGGAGGTGTCCAATGCACAAATTGAAGAAGCAGGGAGGAGAATAGGTGAATCAGAAGACACAATTATAGAAAGAGAGGAAGCTGAGAAAAAGAGAGATAAACTGATCCAGGAACACGAAAGGAGAGTTCGAGAGCTCAGCGATACAATCAAATGGAACAGTATCCGCATCATAGGAATACCAGAAGAAGAATAAAGAGGAAAAGGCACTGAAGGAGTCCTTGAACAAATTATAGCAGAGAACTTGCCCAATGTGGGGAAGGAAACAGACACTGAAATCCAAGAGGCATAGAGAACTCCCCTCAGATGTAACTTGAATTGACCTTCTACACAACATATCATAGTGAAACTGGCAAAATATAAGGACAAAGAGAGACTTCTGAAAGCAGCTAGGGATAAAAGAGCCCTAACATACAAAGGGAAACCTATAAGAGTGGTGACAGACCTATCTACCTGAAACTTGGCAGGCCAGAAAGGAATGGCAGGAAATCTTTAGTGTCATGAACAGAAAAAACATGCAGCCAAGAATTCTCTATCCAGCAAGCATGTCATTAAGAATAGAAGGAAAGATAAAAGTCTTCCCAAATAAACAAAAATTGAAAAGAATGTGTCACCACTAAATCACCCCTAAAAGAAACCCTGAGGGGGACTCTATGAAGGAAATGTTGCAAGGAACACAAGGTACCAGAGACACCACCACAAGCATCAATTCCACAAAGAACACAATGACTCTAACCCATATTTTTCAATAATAACACTGAATGTAAATGGACTAAATGTTCCAATCAAAAGACACAGGGTAGCAGAATGGATAAAAAAACAAAATCCATCTCAAGAAACTCATTTTTGACTGGAAGACACCTTCAGATTGAAAGTAAAGGGATGGAGAAATATATATCATGCTCCTGGACGTTGATAGAAAGCTGGAAGAGCAATATTTATATCAGACAAACTGGACTTTAAAGTAAAGGCAATAACAAGGGATGAAGAAGGGCATTATATAATATTTCAGGGTCTATACATCAGGAAGAGTTAACAATTATAAATGTCTATGCACCGGATACGGAAGCACCCAAATACATAAAACAATTAAAAAAAAAAGAAACAATCTTATAGATAAGAATGTGCTAATAGCAGGGGACTTTAATACTCCACATACAGCAACAGATAGATCAGCTAGACAGAAAATCACTAAAGACACAATGGACTTGAACGACACATTGGACCAGATGGATCTGACAGATATATTTAGAAGTGTACGTCCTGAGGCCATTGAATTCACTTTCTTCTCAAGTGAGCATGGCACATTCTCCAAGATAGATGACATACTGGGACATAAAGCAGCCCTCAGTAAATATAAAAGAATTGAGATCATACCATGCACACTTTCAGATCACAATGCTATGAAATTTGAGATCAACCACAGGAAAAAGGCAGGAAAACCTCCAAAAACATGGATATTAAAGGACACCCTACGAACGAATGAATGGGCCAATCAGGCAATTACAGAAAAAATGTAAAAATATACGGAAACAAATGAAAATGAAAACACAACAATCCAAACTCTATGGGATGTGGCAGAGGCAGTCCTAAGAGGAAAGTACATTGCCTTCCAGGCCTATTTCAAGGAATTAGAAAAAGCGCAAGTACAAAATCTAAGAGGGCACCTAAAAGAACTAGAAGGAGAGCAACAAAAGCACCCCAAACCCAGCAGGGGGAGATAAATAATAAAAATCAGGGCAGAAATAAACAATATAGAATCCAAAAAACAATTGAACAGATCAATGAAACCAAGAGTTGTTTTTTTGAAAAAATAAACAAAATTAACAAAGCTCTAGCCAGGCTTCTCAAATAGAAAAGAGAGAACACCCAAAGAGACAAAATCATGAATGAAAATGTACTTATTACAACCAACCCCTCAGAAATACAAGCAATTATCAGGGAATACTATGAAAAATTTTATGTCAACAAACTGGACAACTTAGAAGAAATAGACAAATTCCTAAACACACACTCACTACCAAAATTCACATGGGAAGAGAGAGAAAATCTGAACAGACCCATAACTAGTGAAGAAATCAAATCAGTTATCAGAAATCTCCCAACAAATAAGAGCCCTGGTCCAGATGGCTTCCCTGGGAAATTCTACCACACATTTAAAACAGAGTCAATACAGATCCTTCTCAAGCTATTCCGAAAAAACAGAAATCAAAGGAAAACTTCTGGACTCACTCTACGAAGCCAGCATCACTTTGATTCCCAAGCCAGACAGAGACCCAGCAGAAAAGGAGAACTACAGGCCAATATCCTTGATGAATACAGATGCAAAAGGCCTCAACAAGATACTTGCAAATCGAATTCAACAGCACATAAAAAGAATTATCCACCATGATCAAGTGGGATTCATTCCTGGGTTACAGGGCTGGTTCAATATTTGCAAATCAATCAATGTGATACATCACATTAACAAAAGAAAAGATAAAAACCATATGATCCTTTTGATAGATGCAGAAAAAGCATTTGACAAAATATAGCATTCCTTCTTAATAAAAACCCTTGAGAAAATCGGGATAGTAAGAACTTACTTAGACATCATAAAAGCCATCTATGAGAAGCCCTCAGCTAACATGATCCTCAATGGAGGAAAGCTCTCAAGCTTTTTTTTTTTTTTTTATTTCAATCAGGAACATGACAGGGATGTCCACTTTCACCACTGTTGTTTAACATACTGCTGGAAGTCCTGGCATCAGCAATGAGACAACAAAAGGAAATAAATGACATCAGAATTGGCAAAGAAGAAGTCAAACTTTCATTTTTCACAGACTACAGGATACTCTACATAGAAAACTCGACAGATTCCACCATAAGCCTACTACAACGAATCCATGAATTCAGCAAAGCTGCAGGGTACAAAATCAACATAGAGAAATTGGTTGCATTTTTATATACCAATAATGAAGGAACAGAAAGAAAAATCAAGAAACTGATCCCATTCACAATTGCATAAAAAAACCATAAAATACCTATGAATAAACCTAACCAAGGATACAAGAGATCTGTATGATGAAAACTATAGAAAATTTATGAAGGAAATTGAAGAAGACACAAACAAAACAGAAAAACATTCCATGTTCATAACTTGGAAGAATAAATATTGTTAAAATGTCATTACTACACAAAGCAATCTACACATTCAATGCAATTCCAATAAAAATTGCACCAGCATTCCTCTCAAAACTAGAACTATCCTAAAATTTGTATGGAACCACAAAAGACCCCGAATAGCCAAAGTAATATTGAAGAAGAAAACCAAAATGGGAGGCATCACAATCCTAGACTTTAGCCTCTACTACAAAGCTGTAATCATCAAGATAGTATGGTGTTGGCACAAAACAGACACACAGACCAATGGAATAGAATAGAGAACTCAGAATTGGACCCACAAATGTATGGCCAACTAATCTTTGACAACCCGGGAAAGAGTATCCAATTGAAAAAAGACAACCTCCTTAACAGATGGTGTTGGGAGAACTGGACAGCAATATGCAGAAGAATGAAACTAGATCAGTTTCTCACAGCATACACAAAAATAAACTCAAAATGGATAAAAGACCTGAATGTGAGACAGGAAACCATCAAAACCCTAGAGGAGATATTAACCCTTTATCTGATATGTCATTTGCAACTATCTTTTCCCATTCCGTTGGTTGCCTATTAGTTTTCTGGGTTGTTTCCTTGGCTGTGCAGAAGCTTTTAATCTTGATGAGGTCCCAATCGTTTATTTTTGCTCTTGATTCCCTTGCTTTTGGGGATGTGTCAAGTAAGAAGTTGCTGTGATGGAGGTCAAGGAGGTTGTTTCCTGCTTTCTCCTCTAGG